>NC_003076.8:23792680-24110962 GCF_000001735.4 Arabidopsis thaliana
AACAGACTCATAAGCTTAATTGTAAACGCAAATGTCAAACGCAATGAAAACATCCAATTTGGTTGGCGTTTGCGTTTGAAACTAGTAGAAGAAGAGTTGTTTAATTAGAAGAAAAAAAAAGAATATGATTGACTACAAAAAATATAATTCCTTTGAACTTTGAAGGGTAAAGCTAAAAGCTACTTCTTGGTTGTTATATAACAGCTCATCTAATCCAATTATTGAATTCGTTTCAAAAGAAACATAATTTTGTTATTCGAAATTTATTAATTTAATTAGGCTTGGTTAGACATTAAGTTCTACTTAAGTTCCTAACAAAGCCCACAAAGTCCAAACAACAACTGTAAACATTTTGGATTGATGATAGAAATAATAAGGCCCAAAACGTTTATAGGCCCAATATTACCTAAACGGCAAGTTTTAGTAGAGCTTTTCTGTGTTAGCACTTATAGAGATCGAAATTCTCTTCATTTTCTCAGGCTCCAATGTCGCTGGACTTAGCTCGTTGATCATCGTACAAAAAGCTTGCTCGTAGCTATCAGCTCCCCGGAGAAGAAGATGGTGCGGAAACAGTTTCAACAGGCTAAAACTGGTGAGATGTTTTTCTACCATCCTTTTACTTGTTTTCCCGATCGAATCTCCTCTTTCTTCTATCTTTTTCCCCGCATTGGGATGAAATTTATAGGGATAGATCCATAAAATTTATGTCCTATATTCGCTTTTATCTCCGTATATCGTGGGTTTCGTCAAAGGTTTCGGCTTTTACTTGTTGGTGTGATCTTAAGTTAGCGGTCTCACATAAGGTGTTCGATGAAATGCCTGAACGAAATCTTTTGAGCTCATTTTTGACTCGGTTGGTAATTGTTTTGGTAATTTTAGGAATAGAGGCATTGAAGTCAATGGATGCTAACAACTACTTGAAGAAGGTTGGATTAGGGCGTGACGATATGTTCTTTTGGAAACAAGTGGGAAAAGCATTGCTATGCACTTACACAATCTTTGGTATGGCTTGGATTTACAATGAAACGTCTCCTTTAGGTTGGTGGACGCTGAAGCCAAGACCAAAGGAAGAGAGAGAATTGGCTCATTTGTATGAGCGGCGTGAGTTTCCTTATCCTGGTGATACAGAGGCTATGGAGGATTTTGTTGCAAAGGGGGGAATGATTGGTACTGCAATTGGACCGAAAGGAATTGTTGAGTCCGAAGGTGAGGCTGATAATTACCAGAAGGAAATGGAGAAGAAGAAGTTTGATAAAGAGGCTCAGAAACTGTGGTTGAGAATGAGGAATGAGGTTATTACTGAACTTCAAGAGAAAGGGCATAATCTTGAATAAGGAAGTGCAATAGGGTTTTGATAAATAAAAAAGCTGTGTGTAATTTAGGGTGTGTATCAGTTAGACTAAGGATTCAACCACTCGTACAAGTGTTTCTGTCTACGTATAGCTGAAAGTACTATACTGGTTGATGTTCTTGCTCTTGGGGAAGTAGCTCTTGTCCTTTATTGGTGGCTTGATTCATGTTTTGGCTTAAACCCTTTGGAATATAACTTGATGCTTTTTGCCCCCATTAAAGTTACCCAATACCTTGGGTTTGAAACTATTGACTTTTCAAGTCTAGTAGTGATCAGAGCCAATACTTATAACAAAATCACTATTGTATTGAACTCTTTAAGAGCATTAATACACATAAAAAGTAGAAAAGGAAAAAGAAGAGAGAACAACATGGTCATATGATTTTAGTTCATATATCTATAGAACAGTGGGAGAAATAAGTAACACACAAGGGTAATTGCTAATTACAACACAGTTTGAATATAGTCCATCATGAACTGAACAATCAGAGATCAGACTAATTCATCAGCCTACTTTTACCGGACTTGCTTGTCATATGGCTGTTTAATGGCGTCAAGTAGAATCTAACCATACCATTTCTGAGGTTGTCAGGCGAGTAAGTACCAAGCTTGTCATCACTCTGGAGAAGATGATTCCGTTTGCCTTCAACGCCATGAAACATTCCGTCTTCACACAAGCTTCTTCTTCCAGTCTCAACACCAGTTATAGAGCCATGAAATAGACCATCACAAGAGCTTCTTCCACCTTCAAAGCCATTAACAATAGAAGCACCACGTAACATACCATCACAAGACTTTCTCGCACTAACGCTGTAACTTCTTATGAGTTTCTCACTGACATCACCATTGGTTTCTCCTTTAGCCACTCTCCTAAGCTTCAACAAAGACTCAGCAAGAGAACCCTCCATAGTATTTCCTCCAAGTTTCAAACTTTGCTCGGTTTTCATTTCGTTCTTCGCCACATCAGTTTTCCTCTGAATCAATCCCCAAAAGTTCCATCCTTTAGACCAGTTCTTTCCGCTCTTCTTCAACCCAAAACCATCCTGCTTCTTCACCTCACCAGCAGCAACACAACCAACACCTTTAGAACCTAACTCCAAGCTCTCCGGTTTGTAATTCTTAATAGAATACCAATTCGAATCCCTAAGTTCCCTCTCAGTAACAAGCAACTTCGCTCCATGAAACAAACCAACAGTTTCAGGTGATACCTTAGCATTAGAAATAGCTTTCAATTCATCAACTTCAAGCAAACCATGTCTCGATGATCGATCAAAGCTTCTTCTCCTTCGTGAATCCAAGTAGTAATCCCTCGTTTGAGCTGTCCCACCTGGATTGTTCTTCTCATCTTCCTCTACCTTCTCACCGGTTATCTTCTCCGGCGAGGCTTTAACGTCTTCAGTCACAGAGGACAAAGGTATCAGCTTTGGATATGTCTTTCCAATCAAACATCCATCCCATGAAGCTCTAGGCTCGTCGAAAGAGACTCGACCTGCGTCAAGAGACAACCTAGGATCTACATCACATGAACGACGACCAAGACTGTTCCCGGAATCTGGAATTTTTCGATGATGTTTGAGTGAAAACTTCCTGAGTGTTCTGCTAAAAACCGAATCTTTGCCGTTGTTCTTCAGTTGTTGATTTCTCGATTCCAGATCTATTAACTCCTTCATCGTCTTCTGCTCTCCATCTTCGATTTCTTCTTCAACGAGCTTCTTACCCTCATCATCTTCTTCTTCTTCATCCTCTATCAAATCCGGTACAATGGGGAATCGAATCGAGCTCTTTAGCAGCTCATCATCATCATCGTCGTCGTGATTAGACCTAACATCACACGATCTGCGTCGTGGCTGGTCCAAAACAGAAGCGGATGCGTCACGAACAGAGTAGGAGCGAACACGGCGGAGCTCAGTGGAAGCTGAGACAGAGGAAGATAGAGCTTCGATGGTAGAGAGACGTTCACGGAGACAGGTGGCACAGAAACCAGTGGTGGGTTTGGAAGAAGGATGACGGTGACAGACGGCGGAGTGACGACGGCGACGACGCTGATGGGTTTGGTGGGTCATAGCTCACAGGGGGTGGTTTGAGTTCAGTGAATGGAAGAAGAAGAGAGTGAAGTTGAAGAATCTGTCAGTCACATTTTCAGGATCTCGAGAAGAAGAAGAGAAAGAGAGTCAAGAGTGGCGTTGTCAACACTACACTAACCCTTTCCCTTTCCTTAAACCTTTTCTCTCGTTTTATTATTTCTTCATTTTAATGCGTATTATATTTATTTCTGTACTTTCTTATAGTTAATGAAAAATACAGAAATGAGTTAATGAAAATAGAGAGAAAATAATGTTATGTTTTTTGTACAAAATATCAAAGAAAAAATGGTATAATTGTGTCACATGAGAGTGGCAGAGAGAATCAAAAGGAAGAAGTGTACAACACATCCCATAATGGGTCTGACCTCTGGTATTTGTAGGACGAACATAAAAGACTCTTAATTAGTGAAAATATTAAAATTAAATGGATAGACCTAAAAGATTGAAAATGGTGAAAACACGTGTGCCCCATTTGTTTTCTTTTACCTTGGGTGGTAATATTTGGCTGCTTCCGTCATTTCTTTGGATTCCCTTCGAATCGAGAAATAGCTTCAATGTCAACTTTTATTTATTCTTCTTTATTTGGTTTGGATATATTAGAGTTCTGATTAGTGGAGTGATTTTTACCAAGAGGTTGTTTAGTGCAACAAGATGTAACATTTGAACAACACGCTTTACTTTTTGATGCAACGACATAAACTAGTTTTTGAATTAAGTGGGTTTGTTCAAATGTTACATCATTTGTTACCTGAAGTGTGTTATCATTCAAAACAATATTTCATTGTTATCGTGAAAACAGAGAAACCACTCTTTACAATGGTTTTAATAGATTTTAACTATGACATTTACCTAAAATAAAGGAGATTTATTTTCTCTAAACGTTTGTGGACAGCAATGGCTGACGAGTGACATTGAGATTCGGAGTTACGACAAGTTCCCAAAGAGTATGTGTTCTTTTATTAAATTGAAAAGAAAAAAAAAACCATAGCAGGTCCCAAAAATACACAGTAGTAATTGTTTTTGTCTCAATGTGATTGTACCGGTTTTGTTTTCTTTCTGGTAAACAAGATTGGAATTTTCCGACGACTTTGTCCACCACAGACAGAAGCAAAGTTTAGTTTTACAGTGCTCAATCGAAACGTTAAAGAAAGCAACTGCTGGCAAATAAAAATTTTAATATGGTAAAAAGTAATTAATTATTTTGGGCTCAAGATTGTAATTTGGAGCCCAATAATGTTAGTTGGGCCCAAAAGGAAACAAATAAGCCTTTTAGGATTTTGGCCTTTTCTTGTGCAACTGTAATAACGAATTTGCCACTCGGAACTTTGCCGTCGTCATCGTCTTCTTCGTTCATCTTCTACCGGCGCAAAGAATACAAATTAAATATCGCTGAGAAATGTGTCCGTGAGCCTTGAATTCCATGGGAATTGAGTATTTCAGGTTATTGAAGCTAGCTTCCTTGTCGAAATAAAGGGCATGTTCCAAGTTTTGTATATCGTATACATCCTTTCTGCTCTCTTTATATTGGGAGATCGATGAGATCGACCCTAACCGAGTCGATTTGGTTTGGGTCGATCTCAGATATCTCCCAATACTTTACAACATACATACAACTGGAGAAAGAAATCAACTTTTTGTTTGTCATAGCAGGTCAGTCTCATTGCTTATGTAGTTTACTTTTCGGTGTCTTACTATTATGCACCGTTTAGATGATTCTGTGGCAAAGTAGTTTGTACAAAAGACTCATCTTTCATCTTAAAACCGTTTAGACGGACCTCATTTTACTTGTTGGTGGAGATCATGCATACAACTTGCAGCTTTAAATACAACCATCACTGTTCCTTGTCAAGAGAAAATCTTGCGTTTGTCTCCTCTTTCTGATTCTCTACTGGATAGAATAAAAGAATCAATTAAACATTTCCTTGTTCATGTATAGAAGGTGCAACCTAAAGGCTTCTTCTACATTAGATCCTCTAGCGCAGAGGTATGGATTCCGCTGCTCATATCACTCCTTGAGTTGTAACTGCTTTCTCGATGAGTATAGGATTTGCATATAGTTCGATTAAGTTTTAGTTTTGGATTAATTTTGACTCTGTTACTTAGAGAAGAGAGGAGATTTCAAAGACATGTTATTAGTTCTCTTTTCTTATTCTCCGTCATCCTTAGACTATAAAGGTTTTAACATCAATGAGTCGTTTTCTACTCTCGAGTCTTCTTGTGTGGAAAAGTCAAAAGTATACAAAATACTCAGAATACCATCATTTGTTCATTTTCATTGACTATGAAAATAGAATAACAGCAAAACTTGCAAGACCAATCAAGCTCTTTGAATCGGTCTACAACACATTAAAGAACATATAATTTATATTTCTATTGTATGTACAGATAATAATGGATCATTATGCTTATATTATATGCACAAATGTATCTGGCGTTTAACAAAAGGAATAAGAAACATACATGACTTCAACAAACTTTATTTCTTGGAATTTGGACATCTGACATAATATTCACTTCTTTCCTATAACCATGTCTATAGACACATGCCAATGAGGAGCAAAACCCCAACGCCTCTCCGCTTCTCAAATGGAAAGCATCAGAGAGATGATTCTGAGTATAGTTGGACTGATGTAGGTACTGGGGAGAAGGCCAGGAATGTCTCCGTCCTCGGTGCGATCAGAAGGGCAGCTAAGAAAGTCTTTGTTATTATTTTCTTAGGACAACGGAAGTTAAAGCCAACAGAATGTAGATCTGATCCTGGAGAGAGCAGCACGCACGACAGAGAATCTACATGTAAGCAAATTGGTGTTTGATTGAATCTTTCCTAAAACAGCCTTTCTTGAATATCAGGAGCATGCTTTGAATCTCTTAAGCTCTGGTGATGTATGCCGACCATTAAGACAACCAAACTTTGTTACAAACCTGAGGGTCTTTGATGGATGATGCGATATATTTCTGTACATCCATGCTCTCTGTATATCTGTGACAATCTTTTTTCTTTTTCTTGAATATGTGCAGTATCAGGCTGGACTGGTTATTCATCACCAAGCTCCTTTGGAAGGTCAACAGAAAGAAAGGTTTCAGGTCAATATCGTTTTTCTGGTTCAAGATTTCAAAGTCCTGGGAAAGATTCTTCTTCTAGCAAAAGTTGGCATCAAGGCCCGGTAATATTTTCTTTTGGGGAGCTTCAAAGGGCAACCGCAAATTTTTCTTCGGTTCATCAAATTGGGGAAGGCGGTTTTGGAACTGTTTTTAAGGGAAAACTTGATGATGGAACTATTGTTGCTATCAAGCGTGCGAGAAAGGTAGTAGTTGAAATCCTTTTCTTGGAAAATATGTGGAAAACAGATTGAACTAGTTTCTTAAGAATTATTCGGAGAAGACATTATCGATAACTCAAAATTCTGTGGCAGAACAACTATGGCAAAAGCTGGTTGCTAGAGTTCAAGAATGAAATATACACATTGTCAAAGATTGAGCATATGAATTTGGTAAAGCTGTATGGATTTCTTGAACATGGAGATGAAAAGGTTATTGTTGTTGAATATGTTGCCAATGGAAACCTACGAGAACATCTAGATGGTAAGTTGCAAGAGGTACTTCCTTCTTCTTTTACGTGTATATAGAGAAAAATCCAGTCTCTAATTTTAGAGCATAGAGAACTTTCCCAAAAAATAAAATATCTAAATGAATTCTCAACTATTGATCCTCTATATAAAAACACAGGTTTAAGGGGTAACCGCCTTGAAATGGCAGAACGTCTTGAGATTGCAATTGATGTGGCTCATGCATTGACCTATTTGCACACATATACTGGTAATCTTGTCATATTGTTGTCGGTGTTGCATTATAGCTTATTGTGCCAAGATTTAACGCATTAGGGATTTTATAATGCAGATAGTCCAATAATCCACAGAGACATTAAAGCATCAAATATCCTCATCACGAATAAGCTTAGAGCCAAAGTGGCGGACTTTGGCTTTGCTCGTTTAGTGTCGGAAGATCTTGGGGCTACTCATATATCGACTCAGGTCAAAGGATCTGCAGGCTATGTGGATCCAGATTACCTCAGGACGTTTCAACTAACTGACAAGAGCGACGTTTACTCTTTTGGTGTTTTGCTCGTAGAGATTCTCACTGGAAGACGTCCCATTGAGTTAAAGAGACCACGAAAAGACAGACTCACGGTTAAATGGGTAAGTTACTTTCTCTTTTCCCTTTCACCAGAAGCTCGAGATTATCTCAACGACTAAATCAGGAGAAACTCGTTTCATCTTGGGCAGGCATTGAGGAGACTCAAAGACGATGAAGCTGTTCTCATAATGGACCCATTTCTCAAGAGAAACCGAGCCGCCATTGAAGTGGCTGAGAAGATGCTGAGACTTGCGAGCGAATGTGTTACCCCGACGAGAGCTACACGTCCAGCTATGAAAGGCATTGCGGAAAAGCTATGGGCTATAAGGAGAGAGATGAAGGAGACGATGATATGTTCATCTGCATCTAATTCTTCTTGTTCTTCAACAACACATAGCTTCATTGGTCGTGATTCAGACAGATATGCATTGCCGAGGATTGAAGATAACGAGAATAGCATTGAGTAACTCTCTCCTTGATGATATCAATCTGTGAAACATGCTGCTGCTTCTCATTTGAAGAATTTTTTTTACTTAGATGAATACAAATACATGTCACTTAAATTTCTTTTGTTCTTGTATAAATACAAATACAAATTACTTCTGTTGAGTTTCAGAGAATATTCTTCAAATGAGAAAAGATGGATAGTAGTCTTAACATATGTAATGTAGAAGGCCAAAGTAGAAACGATATTTGAATCCCATAAATATCAAATCACAACCATTCCCCAGTTGGCAGTCATTACACATCAAATCCAGAGAAGATGACATTGACGATGAAAGATCACTAACAACAACAATCCACAAAAAAAAAGGATACAACACAAACACAAAACCCTTCTTTTTGTATTATATATAAATTTACAAAAGAGACTCTTTCCTGTCTCTCAAGCGAATTTAGGCTTCGGCAAGGCTGAGCCACCAAGGCCGCTGCTGCTGCTGCCACCGCCTCCTCCTGCGTGGACTGGTCCAAGCTTCTGGATCCAGTGTTTCAGACCTTTCCTTGGGTCCTTACAGATCTTGCTCGAAGACAGATTCAGGTTCCCTTCACGTTCCAGTGATATCGCAAACTGTTCAAGCACTTTCACTATCTGCCAGAACTCGGGTCTCTTATCTGGTGCAACCGACCAACACTGCTCTATCAGAGCTTTCATGGCTACTGGACAATCTCCCGGGATAGCTGGCCTAATGTTCTGAACCAAAGATCAACATTTTTCATATCTCAAATGGTTGAATCAACTGAACAATAAAAGACCTAAAATATACTTGTGCCGGAAGATTTTTGTCTGTTAAATTCTAAGGCTTTAACCGTAACCATTAGACAGTTCTTGTGGCATAAACTCTACGGAAGATTACAATAATGAAATAGTAAGGAGACGCACAGAATATTTTACCTTATGTACGACTGCGAAAGCAGCTTGAATAGGATTCATGTCCTCATATGGGATTGCTCCAGCTACCATTTCCCATAAAACGAGTCCAAAGCTGTATACATCGGCCTTACGTCCATGTGGTTTCCGTTTTATCATTTCAGGTGCCATCCACCTATATGTTCCGGGGTCATCAGCCAACATGTCACAGTACTCCTCCTCGCACGCTATGCCAAAGTCAGCGATCTTCAAATGGAATTCTTCGTCGATCAATACATTTTCTGGCTTAAGATCCCGATGAATTATGCGTCGTGAGTGAATATATTCCATCCCTCTAGCAATATCTATAGCAAACTCTATAAGCTTTTTCAAAGGAAGAGACCTATTCTCAGGCTTGTGCAGAAAAGATCTTAAAGATCCTTCAGGTAAATACTGCGTGAGGACACAATATACAGGCGGATCTTTGTACGCTCCAACAAACTGTTTTTAGCACATAAATAAGAGAAGAGAAGTTAACAAAAACCGTAAATCATTCCATCTAGACTGACATAACGATTAACCAAGAGAACATAACGAGAGAGGAGAAATCACCTTTATAACATTTGGATGGGTCAATCGAGACAAAAGGGTCACTTCCTTGGTAAACTGTTTCTCTAAACGAGCTCCCAAGCATCCATTATCGTCATCATCAGGTACAGTGATAAGCTTCACGGCAACAGCTTTATCTTCATACTTACCATGATATAGCCGGCTGTATAAACCATGAGCAAACTTAAGCCCAAAGAACAGCTTTGACATATCAACACGGAACTCTTCAGAAGCTTCCACAGCACTCACTCTACGACCAGTATTATCAAAAAGCTTAGACCATCCAGTGTCCTTCTTGCTCTTGACCCTCTCTTGAATTCTCAAAGTGCCAAGATCTCTGATAGGACCTGAAGGAGACCGCAAGTTAAATGATCTCTTGTCAAAGGAGTTTTTATGAGATAACTTAGGCTTCATTCCCTTTTCCGATTCCACTCTTCTTGGATGTGGAGTAGAAAATCTCTTACGCTCAGACCTCGCTTCCTTAAACACATCGGGAACAGCCATCTGAGGCGAAGGAGAAACAGATCTCTGCTTATGAGTAACCGGGTTTGTCTGTATTTCCGAATCAACAACATATACATCAGCAGCTTCCAAACTCGAAGTATCTCCCGTAGTCTGTGAGTTACTCGAAACCAACTTAGGATCCGATGATGATGCCGACGACGAAGAAGATGATCTCTGAGGTATAGCTTTTAATCCAGAAAACTTATCTTGGTTTATCATAAAAGGAAGAGAAGCTAACTTTGAAGAATTCAAACGATAAGAAACCGTTTGAGAAAACTTAGCCCTCCTAATCCACGAAGTAGCCTCTTCATCCATCTCTAAGCTCGAAAACAAACTAAACAACCTTTTTATCAAAGACTAAACAACCAAAACTCTCAATATCTCCAAAGTACCTAAGCAAACCCGTGAATACGAATGAGATGACTTGCTGCAATCTCCAACGATCTCATTTCCACGAAGATACAAAATCTTTTCAAATCCATCGAAGCCCCATTTCTCACCTTCAACCATTAATCCACAAAAACTACAAATCATAAAAGAAGAAAACTTTCCTACGAATACTACTAAGCTCGAAATTTCTCCAAACGTTCCCACCAAAATCACCGGAAAATCCTGAATTACATACCTCTTCCTACAAAATCAAGCAACAATACTCAGAAAATCGAATCCATAGAAGCTATTGAAAACGATAATGAGGGTTAAAAGATCGATCTGAATCAACAAATTTAGGAAACTAGTTTTCGATATTTGTTTACCTGAATCACAACAAAAAACTATGAAGCGTCGTCGTGTGTTAAAAGGAAGAGAAGAGGAAAGCCAAGTGAATCGGAAATCAAGAAGATCCGGCGACTTGAAGCCGGAGGAAGATGGAATCGAAGGAGAAATTTGAGAGCTAAACCATAAGACGTTTTTGGATTCTCAAAGACCTTTTTGACGAATCCAGACCTCTTACGCCTTTTTAGATGGATTTTTTTTTTCTTTTTTTTTCACAGATAAAATGTGGAAAATAAATAAATTCTTTTGGAATATTTAGAAAAATACGTTAAAACGACAGCGTATTAATCTGTCTGTCAGCATCTCTGATATGCTCTAATTATTCTGTCTGAAAGAGAAATTTAATTTAGGTTCCCTTTTTTAGTCAAATAAATTCTAAAGGCCATAGACTTCGGCCCATTAATAATAAAACTGGCCCAAATTACTTTATGATATAGGCCATGATGATTGCTTGATAGTAACCAGAAACGAAAGAGGCCTCAACGTTGACAAGCTTCACTAATCCTATGAGAAAAACTCTTCTGTTTTTTTTTTAAAGAACATAATTCACACAAATTAACCATTCTAAACAAGAACTTTAAACTACATAAAACCATTCCTATCTCTTATTCTCAACATTGGGGAAGTGCTTAAACAATTGTTACAAAACAACTTTTGAATAAATACATGCTAGTTTTTTTTTTCTTTGTCAACAACTTTATTAGATTGACTCAAAACAAGCCCATGCTAGGTTTTTATATCAATTAAATTCTTGTTTTTTTTTCAAAAAGAAATTAAACATTGTTTTTTTTTTTTTTTGTTAATTAAAACATGCTAGTTGCATGAAGTTATAAGTTCTGTGATGACACTGTTTTAAATTATGTATTAGATCATATGCATCTATATTTTTTTCTATTTTATTTGTAAAAGAGAAAATTATAAATGCTACTGGCCAAAAATACGTGTGTGTGTGGAGAAAACAAAATGGCCAAAAAATAAATGATAGGAGAGGAATAGAAGAGAAAGAAAGAAAGATTTAAGAGGTGAGTCCAAAAGATTGGTAAAACACAAATGCTTAACAACAGAGTTAATTTTTGGGGACACCACACACATGACACATCACTTTGTCTCCAGACCTATGTCTGTCCTACGCCTTTGGACATACCCTTTTCTCTTTTATCCGATCATCGTATCCTACACACATTATCTCATGATTACTAATCTTGTCTTCCTTTTTTTTTCGGTTTAAAGCAATAAGCGATATGTACACATCGCATACATTAATATTTTACACCACTAGCTATTTTAAGTTTCTTTATTGAACATGTGTACCTAGCTAGCTAGTTCATATGATCATATCAGTGGAAGACTGGAAGATATACTAAATTATACACAAATATACTTTCTGTTCAGCAAATGTTTTTTGAGTCAACTATTACATTTAATTAATGGTTTAAAATAGCGAGCTAAGAGTGGAGTTAAAATGGATGCGACAAAAGGAAAATATTTGAAAATTTGACAACATTTTTAAGATATATTTACAAGAAGTACCAACCTCTGGTCATCATTGTATTCTTCTAAATCGCAGAATACAAAGGTTAGTACAAAAGAATCTATCAAATAATGGGGGTACTGGATTTGTCAACTATATCACTTGGAAAGCTTATGCATGGGGTATAACCAAGTACGAAAGTATAACTTTATTCTTAGGTCAAACTTGCACAAAATATTAGGGTTAAGAAAGTCACCTGAATGATTTCACGGGAACTATATATGGTTAATGAATACCCACCCTATAAAAAAAAACAAGAGTGACACAGAAAGGATACACCATTTATAGACAAACTAGAACTGGCTTAATTTTTTCGTAGCTTGCACAATTTCATATATATTTTTAAGAAAGTCTTATGGAAGATATGTACATTAAGAGGTCATGCGTTTCTGATTTATTTGTGACAACCTCAGTTGAAATCATTTTGCCTTGTTGAGCGTTTGTGATTCTGGCTTCAGTTTTGATTCTGGATATACTTCCAGTGAAGTTAATATGATTTGTAATAACAAACTAGACAACAAATGGCTAGATGTCGAAACTTGAAACAAGAAATATCCCACTCCTCAATTATAATTTCATAATTAAATAATCAAGTTTGATACTTGTCACATCAAAACTCTTTTTCCTCATTGGCCTGTTTCTCTCAAATCTTCAATAAATTCTCTATATATATATGAGAAACTTTGAACCTCATTTTTCATATATATCACTGTTCTTCTTCTATATTGGAGTTCATCTCTTTTGTTTCTAAAGAAAGAGAGAGAGAGAGAGAGAGAAGAGAAGATGTTGCCAGGCATACTATTATGCTCACTTAATCCCAGGAATCACAGGTAAATATTCCTTTTCACCCCAGTTGGAATATCACTTGTGACTAATATAATTTGTTCTTTTGTTTAAAGTATTGATGTGTTTAAAGTGTTTTCTTAACATGGGGTTTAATGATAAATTTTGGATTTATAAAAAGGGGACAAGAATTTTCTATATGATTTGGTTTGGATTAGGCAAGATCCATGACTTTATGGGATCACTTTCTCGTCCAATCAAAAGAGAGATTCCTAAAAAATAGATACTTGAATAATTACCACTTAATAATGGCTATTTTTTTAGAAGAGAGAATACAAAGGATAAATTATAGTCTTAAACATATTTAAAACTACATAATCCATTTTTGTTTCTCATTTTTTTTCTTTCTAAATTGTTTCTCATTAAACGCATGTAAAAACAATATACCTATTGTAAAACTAACCTATGGGCTAATTAAAAAAAGAAAAAGATATTGGTATTTAAATAAAAATAAAAATAAAAGAGGACGACCATGTGTGCAATAAGAAAGTTGTAGAAAGACCCAAAAACTTTCCCCGAGGGCCCAAAATCGAGGTTAAGCTTTTTTACACGTCACATCGATTACAATTTTTTTAAAAGTCAGGGGTCAAAACATAAAACTAAAAAGGGTTAATTCGGTAATTATGATTCAGTTCTTATTGCTCTTCTTCTCCCCACACTGAGTCACTGACTCTATCACTCTCAGAGATTAGGATAGAAATAATCAGAAATCTCCGTCTATTGTCGTCGTCGGCCGGAGATTAATTATTCCGGTGACGTTTAGTTGGTTTTTCTTCATTGTGCAGCAAAAAGAAAAAGAGTGAGCGAGAGAGCTTAGAAACTGAGCCCAAAGACATTGACTACTGGTACTCTGTTCAATTCAATCGAGATCCTCCGAGATTCGCTCTCAAATCTGAGAATAACAATCACCATTCCCGCAGGTAATAAAGCTTCTATTACTTTCCGGAGGTTTGACTCGTTGTTGACTTTCAACAATTTCTGGTAACTTGAACGGCGTTTTGCAGTAAGAGCGGCGGCGATTTTTGCAAGAAGAAGAAGAGAGGAGAAATGGCGAACAAGGTTTCTAACTTCTCGGATCTGATTCAACGAGTTACGGCGTCTTGTTTGTTGCATCCACTCTCCGCCGGCCGGCAAGATCTCGCTGTGAATCGCCGGGAAGAGTACGATACTGAAGAAGAGGAGAATGAGGAGGAAGGTGAGATTCAGTACGAAGACGCATTGGAGAAGGAGAATGGTAAAGATGAGACAATTAGGGCTAAGAACGGAAGGAACGGTGTGAGTGTTGAGACGGTGCAGGAGATGGAGATGGTGATGGACGAAGTTTTCACGGCGGCTGCTGCTATGAAGAGAGCTTACGTTGCGCTTCAGGAAGCTCATTCGCCGTGGGATCCGGAGAAGATGCACGATGCTGATATGGCGATGGTGGCTGAGCTGAGAAGGATTGGTTCATTGAGGGAAAGATTCAGGAGGATGAGAGGTACCGGAAGTGGTGGTCGAAGGAAAAACGACGCCGGAAGAGGAATGCTGAGAGAGGCCGTGGCGCCTTATGAGGCGGTTGTGAAGGAGCTGAAGAAAGAAGTGAAAGTGAAAGATACTGAGATTGAGAATCTGAAGGAGAAAGTCAAAGTGGCTTCTATGGCCAACGGTAACGGAGGCAAGAAACACCGATTGCTTTCAAGCCGGAAAGTTAACTGTACCACACAGATTGCTGTGTCTCCGGTGCCGGAGTTATTTGAGATGACAATGATTCAGGTGAAAGAAGCATCAAAGTCTTTCACAGGGATTCTATTGTCACTAATGCGAGCTGCACATTGGGACATTGCAGCGGCTGTTCGATCCATTGAAGCCGCTTCAGCTTCATCCGACGGAATGTCTGCTTCTTCGTTTGCATCCTCGGTTCAGTCATCTGTCCCGAACCAGCACGCGAAGTTTGCTCTTGAGTCTTACATCTGTAGGAAAATCTTCCAAGGATTTGATCACGAAACGTTTTACATGGATGGAAGCTTATCTTCTCTTATCAACCCGGATCAGTACCGTCGTGACTGCTTTGCGCAGTTCAAAGATATGAAAGCAATGGATCCTATGGAGTTGCTAGGGATCTTACCAACTTGCCATTTTGGTAAATTCTGCTCGAAGAAGTACCTTTCGATCATTCACCAAAAAATGGAAGAGTCGTTGTTCGGGGACTCGGAACAGCGGGAGTTGGTTGTAGCCGGTAACCACCCAAGAAGTCAGTTCTATGGAGAGTTCTTGGGGCTAGCTAAAGCAGTCTGGCTGCTTCATCTCCTGGCATTCTCGCTCGACCCATCCCCGAGTCACTTTGAAGCAAACAGAGGAGCCGAGTTTCACTCTCAGTACATGGAGAGTGTCGTGAGGTTTTCGGATGGCCGTGTTCCTGCGGGTCAAGTTGTTGGATTTCCTGTTTGTCCAGGATTCAAGCTTAGCCATCAAGGGAAAGGATCAATCATCAAATCCAGAGTTTACTTGGTTCCAAGGGCTTAAAAAGGTTTCTTTGAGTTCACTGTTTCTTAGGAATACATTATGTCCTCGTGTGTTGTTTAAGACTTTAAGACAATCTAGCTTCGGAAAAATCTTGAAATAAAGAGACCGTTCGTATAAACTGTTCTTGCAAAGAATTTTTTTTTGGATAAAATGTTTCTATACTAATCTAAATAACAAAGCTCACATAACATAGAAAGTATATATGTTTTAATTCTAACAATTCAAAGTTTTATAGAAGGGATTATGTAATAAGGTATGGTTTTCGACTAGGGATCTGAGAATCAATCGTACAAGACTTCTCTTAGAAACACTTTTTTCACCTGTCACAGAGTGAAGATGAAACAGAGAGAAAAATGTTAAAAAAAGAAGAGCAATCCAAAATTAATCATCATCGAAAAGTAAATGAGAATGAGAGAAGAATCTAATTTACTTGTTCTAATGTGAGGAACATAATGGCATTCCAGGTTCCTAGCCGTGTAAAATTCGGGAGAAATCCTTTGTAGAATGCCATAATCCCCTTTAAATAGACCAAAAACAGAACATTCATGATTGCATCAAAAGAGAGAGATTGGTTAAATGTGAACTAGAAAAGAATACTAACCTCGGTCTTCATCGTTTTGATGAAGCAATCGACTGTGTTTCGGTAAGTAGAGTCTCCCATCATTCTAGATTTCACCTGGAACAACATATAAAGAAGAACCATGGCCGTTTAGGGCAAATACCAAAGTATCAACCATTTTGTTTCCTTCGGTAACAGGTTAATACTAATTTCTCCTTCCGTAGAGCATTACTATCTAATAATGCTGCATTTACCAAAGTCAAATCACCAAGCAAGAGGTCAGAAACATAAAATGTGGAAGACACAAACATGTGAGACGCTACACCGATGTCACTTTCAAAGTAGAGCTATGTCCATTCTAATACCTTGTCCTTTAAAGAGATATTCTGTGATAAATACCTACTCTTTGCCACAAACCAATAAATAGAACTCAGTCAGTACTAAGTCTCTTTTGTTCGTTCTCAAAAAGAACAATGATTTAGGCACTTAGCACTTTCGTTTTCAGATCTATCACTTCTCACTGAAATTTATTGTAGATATACGCACTACCACACATGATGAGACGAAAACCAAATAATCTTGTTGTTGATTTATGTAAAAGACGAAAATGAATGCTTACCACATCAATTGGAGAACCGATGCAGACAGCGAAGAAGCCTGCAGCTAAACCAGCTAGTAGATGAGTTAAAACACTGTCTCTGAAGAACGGAATTTTCATAATTGTCTGCATATGTATGGAAGTATAAGAACAAACAAAGACTAAACAACCACCAGTAGAAGCCAAAAAAACTCCTACACAACAAAATACTTGAGAAAGAAATATCACCTCCTTTATTTGATCATAACTAGCTAACTCTGCAGCATTTACAATAGCATTCCGGGCAATATTGGGACCAAGTCCAGTCCATAGCGCACTAACTCCTTCCTATTTTATAAATCAAAAGGCTATAACACTCTGCTAACAAAGTATTTTAATATTTTTGATATTGTTATTTGAAGATTAGTTTACTAACCAGCTTCACAATGGTGAAATAAGCGTCTACAGCTCCTGCATAACGCCTAGGAACCCCAGCCGGTAACTTTCCTTCTGATTGAAGCCGAACTTTAACAAGATCAGTTGGATTAGCTACAATAATAGCTATAGCTCCTGTTGTGTCACACACAATAAAATAATTCCCTTTATAATCTCAATCATTCACTCAAGTTACTTCCAAGAGACTATCAAAATTAAGAACTGAGCTCACCAGTTAACAAAGCTGCAAGAATCTTTTGATATAAAGGAATATCGCCAATAAAGTCACTTCCAACCAAAAGTGTCTTCACCTATTCAGATATAGCAAAATAAACAATCCATCAGATATAACTTTATAAGAGAGTATAAAACACACACAAAAAAAAGCACCAGAGAAGGAAAATAATGTGAGACTCACAGGCTCATATAACCCAATCCTTAAGCCACCATAGATACATTGGCGATGAAGTCCTGCAATAACACCTTTCCAAAGACCTGAAATACCTTCTTCTCTAGCTATGGTAGCTAGAGTACCAATTGATCCTCTATACTTGGGCAAATTCTCACCATCTCCAGTGGGAATCTTTCTTTGAAGCTGAAGTCTAACTTTGGCTGTGTCCAACGGTATAGTACATAACTACAACATCACTCATAAACCATGAATTAGAATTTGACTAAAGACTAATACAACAAACACATAACACACGAAAACTCAAATTTCGTAAACACTAAATCTATAGAGTCTATGTAAGCTCATTTCAATAAGTATCACAAAAAATCACAAGTAATGGACTTTAAAGTCGTAGACTAGACCATCATAGATTAGCTTCTAAAGCTCAATTTCGAAGATTCAGTAGAATAACGGTAAATCTAAGATAGCATTTCTCTGGATTGTTCACCAGTGACAGTGATTGATCGAATTTAAGAATATTGACAGACTCAAATGAAAAATGAACAAAAACCCAAAAGAGGAATAATAATCTCATCTCGCACTAAAGAGAGATACCTCAGCAAAACAAGCAGCGAAAGCGCTGCAAATGAAGGTTTCAAGGAACGAAATCTCGATCCTTGGTTTGAAATCCGCCATTGTTATGCTATAGGAACAAGATAAGCGAAATCTGGAGAAGCACCGATTAGGCAAAATGCAAAAACAAAAAAAGGCTAAAATTTGAGAAGTTGCTCCAGTTTCTCTCTAACAGCGATGATGATTGATGTAATCTTAAAATGGGTTTCTCAATGATTATAGTTTTTAGGAGTAGTAATGAAGAAAAGTGAGATCGAGATTTAATAATGGCGTAACGAATTCAGAACAAGTACAGAGTCTCTCTCAATCTTTTGTGTGTTACTATTTTCACTATAAAAGTTTCTCTCTGTTTTTGTTGTAACTAAACACGTCATTAGATAGACCCTCTTCCTCCACTGGAAGGTTATGTACACAAACTGTTTTTCGCACACACAAGGT
Organism: Arabidopsis thaliana; assembly: GCF_000001735.4. NCBI lineage: Eukaryota > Viridiplantae > Streptophyta > Magnoliopsida > Brassicales > Brassicaceae > Arabidopsis > Arabidopsis thaliana. The sequence continues at coordinate 23,811,394 of NC_003076.8, forward strand.
TATTTACTGGATGGTGTTGCTAGGGATACGTATAAAGACTATTCACGTGTACATTTCAATATACAACAAAGGCACTAGATGAACCAGAGAAATGGTGAATGGAGCTTATAGGAGTTTTAGCTGAACCAAAGTGAGTGATTCTATAAACACCAGGTGATGCGGTTTCAGGGATTCTCCATTCGATAGTTGCTGTGCTCTGCGTGCTGAGTTTAAACGGTCTTGACCACTTAAACCGGAGGCAAAAGTCATCATCATCATAAACAGGTACCCATGTCTCTCTTCCTTCGAGCCACCTCTCAACAAGCGCGAAAGTTCCTTCCGTCATCAGATCGTTTCTCGGGTTAGCTGACCGGAATTGAACCCTCACTATGTCAGCTCCCTTCCTGAATTTGGATAACCGAGGAACATCCGATGTAACATCTCCGAATGCAGTTCCAATTGGTGTCATATCCGCAACAACAGGTGTTAGTAAGCTTATTTGCTTGTGAAGTAAGTCAGGTGGTTGGGGACCCGGGTCAGTGGTTTGAGCAGATAGAAGATCATTTGCTAGTTTCTTGAATTCTTGAATGTATCCGCTTAGCGTGTGAGGTCCATACAAAGTCGATGCACCCTGAGGGAAAGAATAAACAGAGTTGGTTTAAGAGCAGGAAATCAAGAAAGATCCTACAAGCTCTTCCTTCTTATCTAAGCCTCTGACCTCATATCTCTGAACTTGGTATTCCTCAAATGTGGCAATATACTGCGAATACGAATTGGTTAGCCCGGCTATTACCACGCTGAATTCTCTTCCATTGCTGCCTTCTTTAAGCACTGTTTTCACGGCATCACGTAGTCGCCTCCCTGCCATTGTTGTGAATTCTTGCAAGCAGAACAATAGAGAAAGGAAATTACTAATGTTCTACATCAGTTTAGAAATGATTTTTTTTGTTCTGGGGGAGACCGGAATACCTCCGGGGACGCAGAGAATCACTAGCTGGCCAATGCGGAGGATCTGAACTGGTAATATCGACGGCTGAAAATGGATTAAGAAACAGTTTTTCCATCACAAATAGCTAAGTGGGATTCAATTTTTATCCATCACAGTACAAGATTATGCTCTCACCGCCCAGTCGTATGGTTGTTTCATTTCACCGGTATCAAGCAATATGGGTTTAGGTCGTTGGCATCGTACTTGTTCCTCAGTTGGATTCTTGAGAAGGTTCCTTACAAGCCTCCAGAAAGGATTTCCCTTACACAAAGTCACAACATAAAGTATAGTACTAAACATCTTTCATTACCAAGTTAGAAGGAGAATTTGGGTTTTACCTGATCATCTCCTTGTTTAAAGTCAAATGCTCCAGGTCCATCAGTTGTTCCTGCAGCGAAACCAAAACCCATTGCAGCTGGACATGTTTTCACCACTTCGGAACCTCCATTTTGTCCATTAATCGTCACTTCAAGCTGAGAGAAATCAACATATGCATGACGATAGTCAACTTTTCCTTGTATCTCCTCAGAGGCTTTAGTGAAAAGATCCGCAGCCTTCTTGAACTGCCTCTCTCCAATAATGCGGGTACTCTCAAATTCATCAGGGTAGCTGAAACATTTAGTCATGCCAAGTTATACATCTAACAAGCTTGACTCTCTAAATACCATATTGTACTAAGAGAGAACATAATTTTCTGTGATTGGTTTCCGCATTGCTGAAAGTAAAAGTGTGCAGTTAGGAATAAGACGTACCCTGGTCCACGGCCGTAGCATTGCTCATTCTTTCCACCACAAGTACTTTGGTTGAATTCACAAGGAAGGCCTGTGTCTATACAGAAGGCTCCCAACACATTCGGACTAACATCACCGCAGTTAGTTTGACAGAAGGCAGAGACAAATCTAGGTTTGTCAGCGTGTCTAAATCTACTTCTGACCCGTCTAGCAACGCTTGACATCCTTGTAACGGTTTTACCGCCGGTAGACAGTAACGAGGATGCCATTTCCATCAAATCTTGATCTGCAATAAAAGCAACAAAAAGTTAGTTTTACAATAACAAGCCATTACTAAAACTCTTGGAGCTATGGTTATTTACGCTCACCATAAGGATCACTGATTATGCTTGAGACTCTTCTAGGAGATTCAACATCAACTGATCTACAACCGTTTTCTCGTTCAAACCAGTCTTCCATGATACGTGCTGCAGTGCCTTTATTGTCCCCGCTGATTCAAGGCATTTGTACGGCTCATCGAAGTGCCATGAGTTGCAAACCAATTGAAACTACCCACTGGACCCCATTGATCATCAACGAATTTGACAAGTGTCATCTCTTTATCTACATCATATTCATATTTACTACGTTCATGTGCCGGATTGTTAAGGTAAGCACTGGGACTACGGTTCACACCAGCATCCAAGAGCTCCCCTGCAAGCTCAGCTCCAAAAGAAATGTCTTTAGAGAAAGCAACATATAAAATGAATCATAAAAAAAGTGTCCCACAAGCTAAATCACTCACCTTTGTTGATTAAAATGGACCCGGGACGAAGATTTTCATGAGCTTGTATAATACTTTGCTCTATACCGTCCACAAGAGCATTGAAAGATTGATGAACAAACCCGAGAGATGTAACTAAGTACAAAATGTATTGGAGATAACCCCCTGGACCAGCATGAGTATGAGTTCCACTAATTGCAACATTTTCCTCCGTATAAAGCTCACCGTACCTCTGTTTCAATCTTTCAATCACTTTGATGGTCACAAGCTGTGAGGCCATACCAGCATCAAGATTAACAAAAGCAATCCTTTTCTTGTATGGCTCAGCCACGATGAACGCACGAGCTCTGAGCCTGAAGTGAACACCAGATGCTACTTGTTCCATGTTAGCATAACCCATCATGTTAACATCAGCTGCAGGTCCTGTGATGTCATAGCTTCCAAGACCCATCAAATAATCGGAATCTGAGAATATACAAGTGAGCCTCAACAGAAATAGCAAGAACAATGTGCAGTGCATAGACATAGACCACCTCGTCATCTTCACACTCAATATGGAGTAATCAACTCTTTCTCATTTCTAGTCCTTCCTAGAGAATAATACAAACGTAAGCAACATAAACAAACACACATATTTCATGAATCTAAAATTATTAAACCCAAAATATTATCCAACCTGAAGAAGAAGTAACGCAATCCTTAATGATTTTAGCTGATGAACACACTAACCATTTGCTGGAGCTGATAGAAACTAATTGATGTGAACGATGTGAAGCAAAACAAAAGAAGATGAGAGAAACTCAAATAGACAAATACTCAATAAAGTTTCGTTTTTTTTTCTGGTAACAACGATAATAGTATGTAAGTAAGAGTAAAGTGTGAGGAAAGTTCTTATTTTTAAGGTTGCGGAGAAAGAAAGCTACCCAATTTCAGCTGTTTTAGCGTATCTGTCCTTCTCAATTCGGTTTTCACTTCTTATTCGATTTCTAATTTTCAAAGTTTGGATTTTTGGGGTAAAGTTAGTTAAAATGCATACATAACGGGGGTAGAATGTAATTTATAAAATTGTATTGGGTCTGTTTGTGAATAAACCAAAACTTGTGGTTCTTCTCTGTCTCAACCTCAGTCGCCGATCTTCAACAGTGGCTGAAACAATAGAGAGAGAGCGATACAATGGCGATGACACTTATGAACAGAGCAATCTCTAGAACCGAAACTGTTGGTGCTTTCAGTCTCTCGCTTAGTCTCTTAAGAAATTTCTCTGCGGCGCCGTCGGCGGCATCTACTCCGGCGAGTGAAAACCCTAGCTCCGATTCGAATAAACCTAAACGAAGAAAGAAGAAAAACTTAATCGAAGTCGCTCAGTTCTTACCTAATTGGGGAATCGGATACCATATGGCTAAAGCTCACTGGAATGGAATCTCTTATGAAATCACTAAGATCAATCTCTATAAGGTTCTTCGTCTTCTTCTCTTTCATGTCTGGATTGAAAAGTTTCCATTTTTCGTAAGCTGAGATAATGTTTTTATTACCTAATCATTTGGGGTTTGATTATCTGACTTGGGTATTTGTTTGATTTTGGATTCAAATGCAGGATGGTAGACATGGAAAAGCTTGGGGAATTGTTCACAAAGATGGTGACTTTTTTTGTCATCATTTGCTTCGTATTGCTAAGTTTTTACGCCCATTGATGTCAAAGTTGGAGCTTTTTGTCATGTCTATGGAGTATAGGGTGAAATTATTAGGAGTAGCCATATCTGAAACTAGATAATCACCATTGCATTGGTGTTAAGGTTTATGCAGCTTTCATGAGAGTAACGTACATACATGGTCTCAAATGCAGGATTGCGAGCTGCGGAAGCTCCAAAGAAGATAAGCGGAGTTCACAAACGTTGTTGGAAGTATATCCCAAACCTGTCAAAGACTACTCCTGCAACAACCACTGCTGATGTTCAAGCTGCCTGATCTGTTTACTTCCATTGTTGTGGGTACTTCTTGATCTATCTGTTTGCGGTTTCTTTTTATTGGGAAGAAGATACAGTTGTTGTGACTTGATAGTTTCTTTGAATTCGTCGATAGCTTTGTAGGAAATGATCCATAATCTACGGATGATGACCGAGTATTCGTTTTTCTTGTTAAGACTTTACACTTCTTGAGTTATGATTTTGATGAGCCAGCATCCCTAAGCCTAGTGTTTAGCTACTATAAAGTTTGAACTTGTTTTGTAGGAGATCTGCTGGTTTTAAACATGTAATAAATGACCTCAACTACGATTGGCAGGTTTTAGTTTCTATCAAAATCCCAAATTTTCAATATTGAAAAGTCTCCTCTTCAGCACAGCATCTTTATTTCTTTGTTCAAATAATACATCTTTTGCAGTAAAAATCAACTTGAATACTTCTCCTGATATTGTATAGTGCCTGTTTATCGAATCATCAATGTTATGCAATGGAAGATAGTCTTGTTGGACCAGTTTTACATTTCTTCCAACCGTAGCGTAAAAATCTTGTTTGTATCCCTTTTTCCACAGACTCCAAAACCATCGTTTAGATTCACCTTTAATGAAAGCAGTTTTTGGTTGAACCAATCTTAGTCAAGTAACAGGAATCCGCATATGAACCAATCTAATATGATATATATATACAAGTCCGTGCTTTAATGGATATCTTCATGTAAGCAAAGATCTTCAAATTACCAAGTACATGAGATGGGTTTTATTCAATAACTTTGAGGTTAACAGAGAACCAATTTTAGAATCTTTTTCTTTCTTTCAGGACTCAGTTCAGTAGACTGTTTTGATTTGTAAAAAAAAGAAAGAAAACAGACTCTCTTGAATTTGACCAATCAATCTCCATTATTCTTTGGTTTAGAAGGGCCCTATTCTTTCAAATCCATGAAGCCCATCCCTCTTTAACTTTATATTTTGGCCCTGTTTATGCTTATCCAAGGAATTTTCTGTTTCCCTTCTGTCAATTTGTCAATCAATATACGGCTATCAATTTTTTGGTAGCGAGAAACAATTTGATCGAATAATATATGAATTGTCTTGAAAGTGTGGAAATATGATACATCGAATACATTCAAAAAACAACAGGTCTCAGTTAAAGAAGGTTGCTGTTTTATAGACCAAAATGACATTATAAGCTACACACTTTTGACCCAAAAAAAGAAAAACAAAAGCTACACTGTTCCTTGATAACCAAACAAAAAATGATTTAAGAAAATTATGAAATTAGCAAAAACTTTTTATATGTTTTGTCAACAATCATGTTAATGTTTATACATAGGACCGAAAATAAAATAAATGTATTGTTAATGTAGCTGTAACTATATGGTAACTATATTGGACCCTATTTTAGAAGGTGTATATACATTTTTATATTATTACTACTTTTATACAAATACAGTAAGTAGTATAATCTAGTAAACTCAAATATGAAAGGAGAATTTCAAAGAGCTTGTTGGTGAAATAAACAGACTACAGTTTTTTTTTTGTCATAAACAGACTACAGTATTTTATTTTATTTTGTCAAACAAACAGACTACAGTATTTATAATCGAAAAAATAGGTACATTGATACTGTTAAGTTACTCAGCTTATATATGTAGATACAAAAGAAAACCATATGTAACTTCAAATTTAATAGAAAACAATTAAGAAAAAAACTACTACTGTTCTTAAGTACTGTTTAAAAATGAAAATAGCATTTCAAATTTGGGGTTCTTTTATTTGTTTTCTTTGGAACAATAATTATTAAAGAAACGGTGAGTTTCCTTCCAGCCAACATTGTTACATCCTGACACAGCCACTGACATTGACAGTGATTTTTATGTTTAGTTTCATCAATACCCTTAAACTTCTATACATTTTCATTTTGACACCTCATGTTTATATACTTTTCAACAAAACCCAACACTATTGATATATATGTTCACTGAATCACTGTTCAGAGTTCACACCAACCCACTTTTCAAAATCAGTTTAAGCTGACTTCATTAGGATATATTATCTTGTATAAATAATTAATATCTAAACACTCCAGGTAATGTACTAAGTGTAGAATGAAACTTTATAGAAGCAAATCTAATTTGTAGAAACAAAGTACTTTGTTTTTTCACGGTATGAGTAAAGTACTAAAAAATTTAGTTGTTAGGAAAAATAAAATCTAACTTATTAAAGAAATCAAGAAAAGTACTAAAATAAACGCTTTTTCGTCCTATTAATGTTATAACTTAAGCAACGTGGGTACACTTCATTAGTTCATTTTCACTAAATCTATAACTTCTTTTTCTTCAATTTTTGTTCTTAATTAATAATTAAAATGTTAGGAACTGTAATTAAATTGTGATAGTAAATAGATTAGCTTAAGGGACTTCAATAAGAAATATTTTTAATTAATACAGTATGAAATACAAAAAAAAAGTACAATCGATATATATATATATATATGAAAAATTAAGTGGAAATTCAATGTAGTAGAATCATGAGTTAAGAATCCGTACCACGGGATCTAACAATGTTAAAAAGCACCCACCTTGTTTTGAAATATCTTCCAAACTTGAGGGAGACAAAAAAAAAAAAAAAACAAGTAAAAACATTTGTCTTAAAAAAAAGAAGAAAAAAAGAAGAAGAAGATAATAATAAATAAAAAAGAACAGAACAGAAGCTGCTCTTTTGTCCAAAGCTTCTTCCTTTCTCTTTCTCCAACATTTCTTCTCTGCAAGTTAAAAACTTACTAAAATAAAAAATTCAATAAACCCTTGAAGACAAAATTAGCTTTTTTGTTTTTTTTTTATTTTAATTCTTTTTTGGTTATTTTTTTTTATGATTTTGTTTTTTGTTTTCCTCGTAAAACCCATGAGTGACCCCTTTGGTTCCTCTTTGCTTTAATCTTCAAGAAAGAAAGAAAAAAATGCCTTCTTTTGCTTTTGGATCTCATCACCATTTGGCGAATCCTACAGACTCGCCGCCGTACTCCGTCGAAATTAGCATCGACGGTGACTCCTCCGACTGGGATTCTTTGTCTCAGGTCGATTTAGAGTCCGGCGGTGTACCGGCGCCGGAGAAACAGCTACATTCCGGTGGTAAGAAGAGGAGAACTAGGAGGAGAAAGAGGAGGAAGAAGAAGAAGAAGAAGAAAGGTGGAAGAGATTGCAGGATCTGTCATCTTCCTTTAGAGACTAACAAAGAAGCTGAAGATGAAGATGAAGAAGAAGAAGATGATTCTGATGATGATGAAGATGAAGAAGATGAAGAAGAAGAAGAAGAAGAAGAAGAAGAAGAATATTATGGTTTGCCTTTGCAATTAGGTTGCTCTTGTAAAGGTGATTTGGGTGTTGCTCATAGTAAGTGTGCTGAGACTTGGTTTAAGATCAAAGGAAACATGTAAGTTTCTCTTCAAGACTACTTTTGTTTTTTTTCTGCAAAATTCTACAGATTCTGTGAGAACCAAAGTAGTAAAGAATGAAACTTTATAAGGAAAAAATGTATTTCCTTTTTATGTACTTTGAGTCTTTTTTCTTGTCTGAATTCTAGAGATCCATATCATTACTTCTTAGAAAGATTGTCTGCTGAAGCTGGAATCTACAGTTTTTGTTTTGTGGCCATCAATTGTTGTCTACTTGTGTCTCATGTTCTTATGTTCCTGCACATTTTTGGATATTTATTGTTTGTAGTCTCAATTAAAGCCAGTTTCTGTGATTTGCCTCAAAACATTCAGTTTCAAAGGCTTGATTTTGCAGCTGCATTGAGAGAATCTTGCAGTCCCTTTTGCTGAGAAAGTTTGATTTTTACCAATCAAGATTGTACTCATAGCTCTGTTTAGCTTCTGTTTCTGTGTCTTTGCATTTTCCTAGCTTCTTATATGTTTACAAGATGAAGCAAGTCCCCTAAGATTTTTACTGACTAGCATTTATCATATTGTTGTATGAATCTGAGCAGGACATGTGAGATATGCGGCGCAATGGCTCTAAACGTGGCTGGTGAACAATCTAATCCGGAGAGCACTGCTTCTACACATTCACAAGCAGCTGCGGGACAATCTCTAACTCAGACAGAGCCACGAGGAATCTGGCATGGTCGCCCTGTTATGAACTTCTTACTTGCTGCTATGGTCTTCGCCTTCGTTGTTTCTTGGCTTTTTCACTTCAAAGTCCTCAAGTGAAACGTTTTCCATCTCTCTCTCTCTCTCTCTCTCTCTTTCGCCCACCCGCACGAGCTCACTCTTCTCCTGTTCTTGAGCCGCTTGCAATCGCTGAATCAATCCCTCCTGTTGCTTGATTATTCACACGTTTTGTAGCTGTAAAAACTTGGTAGTGTTTAGATTGTTGTAACTTGTGAGATTTACATTTTGTATAATATTGTTCTCTGCTCCGGCTTCGTGAAATCTCTGTGTGGTCAGGAGGGTCTTAGCTCTTTTGGTTTCAGACACATGGCTTTGAAAACTGGTAATAGATAAAATACTGGACAATAGTTGTGTAGAATCTGTTTTTGTACTTCAAATGAAGAAAATTAGTTTGAACAAATCTCATATAAGGATCTTGGACTTAAATGAGAAAGATCCTTCTTTTCTTGATTCAAATGTGATTTGAATCATCTCTTCAAATTGGAAACCACAAATTTAAGATAATGCTTAAAGAAGACAGAGACAATGAGGCTTTCTCAGAATCCAATCACAAAACGAAGAAGGCGGAAGAGAGAAGAAACCTATACACTTGAAGTTTTCAGTTTCTGTTGTTATGTTTCTTGGCTTCCAAGGAAGTTCCATCTTTTAGGGTTTCACAGGCGTCTTTATCCATTCCAAGGCTGAAGAGAGCAGCGGCCTGAAGATAGAAAGCCGTTGGCCATTCAGGAGACACTACTTGCGCCTGCATTGCATCACCAAGAGCCTCTTGAGGCATATTGCTCATCAGATAACACAAACACCTCCTTGCAAAAACTGTTGGCGATACCATTGTGCCATCTTCGATGAACTGCAGATACAATAAGACGGATTGAGTCGAGTTCCAGGGGAATTATGTTTCTGGGTTTCAAGAAAGTAACCCACTTTCTGTTTCTTACCTGCGTGTAACATTCAACAGCAGTGACAAAGTCTTTGCCTTTGAACGCAGCATCTCCTTGTTTCTTGGAGTTTAGAGTCTCCTGAATCTGGTCGGTCCACACTTGGAACGAGAGCTGTGTTGCAAATAAAACAGGAACCTCAGGTAAGACTAAAGAAGCTCTAGACTTGAAGGTCATTGACCTCATAGAAGATGAAGAAGCTTCTTGTTCATGTACATACCTCATTTGCTACACCCTCGTCATCTTTGTATCCAACCTTTTCGAGAATTTCATGTATTGCTGTGAGATCATGTCGTGAACAAGCGTCACCAAGAGGGGTAAGCGAAGTTGTTTCCTTTGGAGAAGCAGCTCCATGTGGAATCCCCATTAAAACATGAGACGGAATCTGAAGAAAACAACAGAGATGTAGAATAAGACGAGGAGCTAGAATACTTGAATGGTTGATACATGAAAGGAAGGTGATTTAGTGAGTGCATACATCAGTTTCTTTCTGAAGAGGAGCGAGTGAGGACACGAGAGATTTCACATTTGGCCTTTCACGAGCTTCATACTGCAAACAACGGGAAGCTAAACGAACCAAATCGGTTCCATCATCGTTTGAGAAATGGCCATCTAGACACGAGTCCATCAGCATCAGGAAATTCTTCCCACGAATCAGATCAAGCGCCTGCAGAACAATGGTAGAGCATACAGAACTTTATCAACATTTTCTGGGATAAGGAGAAGAAGCTAAAAGATCAAGAACTTCCTCCCAAGAGAAGTTGAGCCATGTTTGGTGCACTTACATGGCTTGGTGGTATGTGTTTGCCGCTGAGAAGATCTAGCAACAGCGTTCCGAAGCTGTAGACCACACTCTCCGGAATCACTCTCCCTTAAGAGATTAATAAACGCACATCCATATATCAGATCAATATCATAACTTTGTCAAACAGCAAACACATAACTTGACGCCATTGCATCTCAAATCAGTAACTGACCTGTTCTTAGGTATTCAGGAGGTGTGAAAGCCAAATTTGTACTGTAACTCTTCCCATCCCTACTATTCTTCATAAGACCAAAGCAAGATAATCTCGGGTTACCATCCTGTAATCAAGTTTTCCAGAAAAACATTATAAGAATCCCAGAACAGTAACTTATACGAAAAGTGAAACATAAATCCAATCAAGAGCAAGAAAGAGATAAGAGAGTTAATAGTAAGCTCGAGATGGACCTGGTCAAACAAGATCCTGTAAGCATTAAGATCGTGGTACAAGGCGCGACCTTTGCTGCTACAATACTCAAGTGCTTGTGCAAGATACAAAGCCACTCTCAACCTCATAGACCACTTCATTGGCTGACTATCCCCTACATATCATCACAAATTATTAAGTTCCACCAATCATTTGCATTTAAAGTGTTAATCTTTTGTTCAACAAGATAGAACCAAAAACAGAAATTACCAACAAAATCTCCTAAACAATGTGTTAGAACTAAAAACTAAAAGGCGTAGAGAATCAAACCAAAAAAGTAAACAGTTGCCAATCTCTTAAAGATGATGAGAAGCCTTACAGTGAAAGAGATGCTTCGAGAGAGTTTCAAAAGGCATAAACTCAGCAACGAGCAATCTCTCGTCTCCTTCACAACAGAATCCAATCAAATTCGCCAACCTCTCATTCCTCAACTGCCCCACAGCTTTTGCTTCTTCCTAAAGATCAATCAAACCAAACAGTAAACACCACCAAATGCAACAGGGGTTTTAAATTGAACTGTACGAGAACCCATCAACGGAAATGAGTAAAGGAATCAAATTTATGAGAGTTCGTACAAGAAATTGACGAGTATCAGGCCAAGCGGATCTATTGAATCGTTTAACAGCGATCCATCGGTCATCTTCAAGTCTGCCTTTATACACAACATTAGGAGCTTTAACACCATGTTCGGAGACAATACTGTCTGTAGAGAATCCACAAGTAGCAGCTCGTAGTTGGTCGAAACTAAACTCCGTAAACGACGGCAAATCGTCCGTTCCGTTATCTATCAGAACAAAAAACAAAAAACTCAAACTTTGTTAGCAGAGAGAGTGTGAAAGGTAGAGACTTTAAGTGAAGAAGAAGTTGTTATCACCTAGATCAGAAGCTTCGTTGTGAGTTGATTTGAGATGGGTCGGCCACCAACAGAGAGAGAGCTTAGAGCAACGAGGTCCCATTTTGGGGTTTTGAAAGATTTAAGGAAGATTGAAAGATTTTTCTTAGCTAAACCCGAAAAGCAAAAACCCTTTTTTTTTTCTGGTGAGTCACTTTCTAAAGAGAAGCCAAGAGAGAAAGAGAAAAAAAAAGAAGTTTTTTTTGTTCTCGAGGAGAAAGGAATCTGCGGAAAAAAATGAAAGGAGAAAAATTTATATATAGCGCACGTAGTGGGGAAGACACAGACACAGTCACAGTGGTGAATCATTGAAAAACGTTAAACTTCTTTCTTCAACAATAATAAGTGTTTTTACTTGTTGTGGATCCAATGTTTCTCTTTCTCTCTCGCTTTTTCACTTTGTTTTTTTTTTTCATTAAATATCTAACGTTTATACATTCTGATAACGTTAAAACAGTATTTTTGTTCAATTAGTAGTACATTCAAATCTCACTTTCCAAATGACCAAAACTATATAGATAATAATTACAAAATTAATATGTATATTTTAACAATATTTTTTTCTTATTTACGATGGACACTTCTAACTTCTGTAGTATTTAGAAGAACAATAAACCATACAATTATGTACGATATCATATCCGCAATCGGTTAAGAAAACATTTTGGAAAGCTTGCAAAATCAGTTGTATGAAAATTTTAAGAATGTTTTAGAATGGTGTAGGAATGTTTATAATTTTTATTTTTTAATTGGTCTTTTTGAAAGATAACAGAAAAATAGTGTTTTAGAGTAACTTTAAAATAACACCAAATAGACAACCTTGACTAACTCTGAAACATCCGGTTAAGATATGAAAGGTAAAAATAAAATAATAATGCGAAATTACTACATTAGGGGTAAAATCGTAAACTGAGTGGTCAAAGGGTCAAAGCTATGTGTGCATGCGTGTGGGTGTGAATATTAAAAACAAAGTGGCAGTGGTAGTAATAGTTTAGGAGAAGTTGCATTTAGTGTTCTCTCCATTTAATCTAATCTAGTTTTTCTTTGTTAAAGCATATCTAATCTAGTTTTTCTTCACATATTTAACTCATATTGCCAAAAGATTTTGCCTAAACTACAGATATTATTCAACAAAGCGATAACTTTGATTTGATAAAAGACTGTTATACAGTTTCACTTTTTTATGTACTTTATATTATATGAGCATTTGAAGTTTTGAACCCATAAGCGAAGAACTTTCCAGCTAAAATGACGCAGACCGGTGACCCAATATAGCGAAAGAGGTCCATGAAGCATTTTATATGCGAGTCAAAAGCTTTTGCGGAGTATCATATACGTATTACACCGCAAAGCTCATAAAGTTAAAATCTTTACGAAGCTTTCTCTATGATATATCGAACCAACTTTTGATTTGTTTAAATAATTATTTATTTATAAGAACAGTTATTAATGTTGGTTGGTGGAGACAAAGAGGATCTTGGTGATAAATATGGTAAAGAAAGTAGTAATAGAAGATGACTTCACGCGTGTGCCAAGGAGAAGTTTGTTGTCCTTTGGGGGACACATTTTAGCCTAATTTAAGATGCTCTTAAGTGACCAAGCCAGGACCACTACAACTGTAAATAATGGAAGATAGTAATCATATTCTTCTAGACAATGGAGCGTTATTTTGAAGGTTGCATGTTTTTAAAACTCCCTTCGACTCTTGGCTCAAGAAAATGTTCATGCCAATAACGAAATTTTGGCAACCGATATTAAATATACGCAATAAAACTAATAGTTAGCAATCATAAGCTTTGAAACAAAATCTTTCAATAAGCAAATTGCTCTATATCTTTTATTTCTTATGATGGAAAGATGAATCCTTAGTTTTTACATATTTAGAAGGTACTTACTAGAAGTTGAGTAGTGCTCCGGTTATTTCAAAAAACATTACTCAACCTATAAGGCCATCTCCAAGGGAACTGCAAAACTTTAAAATAGCGTGGGAATGTTAACTTTTTCTCTCCAACCAAACTGTATAATTTACACTATTATAGTGTGATTCCTTTTTTTTCAACAGTATATCACTATATTTGGTGTGTCACTGTAGACAACGGCAAAAGATAGAATATTATTATTTTTTATTTTTGTATAATTATATATTAAAAAGCCTATATAGTTACAGTAGATTAAAAAAATTTTATATTGTTATTTAATAATCTAAATAAGTTTTGTAATGAAAATTAATGTAGCAAAACTATTTTGGTATTTTTGAATTTTAATTGTATGAATTATTAATTACTCGGCTTTTCTGAAATTAATACACACTTTGGTTGGAAATACATAATAGAATTCAATTAGCCATTTATTATTTGTAAGTTTATATTAATTAATGAATTAAAAAACTATTAAATAATAAAGACAGATTTTAGTTACATAATATAATAATAGAGAATAATAATTTTAGTGTAATATTTAGTGTTATGGTTAGAGAAGAAAAAAAAATTAGTGTTAAAGTTGCACTAAATATAGTGATATTTCAACACAAAAATAGTGTTATGGTTGGAGATGCCCTAAGACGCGATAATTGCTATGAGTTTTGGAATTTCAAAAGTCAATGTTGTACATCGAATTTGGTGGATTTAGAGACTACATAGAGTTATGTTTTTTTCGTAAATCTTATACAGATACCTGTGTTTTAGAGGGTTTGTGACAAAAGACCAACTACAAGATACTTTTTTACACACGCAAAAAGGGTATTTGACAGAAAAGAAACCGAATAGTGTATATGATATTTTATAATTACACCTCACCTTTAAGGGCTTTTACCAAAAAAAATGTTTGTAAATTAGATAAATGGATAGTATTGGTCCACCCAATGTCGAGTTTTAAGAGAACACATTACTTGTTCTTAACCACATTCAAACTATCTGCTTTGCAACGAACACATGCAGCCACGTAGAAATGGATTATAATGTGATTACAATAATTCAGTAGTCTTGTTTACACCAAAAAACAAAAATTAATGAGAGAATGTGAAAGGTGTTTTATAAGAACATACATATGCAATCCTACCAAAAAAAAAAGAAGAACATACATATGCAAATACATGTAATAACGGAGTTTGAAGGATTTCTATGTAAAAAGTCATCTAAATAGATGTTCGTATTACATTGGCCAAGTGAAGAACTTTTTTTTTTTTTGGTAAGACTGGCCAAGTGAATAACTAATTGTTGGAACTTGGAACCATCATTTTAACAAATATTGATAATTCATACTGTATTATTGCAAAAAAAATTATTGGTAATATAAACAAATTGCTCTAAAACAGACATTTATGTTGCATTACATGTTTTTTTTTTATTTTGCATTACATGTTAACAAATGCAAGAGATCATTTTCAGAAAACATAATCATTTAAACAAAGACAATATCGTTTGGTGAAATCTTGGATAATCTTCTTAATAATGTGATTCGATATTTACATATATTTTAGCATATGGCAAAATTGGATATTGATGGGTCTACCATGTTGCTTGTTGTGAGTTCAAAGTGCATAAAGCTATAAAATCCACTCTGTTCCTCACTGTCTCTGTGACCGAAAAAACAACAACTTCACGTGAACGATTGCAACATTTTTTATTGTTTTCTTATACCTTAGAATCTTTTTGACTTTACAAGACTAAATTTTAAGAAGATGGAACTAATCAAATCTCAAATTTTATGCAAGACTAAGACTTATCTACAATTTACATGGAATGTTTTTTTCAAAAAACAAACTTTGTGTGATCAGCTGGGCCAGGTTCAAAAACACTGTTCCTGTGAATCCAATTCATCATGACAAATGATCACATGGCAACATAAAAAAAAGCCCCTTTAATTTTTCCGAGTCAGGCTTTCAAGTTTCAGAAACCAAAGATCTTCACAGCTTGAAAGTAGTAGACTAACATTATATATGGAGAGATAAGCTATAAAAAAATATTCACACTTAAGAGTTGGGAAGATCATTAGACTAACTACTTTAAAGAGATCTTCTAGCTGCTTTCTTATTTCCTGCAACTGTTTTATCTTAGGCTTAACACTAATATTATGATCACATACCTGCAAGTAAAAAATTTGGGTTTGAAGTAAAAATACAAACTTCAGACCCGCCCAACAGGCGAGAACCGCGGTTGATACCCGACGGTGTTGCCATTAGGGTTTGAATCTTGGTCCGGGAGTAACACGGTTTTTCCCCTAACTTTATGTTCATCACAAGAGCTTTTCTGCTCAAGGATGTTCTCTGACATTTTCCTACTCTCTGCAAGTGCCATGCATATAGAGAACGCTTGTAGTTGTGAAAGGGATGAATTATATGCAACTGAATATATCCCTTCTTTGATCGGTTTAAAGCTCAAGAACGGATGCTCCTCCGCTTGTTCTCCCTGGAAAAACGTAGAAATGTGATGATGAAACCTTTTGGTTTTGATTTGGCAGAGAGCAAAAAAAAGGACATTTGATTTAGGACTAAGTATAGAATCTGCACCAGAAAGAAGAGTTCGAATCTGTTTGAAGAGGGTGGTGAGTTTGATGTTGCCGACTTCTTGTAGGAGAGGTTGTGCTGATTTGTAAGAATTCTGAGATTACAGCCCATGTCCCAACCTCCACAATCGCAAGATCCACCTGTTCTCCATCGCTGTATCAAAGACGATGGCCCTCCTTTCTGAGGCATACTATGAACACCGCTTTGAAGTATGACCGTAGCACTAATGTCTTGGTCAAAAAACTTGTCTTTGATGTGATCTTCAAGCTCTCCACTAGTTGCATTGTGATCCTGAACCGTGTTTAGTGGAGCCCTTCTGTGAAACAATCTTGGCATCTTCACGATGATCGCAGCTAGCTCGTTTTTCAACTGCAGATCAGACTTTTCCGTGCTCTCTCGATCAAGTTCTACAGAGAAGAGAACAAACTCTCTGATGGAACCAGATGGCAAAGAGCTCGAGACCCGCATCTGAGCAACAACATTAGAGATGAGACCATGTGTTTGGCCGCTGCCTCTTTGGTTTAACCACCCACTGTTTCTCTTATGGTCTTTAATAGAGAAGAAAGTATAAACACTAGTACATTCACCCTCTTCCGAGCTTCCCATTTTCTTTTGGGTGGCCGCAATAATGTCTGTTTCTTTGTTCACTGCAAATGTAAAGAGTGGCTGATTGTTCTTAACTGTAACCCGCAGAACAGCTCGAACCATGGATGATCCTAGCTTCTTTCCATGAGCTGAATCATTGACATTTACTGATTTGCAACCTGTGATACCCAATTTAAGTCGTTGAAGGCCTTGACCTTTCGGCCCCTCCACAGAATTGCCAGAGTTAGCTGCTCTTGGCTTCAATAGAGGCTCTAGCAACCTTCTTAAATGGCTTGTCGTGGTTGTATCTTTTTTACTGGGTTTGTTGCAATTTGAGCCGTCAACATCAGATAATAGAGCCACATTTTGTGAATCTATCTTTGTGGAGTTAGTCATTGAGTCTAGCTGGGTTGTGGGAACAGTACCTCCTTCACTGTTAGTTTTGCTTGCCTTACCCATATTGAAGCTAAGCCGCTGAAAAGGAGATATACTTCTCCCCTTTTCAGATGTCACTTTATGCGTCTTTGAATCTTGTCTCTGGCAAGGCTCATACATACAATGTTTCACAGATAACAAAGATGATGCTCTGTCTTCTGAGATTTTACCTTTGGAAGATTTATTCCTTGCTTTTGTTAAGAGTGACACGCACTGAGATAGTTCAACTGAAACCTTTTTCTGGTCAGCATCAGTGGAGCCAAGTTTACTCTCTGCCAAGCAGCCATCAGCATTACATGGCAAGGGACAAGAATGTTGAGTACAGTAATCTCCTTCAACACCGTGAACAACCCGGACTTTTCTATTTGAACTCCTCTTGCAGGTCTTAGCCTCCCCATGCTGCTTTCGACCAAGTTCTCCATCATGTTCATTTCGGTTTCTTTCGTGCAAGTTCTTTTCACTCTTCCTATGTCTGCTAACATCAGCCTTTGACTTTACCTCCATGTTCAAGCCAGCCTCAGGATTCAATCCATGTGACAAAGTTCCATTTTTAGAGCAAATCTTCCCTTTCAGATCCTTCTCCTCACACACATCTAATCCTTGTGCATTAGTACTTGGACCAAACTGCTCTTCTGGTACGCTGAAACATCTACGATCTTTGTGTTTCTTTCTCCGAGTACATTTGATTTCTTCACACTCCTTTACAACAGAATTTGGCATCACACTGGACTGCCGTGAGCTACGATGTTTCAATCGACGATCCGAACTACGGTTCTGCACTTTACTTGGACCAGCAGATGATGACTCGCCTCTAGGCGGAGGAGCCAACAAAGCATCTGCTTGGGAAACCATAGGGAATCTACTCTTCATTGAAACCCTGTTATGACTATGCTGCCACTTCTCCAAACGGCCCCAATCAAGAACACCAACACTCAAGAGCTTTTCCTGAGGTGTAGTTTCAGCTCTCTCCAAGAAAACCGGTAACTTGGACATATACTTAACAAGCTCATGACTCTCGAGACGTTGTTTCACAGGAGTTTCCATAGATTGTAGTAGTAGCTAGTCACAGAACCAATGGATTCACATCAATCTAACTTATATGACTTCCTGGATTCTGAAAAATTGAAGAAACACCAAAATCAATCACATCAAAAAGTGTATTGAAAGCACTTTCTGAAAAGTTCTTTTCTACAATGATCACGGTATCAAAGAGAAGAAAGAATACAAAAAAAAACAAAAAAAGTGGTCCTCAAGGACGCAGAAAGAAATGCAGGAAGAAGAAGATAATAATGATTGATATCAAAACATCTTTCGATAATGCTAAAAATACATATCATGGACCCGAAGAAACAGCTGAATGATGCGTCCGTGCATTTATGAACAAGTATCACAAACAATAAGAAACGACAAAAACAAATTTCAGATTTGATTCAAAACTTTTGACGGATCCAAGAAAAAAAGGAGAAATCAAAAATTTCGGAAATTAACCAAAATCGTAAGCTCGGAGAAGAAAGAGACGACGGTATATACATAAATCGCTAAGAATTTGTTCTTAAAATCAACGAAGCAAAAATGATCAAGCTCCGATTTGAATCGAATTCGAAACATAAAATTTAATCTAGGTTTAGTTAGATTGTACATATATAAGCAAAACGAAAGCGTGATAAAACCTAGAAGAACGGCATTGAAGTGGTTTATCAGCTTAACGAAACGGCAATGTTTCAACCAAACCCAAAGCGAAGAAACTTTCCCGAGAATCGTGGGAAAAGAAAAGAGTAAAATTACCTCAAACAGCGAAGAGAAAATGCAGAACCGACACAACCACTCGGCGACGGAGAAGACGAAGATACAGAGAGTGAGAAACAGAGATTCAAAAATACTAAGGAGAGTGAATCAGCAAAAGTGAAGATCCAAAAAAAAAAAACAGAGAAGTGATCGATTCACATAAAAGCTACAGAGAGAGAGATTGTGACCCTGGGAGAGAAGATGATCGGACGGTGGAGAATGAAGGAAAGGGTTAAATCATGCGGTTGAGATTATCGAGGAAGGGGCGCGGGAATGGTTTATGTCAGGGTGGTCCCCACATGTATATATTCACATGTTTACGTGTGCTCATTAGCATAAGATTTCCACCATAAACTGACAAAATTATACTCCAAAAACAATTTAATTCCACTTTTTCCTTAAAAAGATTAGCATTTATTAGATATACAGTATAATGTCAACACAATGTGAATGATTTAATCACATGATTAACATCACAGAAAATAAATCACATGTTTTGCTTTGTTTTACGGCCTTTACTGTAGACCTTTGACAAAAAAAAATGTTTATTTTAGATAACTACAATGATTTGAATATATTACAAATATCACAAATTATATCGAGACGATTTCTAAAATAAAAATATATTTACATACTGTCAGTGGTTCTTACGATTATTTCACGACTTGACTACTAGCTATAGAAAAATAGTTCTGATGTATGAAATTTATAACAATATATAATGTACAGTATATTCTCTGGTTCTAGATGTATCTTATATATACGAGAGCTGCACCAAAAATAAATGCAATCGTGTGGTCAATTTTAATTTACCCTAATGTAGTTTGGTAAGAAAACTATATGATATGTTTGTGTGTATAGATTAATAGTATAAAGTTTGTATGTTGGTGGGTCGATCGTGGGGTTGATTTCATAGATTATTATGGGTCCACTGACGCAGCTCAAGATCAGAGACTGTAGTTTCCAAGAAAGCTTATAATGATCAAATTTTGTAATGTGCAAGTAGCTTGTAGTATTAATTTGGATATAAAAATCTACTGTATCTAACCACAATACGTGATATATCTATTGTTAATTACTTACTTATAGTAGCAATGGAGTTGGCTATAATTATATAGCACGGAGTCTCACAAATACATGGAGTCTTTAATGTCACTATCTTTTGTTCTCTACGAAAACTGGTTTATGTCTCACAAGAATTAATAGTAAAATGTCTATTACTAGTTGTTGCTTTTAAAATCAAATTATTCGATTCAGTCAGTCATATTTGGATAGACATAAGCTATTTTCTCGGTGAAGTTTGAAATTTGGGAACAAAGATTAAATATTTGTAGTTGGCAGCTCATAACAATATACATGAGTATTGGTACTAAGAGATCATTATACATTGTCACTGATGAGTGATGATGGAAGATTGAAATGCAGCTAGCTACTTTTCGAATAAGATGAAATCACCATTCCTAGGGACACCATAAAAGAAAGAAGAAAGTCCTTTATGTGGATATTCATCATAAGCAAAACAAAGCAACTAACAAAAGATGAATTTAAAAGTAAGATCGAAATATATAATAAATTAAAAACACAAAAGAGGAATCACTTTTTCTTTTAGTTGCAAAGTGATAACTACTATTTTCCCATCCACCGACGAGGAATTACTTCATTAGTTTGGTTTTATAGGATGAATTATTTCTTACAGAGTCGTCTAAATTAGACGCTAAATCAAATGATGAATTTCATTAGAACACTAAATTAAGCTAAGAAAGGCATGTCACGTGTGAGCACGATTACTTTTTTCTTTTTCTTTTTCTGTGTTAATGTATGCACGAGTATTAGTTACCTAACATTTCAATAGATATTTCAATTTTTAGATATGTATGTAAATAACAATTTTGTGCACTATTTTTTTTCTTCCACTCAACATTTAAAGTGAGATGGGGTTTAAACTTTAAAGCGCAATGAAAAGGAAAAGATACCATATCTTAAATGTTCAAAAGGTCACTTAAGCTTGTCGCAGAAAGTCCATTTGGCAAATTTAATAAATATCACTATCCGATTTTTCTAATGTACTATTTGAATAATTAAAAACTAATCAGAAATTACTATTTTAATGTACGCACGGTGTTCATAGTTGCTTGTCTTAGACAGGCTTAGCCACTCCCAGTCACGACGACTTTACTTAAGATAACAAAGCAAAGATATATATGCTATATGTTTTCGTCTACAACGTAACTCACATATAAATATACTAAAAATTTAAATTCAAATGGTTATATAACAGCAATATTAACAAAAAATAGAAACTACTAGACTGTAATATATATGTAAAATAAATACATATACATATTTTATATATATTAAGGAATAATTATCCAAGAACAATACGATTATACAAATCAAACAAAAAATTATGAAGATATAACATATATACGTTTTGAAAATATGAAAAAAAAAAAAAACTGAAGTGACCAGCTCTAGGATGGGCTTTAAAATTTCTCTAAAAATAATTAGGGCTCACAGGATGGCTAAAAGCCCAAGAACAGAACTGACTTTGGATCTCTTTGCCAAAAACCACCAATATCTTGTATGTATTAAAGACAACATGCAATGGATGGATCATGATAAATTGTGGTACCAAAGCATTCTTGGCGTTGAGCCGTTGACACAAAATGAAGAAGACGCTCCCAACTAAGATATGATCATATATATTTTATTTTGTCTTAAAGACAGAATGTGCTGCAGTCTGCTTTATGCAAAAGGTCCCAGCTAAACAAAGAAATTTGAGCCTTTCTGAAATGAAGAGGCCCATGATGAATTAGGAGAAGAAGGCCCACTTAGAAACTTGTTGCAGAGTACGTTAAAAGTTAAAACATACGAGAAAAATAGCTTTAGAGTTTGATGATAGGTTTACAAAAAAAAAGAAAAGAAAAAAAAGAGAGTTTGATGATAATTGTCTTCTTCATCTTTTCTTTTTCTGGTTTTCATCATCTTTCTCTACTCTTCTTCTTGTAACTTGATTTTAAATTAATTAGTGAACTACATCTAACTATTATAAATTTAAAAACCCTTTAACCAAATACACCCAAAAAAAAAACGAAACTATATGGGTCATAGTGTCAGCGAGGTCACGAGACTATAGTGAGAAAATAATAGTAAGAATTTTTATTTTATTTTTTTGTGTCATCAAACGCCATTTGTAAACTATATATACATATATTGAATTTGGGTGTATTCGATAGGAAGACTATATACCTTTGCTTCTTCTATACATTTTTAATGAACTTTTGTAAACACATCTCTAACTACAAAGTTGAGATAAGAAAATTATATATGAAATTCTGAGAGAAAAAAAAAACAAATTGGAGCCCAAAAGTAGTAAATTGTATACTCAGCTTTCACCATTAGCCAGCAGAATAAAACAAAAGCAAAAAAAATTAAGCAAACGATAGAAAATATCAAATATTCCTCCTCCTCACATTCACACACACATGAACCTCAAGAACAATCCATAAAATAACCAAGAAAACTACAAACCCTAGATCTTTAATTTGAATCACAAGCATGGATCAATCCATACATATATATAAAGCATTGATATTATCATCAACAAGCACAACCTGAGGGAGGAACATAGTTAGTTTTCCGGTCATCGGAGGTATTCCGGAAAGTTTGGCTTCCGAACAACATGAAACCAACGGCATGACCGGCCAGAGCGACGAGAAACACACCGGCGTTAAACGACATGACGGCGAGCATGACTAGATAGGCGAGGCCGATACGGAGGGTATACACGGCGGTTTGGATTAACCCGGCGGCACGATTAGCCGAATCTCCGGTGGAGCCACGGAGGAGAGAGGAATGAGCAAGCCATTCGGTGAGGACGGCGAGAAAGAAGACAAAGATAAGACAAAGAGCATACATGCCGGAGCTTGTTCCGGGCCAACCGGAGAAGAGAACCTCCGTGTTCTTGCCCCAAAAGAAGGTCATGTGCATCATCATCTTCATGTGGTGATGTCCTCCTCCTTCGTTCATGGATCCATTGTTCATCATGGATGATGGTGATGATGATGATGATGATGATGGTCGAGGCATTCCATGCATGTGATCATGATCCATGGTTTCTTTGTTCTTGGCTCTTGTGTTTTGGTTGGGAGGAGAGGAAAATTGCAAGAAATTGGTTGCTTGGTATTTAATGGCATTTATTTGAGATTCTTATTTAAAATGAAATTTCGGTTTCTGTGGAGATAAGAGTATCGATGTTAACGTAGTACAGTACAACTTGTTTTTTGACTTGTCAAACCTTCTGTCGTACTCGTACATAAAAGGTAATATTTAGAAAGTAAAAAGAGAGAATTATGTCCACTTAATATCTAAATTTTAGTTAGTAATTTTTGTTCAAAATCCCTTAATTAATTACTATATTAAGTTCTTAGTTTACACTTTACACTCTTTTTCATCGGCTTCTTGATTTACAATCAGCTACTCCATTCATGGAATTCTCTAAATCAATTTTGGTTTGTATAGGATTGAGAATCAATAAATGTTAAAATTTTACACATGCGATTCACGTTGATTTTATTATCATTTCATTTACAAGTTTAATGTATGTTTTTGGTTATTTTTTTCATGAATAAATTAAGATTTTGAATGAAGACAGCAAATCGGGTAATGTAGGACACATAAAATTGAATAAGGCGATACAGTTTAAGTATTATATGTGCAAGAAAACACAGTCAGAACAAATGCGGTTAGTGTTGAATTAGAGATCAAGAATAATGCTTGAATGGTGAGAAAATAATGAGATATGAGTATAATATTTTATCAAATTTTAAAAAATGTTTTTAACATATCAATTTTTTTTGTTTTGGATATAAATGGTTTAGTTAAGTTGTTGTTTTTTTAAAATGTATTTCTGAAATAAAACGCACCAAAAGACACCTCATTTTATGCTTCTTCTTTGTAAGGTGCATTTCTTATTTTC
Organism: Arabidopsis thaliana; assembly: GCF_000001735.4. Taxonomy (NCBI): domain Eukaryota; kingdom Viridiplantae; phylum Streptophyta; class Magnoliopsida; order Brassicales; family Brassicaceae; genus Arabidopsis; species Arabidopsis thaliana. The sequence goes on from NC_003076.8 coordinate 23,835,323, forward strand.
TCTTCATTGCGATTTGCGAAGATCCGCATGTGATTCATTTATTATTAAAACATAATGTTGATGTGTTATTATAAGGTTGGTTTGTTGAATGATAACATTAATAATGAACCGCTAAAATACGGCCTTTTACATGTTCTTCATTCAAGGCTTAGTTTACAAAAAGTTTTATAATATTTATCGATTGGACTATTGTTTCCGTGTTGAAAAATCTAACGGCTACATAGTAGTTTTATTTGTCATATCAAATACTGAAGCATGTCAATATGTCATCACTGTCCATAATTCTTGTTTCTTGGATTTTCTTAATAAATTATTTGTTTCCTTTCACAAACAGTATTGTTTCATAGACAAATTGTATGTTCTGTCAGTTAGCATGAAAAATTGTATGTTAGTCTACAAAATAAATCTAATAGATTCAAACATTATAGTTTACTAAAAAAAAAGATAAAGAAAAACATAGGAGCTTTGCCAATTATTGAAGCAGAGATATCTGATTGATTGATTAGTTTAAAACTTAACTACGATTGAATAAAGGAACAACACAAAAGATATCGATGACGACCAGATACCACAAGAAAAGAAAAGATCAAGAAAGAAAGAAGAAGATATTTGATGTGAGGTCATAAAAGAGACGTATTATTATATGGACTTTCCAAAAATACATCGTAAACATTACGTTGACGAAACTCATTCAGGCGAACGATTACGTCTGACACCGTTCGAGGGTTTATTGGCATTTATTTACTTTATCCATGATAAAATCTAAATTGAGTAAATTGAATTTTGGCCTGTGAGGTTAATAATGATTAAGAAGGTAATTGTATGTTGTTGTTTTTTTTTTACTATGGAACGGATAACAAAAAAAATATTGGGCTTGTTTAAAGAAATTGTCAATGACTCTGGATTCTTTTTTTCTCAGTCCATGGCATAAAAATACCAGTGTTATTAAAAAAATTGAGCCCATAACAAAGCTGTGTTTTTTTTGAACACGCCCATAACAAAACTTTCTAATTACCATTTTACGACCATATTAATAACAAATATTAGGATTTTTTTTTTTAATTTGCTTTTAACAGTCAAGCTAGAAACCAGACGAAATCACAGTCTTTAGTCAAAAACAATATAAAAAAAAAGATTCTAGATTTTTTCAGCTTTGGATAATTTACTTTTTCAATTTTAAGACTTAAAAGGAACAGATCTTTGGACATAATCTCAACAAAATATCTTTGAAGTACACTTTTAAACTCTAATAAAATCACAATTATCGCATTATTGTTGTAAAAATGTACATTGTACTACACACCAAACTCCAACCCAAAAACAAAACCCTTATAAATACACACACACAAGTATACACAACAACAAAATCTTCACATTGCACGTAAAAAATATCTTTATACAATGAACGGCATGAGTGGATCTTCTCCGGCGGCTCCGGCTCCTTCACCATCATCGTTCTTCCAACATCGCCACCGTCACGGTGGTATGATGCATATGACTTTCTTTTGGGGAAAAACCACGGAGGTTCTATTCGACGGATGGCCAGGGACCAGTCTGAAAATGTATTGGGTCTGTCTCGCCGTCATTTTTGTTATTTCCGCTTTCTCCGAGTGTCTATCGCGGTGCGGTTTCATGAAATCCGGTCCGGCTAGCTTGGGAGGCGGGCTATTACAGACTGCGGTTTACACCGTGAGGGCTGCTTTGTCTTATTTGGTCATGCTGGCTGTGATGTCGTTCAATGGAGGAGTCTTCGTGGCTGCGATGGCTGGTTTTGGATTAGGGTTTATGATTTTTGGAAGTAGGGCTTTTAGGGCCACTAGCAGTAACAGTCACACCGAGGTTCAATCACATTGTTGATTTTTGTCTTAGATCGTTTTTATTTTCCTTGTTTCCCGTTGAAATAATGATTAGGAAAATAAAAAAATTCACGTTTTTGGATTTTAGATTGAGTAAGAATGTAAGATTGGAAGTTCTTTAACCTCATTTTATTTTATTTTGTTTTGATCTCTAATATATAATTGTGTTGGTCAAATTTCTAAGAATTGTATAATAGAATTTTTTTTTTTTGAATATACAACTTTCCTTCGAACGGTAGTATATACGGTATAGTTAAAAATCATAGCTTAGAGAAATTTGTTCTTTTGAAACTAGTGGTTGAATATATTTGTATTGCTAACAAGAGATTTGAACAAGGTAATGACATCGTAAATGAAAAAATGTATAACTTCCTATCGCCCATCTCGTAATAGTTTGTTATGAAATTCCCAAGAACTTTCAAACGTTTCATAAATCAAGGCTTCCTAAAACAATAACGACCAATCTAAATGTTCGTTCCGATCTAAATTCTCTCTTATTGATAACTAAACGTATATTTTCGTTCCAAAACGGACGTATTTATAGATAACTTCTCTCATTAGTTAGGGATCACAAACATCACATAATCGAAATATCTCATATTGAAAAAACTAAAGAGGAAAGAAGATGAGGCTTTTGTGTAGAACCAAAAGGAAAAGGAAGAAAAAAAATGTTAGATTCGTGGATCTCGAAGTCATACGGCTCATACCCATACATAAATTGTTTTTTGTACTCCATACTCTTAAAAATGTATTCCATACCGTTTCCACATTCATTTACCCACATTCAAAACGTTTAGTTGCTGTCCAACTTTACGATATAAAACGTGGAGTTCCAACGACTTTCAAATGTTTGCGTGTAAAACATCATATAAGACCTTTTATAACAATCTTACAAGCTAATTTACCAAATAATATTAATATAATAATAATCTTACAAGGTTGCGTTGTTACAGAAATTGGAATTTTTCGCAGCAAATTGATGCCTTATATCTTTTTAATCGTCAAGTTTCCTCAGAAATTACGAAATCAGATTTGCTTTTTTGAATTCAGAAGCTGGTTTAGCTTACGTCCTTACCTCAAAAACTTTCAAAATTTAACCGGTATTGATTATATATATATATGAATCAACATTACATTGTTCTTAACTATCTTTGAGTATACATAATGTTTTAACAAGAGAAGGAAATGCACATAGGGAAAATTTTGATTTTAAGTGAGTGTCTCTAACCTTAATTATGATGACATGCTTAAGATGTAGTATACAATATACTTTTTTTTGTCGACTACAGGCAATGATATTTATACATACAATAAGATTATAAAGCCATGACTCAAATAACAATTGGTTCCATTAGGTAGACCGATATTTTATAGTTTCATCATACTCTAGTTCATACATGCAGAAAAAAAAATTATTTGCACAATTTTATTAATTATTATGACACTGTAGCATGAAGATACGTGTTGAAACAAAACCCCATAATTCGTCGGTGTAAGTAATATGAAAAGAGAAAAAAAGAACAAAAATAAAGAGAAAGGGAAGTCACATGAGGAGAGTGGAGCAATGTACACCACCGTCAATGGCTCTCAACTAATACCAGTAATGACAAAACGTGAGTGCACATGAACCTTATAAAGTGAGAGTACGAAGAATAAGTCAAAAACATTGTCGCACTGTACGAGAAGAAGTCGGCGGATTTATGACCACCCACGAGGCCACGAGCTTATCATATATTTTTCACATTTACATTCATCTAAACGCCGTTCTAACAAAATATTTAAATTTAAAATGGTTTTTTTTTTTCCTTTTATTCACAAAACTGTAATTGTACTTAGTTCTTTCCGATTTAATCGCTACAAATAAAATATTTTCTAACATATACATCAATATACCAAACTAATAGTTATTCTTAAAACCATGACTATAAAACTCTGTACGCGTAATTTGGAAACAAGAGCATAGGAAGTAGATAGACGTAACAATCAAATAAAGGCTTTTTATTACACTGGCGAGATGCATAATGCTTTTATTACAAGGAATCTTACATAAAAACAACCAACCCCTTATTACATACAATAGGCATGGGATATATGAACATTTTATTGTTCTTTTATCACAGGAATTATTGATTTTATCACAATAATAAAAGAAAAAATCACCAAATTTTAAAATCTATGTATTTCCAATTAAAAAATAATGGTTTTTGAAAGCATTTTATTTTTATTTTGACCCACTAGAAGATATTCAATCCGAAAAGTCCCTACCTTTTGAAAACCTATAACTGCAGCAACCAGGAGCATGTGCCAATGTTTTATCAGTACGTCCATTCCTGTGGCAAATCCGCCGGTGGTTCTTGGTGGCTCTCTGCCGACATCTCCATTTCGTACGGTGATCCACTTTGTACCCGAGATAATGAAGTATTTTTGTTACTTTTGATCTTTTTGTTGTTCATGGACACCAACAATGCATCTATATAGTAAAGCATTTCAAGCATCATATATCGAAATACATTCAATCTTACTCTGTAATAATACTTAAACCTCTATAAACCCAATTTTTTTAACTCCTAACTCTTAAAACTTATTTGTTAACTCATCCAAACAAAATTGTATTATTCCTTTAATCGTTTTTCAAATAGTTAGCCTATTTTTTAAATTAAATTTTCTTCATTTTTTTTGTTTGTCAATCATCCCTTATTTATCTAATTCTTGTAAATCATAACTTTACTTTAAAGAATAAGAAACACAAGAAATTAAATTAGGAAAGAGATAGGTGGGGTTGGTACCATGAAAAGGAGGGATATCAGAAGAGAATGTAGAAGGAACACCCAATTTGTCAAAGTGAACTTTCAAGGCTTCAACTACTCTTGCTGGTATTATTACTGTTGAACATCCTGCAACCAATTTATTTCCATACACAAAAGTCAAAACCAAAACCAAAACTACATCTAACCAAACTTAAACCGGTTAGGCAATTTCAGAGTAACAACTCATAAAACTGTTTGGTTGAAACATCAGTTTCATCGAACGACAACAAATCTGAATACAAACAGTACAATAAATAGTAAATTGTCACCACCACCACCACCCACCAATATCCAAGCCACGTCAAAACATATGATGATAAAACAAGAATGATTTCTAAAAAAAATGGTGGTTGATATTTAGTAGACAAACTCACCGACTCCTAGATTGGGTAACGGTTAAGACTTGAAAATGAAATTGTCAGAAAATCTTTAATCTTGAGAGTTGTTAAGTATAATCCTTTGTGTTGAAAGAACATCATCAACAAACCTGGTAAGTGCTACATGTGGGTGTGAGAATTTTAAGTTTCTATCTAATACGGGACTCGAATATAATACTATATTTAGAAAGAAACAAAGTTAACACTATGTGGTTTGGTTTATAGCCTTGGGTAATTGTCAATGATCGAACGGTAACAAATAAAGAATCACAAAATGAATAAATATCTAGGTTATCTAAGATTATAATCCACCTATTGAATGAAACTAGTGGGGTCTTATAAGAAAATAAATGATTTAGATTGATTTTTGAACCTAAATAGTTTATTTTTGTTGATAGTGAAAGGGAGACAAATGGGGACCAACTAGTTGAGGGAAGATTCTAATTTAGGAGGGTGTATCTGTCAAACCAATAGCCACACAATAGATTAATTGGTGACAAGGAATCTTTGGAATCTTACTCAGTCAAACAAAGTAATAATGTACGCAAGATTCTTACTATAATATAATTTTTGTCCTAAATAATTGAGTTTTGAGCTTTTACTCAATCAGCTAAACTTAACCCAACCTGACCTTAACCCAACTAATAACCATTCACATTATTTTATGTCACAACTCTTTAAGATTCTTCTAACACTTAAGTGTCAGTTAAATCGAAAAAAACAAAAACAGATTTGACTAAAGATTATCACAACAGAAAGAATGGAATCTGTGCAAAATCAAAAATTCGATTCCAACACTATGCTAATGTATGGCAAGGTAATGAAATCTTATCCTTCTCGTAGACCCCATAAAGATTTACCAACACTAATTTAAACATAATCTTATGTCGATTGTCGAACTACTTATCGAAAACAAACTCTAATTCTAACATATTCAGTGGTTTAATTGTTATCTTAAAGAAACAATTATGAAATTATCTAGGAAATATCTTAATACTATACAAGATTCGAACTTTGTCAACCCCCAAAAAAAACAAAGTGGAATCTCAAAGTATTTTGATTAAATGTTAGATGACGTCATCCTATTTTTATTTAAAATGTTTTGTCCTTTATCATACGTAACCTTCATGAAAACCACTAGATTATTTTTTTTGGAAAACCCAAAAACAAAAATTGATAACGGAATGAAGAGAAAAAGTGTAATGATGATAAACTAATTTGCATAACTACTATAGGCTCTAACCTGATTTCTTGCGTGACTCCACAACGGTACCATGACCACGCGGTAAGAACACTCCGGTACCACCCGACCCGGTTCTTGAACCCGACCCGTCAACAAACACCGCCTTAACGCCTGACCTAGGTCTCTGGTTCTGGTGGAGGTGGTGGTAGTTTCTTGCTTTGTGCCCCAAAACGTCAGCGTTGCGTTGCCTCTCTTTCTCTTTCTCCTTTTTAATCTTCTGGAACTGTTTAGAAAAATCAATTCTTAAAATAATAAAACAACGGTGGAAACAAACCCTAGATTAAATCTGAACCGTTGATAATATAACCGACGGAATTTTTTAAAAAGAAGATTCTGAGTAAAATAATAAATGAGAAAACATGATGAGCTCACGTTTGCTTGAATGGATCGGATCTGGTCATCGATTAGAGCTTGTTTTGATTGAAAAGGGATCGTTACTGGTTTTGTATCAATCTTTGTCATGATTTTCTCCACCGGTACCGTTGCCGGAGTTAGTGGCGGCGATGGTTCACGGGAAGGGCCTATTGGACTGCTTAATCCTGAAGCAAATGGTGACCAGAGAGTCGATTGCGGCGAGCCAGAGCCACTACCACAAGACTGAATCAAAAAAGAATAAAGATTGATAAGAATTTTAGATTGAGAGAAAAAAAAGAGAGAATCGAATCTTGCAAGAGAGTTGGTGGTACCTTTTGATGCTTTTCATCGTCTTGAAGCATATAGTTAGTCATCTGGCGAGTCAACTCGGTGATGTACTCGTCTTCTTCGTCTTCGTTTTTTGCCTTTGGTGAATCCGGTTCGTCGGATACGAAGTCGGGTCGGAGAGAGCTTGTGGTTGGAGTGAAGAAAGTTGGTTCAGAAAAGGAGGTAAAAGGATTTGAAATGAAATCTATGTCGTGTAGTTCAGTAGATTCCATTTGATTGTTCTTGTCTAGAAGAAAAAGATAAGACAGAGACAGAATAAACCCAAGAAAAACAGAACAAATCAAGAACAGAGTGAAACAGAGCAAATCCGGAACAGAGAGAAAAACAGAGCAAATCCGAAACAGAGAAAAGAGAGAAGAGAGAGATAGAGAGAAGTTTGGGTTAGTGGTGAAGAGTTTAAAGATTTATAAAGAAGAAGACCGTACAGATGGACAGATTTAGCTGAAGGCGTTACGACAATATCACCTGCCAATTGTTGTGAGTTTGCGACTCACGAGAGAGATTAAGGATTCAGGATTAAGGAAACCTATACATATGTTTTTTTCTTTTTTTCATTATTAAAAGGTATACATGTATAAATATGTTATCTTTCCTTCTTTTCTTTTTTTCCTTTTATGATGAATGAATGCATTTTATTTATGACAAACCTTTTTTTGGTGATTTTTGTTTAATAAAATCTCTAAAAGCAATGTATTCAACAAATTGATTTTTCTTCTATTTATAGTTTGAATAATTATTAGTATTTGACAATTCTAGATAGTAATAATGTTATTAGTCATGACCTATAAATAAACTTTTTTGTAATTTTAAAATTTGTCTTCTTTATTTTTTATTTTTTTTCCCAAACAAAACTATCATTATTTTTCCAAACAAACTTGCCATCAAATAAATTTTTATGGTAAACAAATATTTTATGATAAACAAATCTGCTAAGGTAATTCCGACTAATTTCACATGTAAACAATTTTTTTCATTAAAAAATTTCTGCAAGCCCACAACGAAGTTGAACATTCGGACAGAAGCCCAGAAATCCAAATGACCATCGTATTCCAGTGAAAGTAAATAATTGACGAAGGAAATTTTAAAAATAAATGTGGAATATAACTTCTAATATAAGTAATGTGTTATGTAATGCCGTCAAACTCTGGTAGCTAAAACATAAAATATGATTCTTCTACTAACTTTTCATTAATGAAGATCTGCTAACCATAACCAGATCGTGATCAAATTAAGATTCCATTATATACCAACCATTACAAATACTAGTGATACACAGTATAATATGTTGGTTTATGTGATTTATTTGGTTTTAGTGCGGATTAAGTCAACAAATGCAACTTAGGATGAGTGATTTGGAGACAAAACATATATGTTTCTTCTTTTCATGCGATGTTTTGAAGTAACAAATGTTAGAGGGAAAGATTGGTTCACCTATTAAGATCTGACCAACCATGCGTATGCAACTATGCATACCTTTTTTCTTGGAATAACGGTATAAATACTATAAATAGTCCCTACCACTAATTGCATTTCGCATTCACATTCTAATGAGGAAAAAATTGTATTGATTAGTATTTTGAATCTACAACGTTTAAGTCGCCATTAATTGTTTTTATTACAAGAAAGTAGGTCTTATATCCCTTTATAGCAAAGCCTTTATCTAACAACCATTTACCATATGGGGGGCTTTTGAGTATGGGATAATCAAACCTCTAATGTTGACATTTTTTATGGATGAAATCAAGAAACTAATCTTTATTAGAATAAGCTTTTAGGGATAGAAAAATACATGAATTTGTAACAAAAGAGATACGAGACTCTCTGCGAAGTTATAAATTATGTATTATCTATCTCTGTTTTACTTTTTATTTTATCTTATGTGATTGCTAATCAAAAATGTCGTTGTAGTATAGTGGTAAGTATTCCCGCCTGTCACGCGGGTGACCCGGGTTCGATCCCCGGCAACGGCGTCTATTTTTTTTCTTTCTTTTTTGGTGTAAATGTTAAATTTTATACTATTTTCTTTTTTCATGTTGCATACAATTTATTAATCAACCTAGTGGAAGGATAAAACGATAAACAGAAATTAAACAAAAGGAATACAACCAAAGTAAACTGCAAGTAAAAAAGGAGCGGAGGAAGAAGGAGCAGGGAACGAAAGCAGGCGATCACGGAGAGAGCGATCAATAGACTTGCGGATGACAGGTATCGAGCAAGAAGCCACAGAGAAGATGCGCGAGTTGCGTTCCTTCCAAATAGCAGAGATTGACGCCTGAAGGATGAGCTTAGTGATAGTAGCGTTAGGCGGCCGAGGTTGAGAGGCAATGACTGGTCTGGACTGGATCCAACTCGCAACATCACGAAGAGAGCTTGGCGGATTTACGAAGAACTTACTAGCAAAAGAAGACCAAACCGCCATGGAGAAGCTGCATTCAAAGAATAGATGGTCACGGCGTCTATTTTTAGTATTGTTTTCCCTTTCAACTATGATCGTCGTCGTTTTAAATAACCCTACAACATCAATCGTCTTGACGTTTTTCTTCGCTTGAGACGGCACGCAGTCTATATCTCTCGAATTGTAAATCAATAGTTATTTTCTCTTAAACCCTAATTTAATTTTATAGATAAATCGAGTTTAGTTAAATAAATTTAAAAAAACGATTTGAGTCTCTCTCTCAAGTCAACCACCAGCGCCGTCATATTTCTCGGCAGCGACATCACGGAGGCGCGTGACTATACTACGATAATTCAATAGAGAGCATGTGCATGTGACTTAGAGAACACGACAATAATCTTAAATCTAATCTAATCAAGTCTCTTGGTCAAACTTTTTTTCAAGATTCAATCGACCGATGACAATTAATTACTTCTTCTTATTTCTCTTAAAGATGTAACTTTTTGGGTTTCAAGATTCGATCTATCACTTCCCATGGCTAGAGAAAACCCATTGATGAGCTTCTCCTTTAGTTTCAGATATCTCTGTCACTTTGCTCTACTCCTCTCTCTCCTCTCCTTTGTCTCTTTTCTCTTCAGACACAACACATCACTCTGTTCTTGTCTTTACGATCACAACACCTACGTTAACACATTCGATCATCAGCAAAACAATGAAACCATCGATCTTCTTCGATTCTCTTCTGCTTGGAACCATCTCACTTTCCCTTCTAAACCCAAGAAGACTCTCAAGATCGCTGTGGTGGTCAAGAAATGGCCGAGGAAATCGCAAGCTGGTGGGCTCGAGCGACACGCGCTTACATTGCATCTCGCTCTAGCCAATCGTGGCCACGAGCTTCATGTTTTCACCGCTGCTTCTCCATCGTTCCCTGAATATCAACTGAAAAATCTGATGTTCCATCTCTCTGAGCCAACCGCTGCTGGATATCTTGATCAAGCTTCTGTCTCGCAACAGCTTCAGGTAAACAGAAAATTCAAATGGTTGCTGCGATTGACCGCGTTTGCTGGTTTTGACGCTGCTATTTTGCGTTTTCTCCGGTTGGCGTTTAAGTGCATCTGCGGAAAATTTGTTTTAATTAGTTTAGTTTAGATTAACTTAAGAAATGGCGAAATTCTACACATATTTAATTTAGATTAACTTAAGATTAAAATTATGTTGGTTTTATTAATATACACACTTTAATATTTTTCAACTTTTTTTTTTGCAACACAAAAGTTGATTTTGTTAATTAGTATTTATAAATCATAAATTTTAAAATGTTATAATTAAATATATCAAATTACTGTTATAATTATTAAAAAGTATTTATTATTGAAATAATCAAATAATAATAATTATTAATATATTTACAATCTTTATAAAATTATTATTTTAGGAACAGAGGAATTACTAAATTTTGGTTACCAAAAGTTTTAGTCAACCGCTGACTAACGGCTTTGACTAGGCAAAGGCTCATAATTAGTCAATGGTCAGTGTCTGGATTTTAGTTGAAGAAACGGAATTTAACTAACGCAATTTTCCTCCGGAAATCGCAGACGCAGAACGCTAGTGGAAGACCGTTTGACGTAATTCACACAGAGAGCGTTGGGCTTCTCCACACAAGAGCCAAGAATCTCCGTAACGTGGTCGCGTCTTGGCATGGAATCGCTTACGAAACTTTTCACTCTGACATCATCCAAGAACTCCTTCGTCAAGCAGACATCGCCGCCGCCACCGCTGCTGGAACCGAAGAAGAACAGCCACCGCCTTCATCGCCAGCTCTGACGGAGCGAGCGAAGCGAGTCGTCGAGGAAGTCAAATTCTTCCAACGTTACGCTCACCACGTGGCAACTAGCGATCACTGCGGTGACGTACTCAAGAGGATTTACATGATTCCGGAGGAACGTGTCCATATCATTCTAAACGGCGTCGACGAGAACGTTTTCAAACCGGACGTTTCAAAACGTGAGAGCTTTAGAGAGAAATTTGGCGTTAGAAGCGGCAAGAACAAGAAATCTCCTCTGGTTTTGGGAATTGCAGGGAGGTTAGTGAGAGATAAAGGTCATCCTTTGATGTTCTCAGCTTTGAAGCGAGTGTTTGAAGAAAACAAGGAGGCACGTGAAAACGTTGTCGTTTTGGTAGCTGGAGATGGTCCATGGGGAAACAGATATAAAGACCTCGGGTCTACTAATGTGATTGTTCTTGGACCGTTGGATCAAGAAAAGCTAGCGGGATTCTACAACGCGATCGATGTGTTTGTGAATCCGACCCTTCGAGCTCAAGGGCTGGATCACACTCTCTTGGAAGCCATGGTTTCAGGAAAACCGGTCTTAGCTACTAGGCTAGCGAGTATCACTGGGTCAGTGGTTGTCGGTCCACATTTGGGATATACTTTCTCACCAAATGTTGAGTCTCTTACCGAGGCGATTTTGCGGGTTGTTAGCGATGGAACAGAGGAATTACAGAGGAAAGGCAAGGAAGCGCGTGAACGGTCGTTGAGGCTTTTCACGGCGACTAAAATGGCTGATTCATATGAAAGGTTTTTTCTTTGCATTTCGGATCAGAGGTTTTGTACGTTACAAGCTTAAAACATTTGAGCTATAACACTAATATAGTTAAAACTAATCAAGGACTTGATTGTTTGATTTCATCACGTTTCTGCGTTTGGTAAAAAAGGCTAATGATTTCATCACTTTGTTGGCACGAGACAGAGAAAAACAGAGTAAATATTGTTACAGTTGATTATAACAAGTACTAGAGAAATCTATTTAAGACACTACTACTAGGAGAATTCTTCGATATTATTACTTAACCTAGAAATCTCCTAATAACTTTTTTTTTCTGCATAAACTTATTTATACAAAGTCTTGGTTAAGTAGATATTAGTACTTGGCTTGAGCTTCAGGTGTTCCTGGAGAGATTTACAAAGAAACTAAAGGAAGTGGTTCTTTAGTAATAAAGAGAACCTTGCCACCAGTTTCCTCTTGAAACATCTTGCGGGTTCTGTCCATTAGCGTCGTCTTCTCCGCTTCTTCTACGGTCATTTTTAACCTGAAAGATGTTTTTTCTAATCAGTCAAGTCCTCTGTTTTTGGAAGTGATTAGCAAAACATTACATAAGTTAAGAAGACTCACTGGAGGGTAAGTTTGGTTGGTGGTGGATCGAGCGTATACGTCTTGACCACCGTAGTAAAGAGAAGAGCTTAGATGACATGGCTCAACTCTGTCTTCTTGAGCATTTAAAGATTCTCTACGTTGAGCTGTGTAAACAAAAACATCTTCGTTAGACAAAAGGATCATTCTTGATTCAAGAAAAACAGAGTGTTTTGAGACTAAGTGAATAAAGAAGAAGAAGAAAGTTGCATAAACCAAAGTGTTTTCTCACTGACCTTGTGAGCCATGTTTGGAGTTTGAACCATCTCTTGCAGAACCCTGAAAGACAAATTAAGAAATCAAAGATTAAGCCTCAAGAATCAATCAGATCACTCAAGAACATAAAACTTCAAAAAAGCAAAGTATTAAAACCTTGGAGGGATGAGGGAACATGGTGGAGAAGATGCCGGAGGATGAAGATGGTGGCGAAGGATCTTTGGAACCGAAGAGTTCGGCTGTAAAAGAAGAAGAAGTAGAAGAAGATGAGCCAACTCGTCCTTTACCCTCCATTTAGTAACTTCTAAAAACTCACACTCTAATCTGATTCTCTTTGATTCTTCTTCCGTAAGAGAGTTAGAATAGTTCTGTAAGTTGTTTGTAATGACAATAAGATTTCAATGGGGCTATATATACATATTGCTAAAAGGGATGTTATGGAGATAGTGGAGACATCATCATCATGATCATCATTTATCAATGATCATCCTCATCATCATCCATCAAGAGAAAGAAGCTTATTATGGGTATGTTCTCTCTTCTTGATGCTCAAAAGACTATTGCTTCTTTTTCCATTTTTCAAAAGTTCTTTAATTAGATTTATTTTATTTTCATTGTTAGAGAAATTTAGAAGCTTCGCTATCGCTTTTCTTTGCCATTCTTATTGGTTAGTGTTTATTCGTTTTTAACTTGTAACGATTTATTTCAGTTTTTCCACTATATTTGATAGTGTAAACCTAAAGACAAATTTGGATTCTTTCTCTATTCCGGATATAGACACAAACTGTGAGATTCTTCAATGACTTCAATGTTCAATGTCTCTGTTGTGATAACAAAAAGAGATAACTTAAGAGGATAAGTCCGGCGCCGGATCTCAGGTCGGGCTAATGATATTTCGCCACGTGTCATTCCGAGGATAAGTTGCCGACCTTTCTTGATCACATAGAGCCAAAGTGGAAAAGAGAACCGAAGAATGAACTTGAGCTTCTTTAAATCGCACGCATGCATGTTCATGTGATCCGTTTTTTGGATCTAAAATTTGTTACATTTATTTTTTTTTAATAATATTAAAAAGTAATATGCCAAAATATATATACTATTATATTGGTTGAAATATACTATATGACTTTATATCTCTAATTAATTTTGTTAGGAAAAGAACATTTTATCAAAGACGAGAAGATGAGGTCCACAAAATTCTCCCACTTGCTGAATTCTATTCGTTTTCTTCTTCTTTATCGCTTCAAGGATCACAAATCAATCATTCATTTTTTTTTTAGAAAAAATATAATGAACAAATATCTTGAAACCTTTTAACAATGAAAATAAAGTATTGATGTAATTTGTTTTAGGTTCATGTATATTAAATTTTTAGTGATCGTCTTTGATTGATCAACGCAGATTAAAGCCTATGGCAGAAAGAAGCGTCCGTTAAGAAAAACAGGTAATATAAAGTTGATCAAAAATGTTTATTGATAGGTTGCATGATTCGGATAAACCAAAATGTCTTATCTTAAACCGAAAAACAGTTATAAACTATATAACTTTTTATTTGGTTCAGTTGATTATAATTTTTCTATAATTTAGTATTACGCAATAATTACATCAAAAATCAGAATTCACTTACTGTATATATATGTGAAAGAAATGAGGAAAACTAGTGTGAACGCATGAACAGTTTATCTGGTTATTTTCTCAAAAGAACTAAAAATAGTGAAATAACTGGATGTCTTACTCGCAAAGTATCACGTGATGATGATACACGTTATTTACACGTTGTTCGGAAGAAGAGATTCCATTCGGGGGAATAAAACTCAAAACTATATCTCATCATATAATAATATCAAATTGGAGACCAAAAATTCTAGCTGCCTTGAAAAATTGGTACATATATGGTCCCTTTGCGTATATTTCAAAAGCATCATAGAAGTATCAATATAATTATCGACATTTATGCATGTATTTACCCAAATCTATATACACAAGCAAGTATTGACATTTGTAAGTTTATATTTTCGTAGAGTGTCAATACCCAAAAGCATGCAATGACTGAGAACTGTTGTCCATTTTAGATAAGAGATAGATTCTCATGTGAGAGATTCTTCTCACTGGTCCCTATTTTACTTCCGAACAGAAGTCAATTACATTTATGTATGTGTATGTGTATGGGTATGTGTACATGTATGATGATATATATGTATGTGTAAAGTAATATATGCCTTTTGTTTTTGACTTTTTGATACATTTTTCAGGGTGAGTAAATAAATCAAAAACATTAACGTTTAACCCTTTCTACAAATACTCAATATTTGTGTCAATAGTATTTCAAAGTGAGAGCTATATCATAGTGTTAACTTTTATGCGATCAAGATATTTATGTGTTTACGGTAGAATAATTAACTTCTGCTCACTACAAATTATATTTGATATATTGTTTCAAAAACTTGACGTCTACACAAGAATCCTATCCAACCGAAGTACATGTTTTGACGCTTTTCTAGTTCAAAAAATCATGTAAAACCTCCTCTAACTTCAAGCAAACACTAATACTATATATTAATGTCATACTTTGTTCATGGTGCACAAAAATATGATATTGAATCTCTGGATTTACTACTACGCCACCAACCACTTGTCCTGAGATCAATATAAAAACTTTGACATGTTAATCACATTTCCATTATAATATATTTGTAAAAAAAAAGTATTCGAGCCAAGTATATATGAATCAATGAAAGATACTATAGTTTGATGCTTGATTGGGATTAGGATAACACATTATGCGATATGCGTTAGGGATAAGTTCTTAATATATAGTACTATTTAGTTAAGACGTCGAAGAAGAAAGGAATGTTATCTTTCGTTTTGGTAAACAAAAGAATGATATCTTAATGAATAGATTGGAAAATATTCTCTTAGCTTTTAATATGCAGATTTTGTTTGACGACAACTTTAGATGTCGATTAGGCTCCCAATTATTTAAACATGTTTATTTCCGTTTATGCGGAACAAGAATTGTCAAAGACTTTTTCTTTTTACCTTGCTAGCAGCATATCTTCTTTTGAGTTTTATATGGACTTTGACCATTAATTTTAGAGTAAATTATCTAGAGTGTCGCATATGGGAAGAACAATACTCATGACACATTAACATGGGGTTTCAATATGATTAAAAAGAAGAAGAAGTCATTTTTGATACGAACGAAAGTTCATCTACTAGCAAATTGCACATCATGTAAATTTACAAAGAAAGCCCTTCAAAATTGGAGAGGCCAGAAGACATGAACTTTGAGTTTTCTTAAGCATCAAAGAATGTGATCCACTTCTGACAAATATGAAGCATCGGAACAAAAGGAATATAAAAGAAGACTCTCAACAAGTCTTATTGTGATGTAAGTGTAACAGTTAACATAGCACATTCTGAATCTTGATTAGATCAAAGTCAAAGACTTCCCCACTTTATATTCCTCCCAGCCGCACAATCACACAAGTTCACAAAATGGAAAAAAAAACTTCAAATTTGAATCTCAGCATCTGAAAAATATCTCTTTATTAGAATGTTTTGACTCTGTTTTTGAGACTTAAGCATAAGTCTGGGAATCTGAAAGTGGTTTTGTTTCTTCATTTCCTCATTCAACCGCATTGGGATGTCTGAATTACGTTCAGACATATACAAATTCAAAAATCACATGAACTCTACCTATACCAAATCTAAGGTCAGAGACATTATTTGGGCCTGTGCACAATAAAGCCCAGTCAACAAAAGTCATGGGCCAGAGAAAACAGACAAAGCCCATTTAGTCTCTTCACTCTGCAGTCAAACAGAGCACCTTCATAAGGCATGACATTTAGTTTGCAGTGAAATCCGTGTGCAAAAAGATACTCGCACCTTATTTATATATAGTAAAAGAAGCTGAAACATCATAGAGCAATCAAATAACGTAAACACAAAATGAAGAAACGTTACAACGACAATAAAGATTTATTTGTGATGACTGACGACGATGATGAATTGCTCATGCCTCATCAACAACCATTATGTAAACAACAATGGGACTTCTCACGTTATGGGTACCGTCAGACCAAATTAGATTTGCAGACGAAGGGACTTCCGAGTCAACGTCGCTGCCTGTAACAGTGACACTAAAAGATTGCTTCTCGTTCACTGTCTTAAAATACAGAACACTAGGCGTGACCTTGATGCTAAGCTTAGATCCGTGACCTGCGACTACCTTTGATTTGTATGTAGAGTTTGGCGTGCCGACGTTGGTCAACGTTCTGTTGAAAGTCACAGAGAAGGTACTATCGGTTCCTGACAATTTGGCCGACATTGAAGGATAGTTAAGGTTTCTAGGCAAGATTTTGTTTTTCTTGGAGCACTTGACGGTATCACCCGAGATGATTTTAAGGGTCTTCGAAGTGTAGTTCATGCCGCAGAGAAAGGCGATGTGGTCAGCTTTGTCCAATTCATAGACAAGTCCAGGATTTAAAGCGGCCATCGGGTCGACATGTCCAGCTCCATAAGCAAACTCGGTCGATGCGATGCCACGTCCCTTAGCTTTTACAGGCCAAGCTGCAAAGATTAGTTAAGATAACAGTCAACAAAGGTTACTTGTAGCACAAGAAAGTAAAAATTGCATTCAGTATTGCTTACCAGTTGTCATGATGGCAGATTGAATCATGGAAGGAGACCATCTAGGGTAAAACGTCTTGACATACGCAGCCACCCCTGCAACATGAGGACAAGCCATTGAAGTTCCAGAGAAAACAGAGTACTTCACACGTCTGGTGTCATCTTCGGACGGTTCACCATTAGGTGAAAATGCAGCAAGGATCTCCACTCCTGGTGCTGTTATATCCGGCTGCAATTCATCCACCATTGTCTCTCAGACCGGAGTAATAAACAGAACCGAGAGCATAAATGTTATGTATATTTTTACCTTGAGAATATCAACAGCGATGGTGTTTGGACCACGAGAAGAGAAGGAAGCGATAACAGGAGATGTCCTATTGAAGATTGTTTCCGTTTTTAGAACAGCCGCTTGTGGAGAACTGAGAAAACAACACACATAAATTTTAGGATAAAGATGGAGAATCTGAAGCAGATGTATAAAGCGTAGAGACTAGAGAAGATGATTGTTTACTCTTGGGACTCAATGTAAGAGACGAGAGACTTAAAGTCTTTTGCTTTTAAACCAGAGGCAGGTAAATGGTGAGTGAATGCAACGTCGGGTCTAGGGGATTTATCAATGATTGCAATAGCTCCAACTGATTTAGCTATCTTGTAACCACTCGGACCACCACACACTAAAATCTTTCCCTTCACACGGCTTTTGTTTAGACACGCTGGCGCACAAAGTCTGCAAAAACAATTGAGCTCATTACATTGATTAATTGACACTGTCATCATCACAATTAAGATACTGTTTAGTAGGGAGAAATTTTTACGCTGCCGTTTTGGCGTCACAAGCAGATGAAGCTGCAGATTTTCCATACACTAGAGGGTACTTTTTTCCTTTCATATCGAAAGCATTCACTGACCTCCCCTGTTACGTCAAAGGAACAGAGGATTCATTGTAAGGAAGAGAAAGATTACCAGAAAAGAGTGTTACTTGATACTCACGGCAAGTGTCTTGCCGTTTCCGAGAACAACTTTGGTGATAAACCCACGGTTCGTGGTGCTGGCTGCAACGGTAAAGATCCATGGCGCTACATGCGAGACTGTGGTGGGCTTTGGACCGCTGTTACCCGCAGAACTTACAGTGAGAATCCCTTTGGCCATAGCGTGAAAAGCTCCGATCGCTATCGGGTCATCTTCGAATATGGATGGGAATTGAAACCCAATAGAGATGGTGATGAGGTCTACACCGTCTGCAATCGCGTCATCGAACGAAGACAGTAGAGCTTCCGAGCTACACCCTGAATCGGTGCAGACTTTGTAAGCGGCGATTCTAGAGGCCGGAACACCACCTCTTACGGTTCCATTGCCGATTCCAAAGAAACTTGTGTCTTTGACTGCATTTCCAGCTGCTGTGGAAGCCGTGTGTGTACCGTGGCCACTAGTGTCCCTTGTACCTTCGCTTGTGTAGTCTCTTGCCCCAATCAACTTGCTGAAAGATTAAAACAACAGATTTTACGTCAAAAGCCAAGCTATTTTCTAAGTATATCTCTAGCTTTGAGTCAAAGCCTTTGACCGACGATACTAATCTTTAGAGAGCAATTATATAATTAAGAGTAAATTACTTGTTGCAGGTGAAGTTTTTGCCACCGGAACAAACACCTTTCCATTTCTTAGGAGGAGGACCAAAGCCTTTGTCGGAGAAGCTCTTGGATTCCGGCCAAATCCCAGTGTCGATGACGCCGATGATAGTATCACTTTCTATGGCCAAGTTTCTCTTTGTATTCTTTCCTTCCTTCACCCCCATGAAGTCCCAAGACGTCGTCGTATGGAGTTGTAATATCTTGTTTGGGAACACAGACACAACTCCCTCTATTTCTAAAGAAACCACAAAAGGCTTTGAGTGTTTAAAACCTATAAAATTATTTCAACATAATTGTGTCAAAATCGAATAACACTCACCGGCAATTAATGTACGTTCTGACTCAGTGAGCCTGGCTGCGAAGCCGTTGAAACTCCTCTTGTAACTTCTCACCAAGCGACCTTCGATCGAACTGAAAAATAAAATCACTTATCAAAACTTCATAACAAATAAATTTAACTGACTATAACTAATCATGATTAGAGAAATGAACAAATTAAATCACACCTTTCTCCTGTGACCTGTTGAAGAATACTCATGTGATCGGACGTTGGTATGTAGTCCGCGCGAGACGAAAGTGAACCCATGTAGACTATATACACCTTCATGGATCATCATATATCATCATCAACTCATCATCATTATCATCACATGTTAATGTATACAGAAATAGATACGGATTAAACACTTAATGTGCAAATTAGAAGTTCGTTTAATTTTCAAAAACAAAATAAAATGAGAAGTCTAGTTAGTATGCATGAACGTTTATAATACCTGTGTATCTTCATCTATGATTGCTGAGACTGAACTCAATAACAAAACAAGGAGCCATGAGTATAGGCAAGTGGACGCAGCTAGATTCGCCATTTGTTTTGTAAAATGTAGTAATTGTTTTATTTTCTATGATGATATACGTGCAAATTAAGATCTCTTTATATAGAAGAGATCATACATGCACCGTGTTCAGAGTTGTCTCAAACGATTTGCAGCCCTATTTTAAAAATTATTAAGAGTATATATTTTTAATATATGTTATTTTGTCGTCCTCCGCGAAAGCCCAGCGATAAACAATCCGTAACACTTGAAACTAAGATAGACGGTTCTGCCTGCAATATATTTTAAGACTTATGATTAGTGAATGATACAAACAATATAATTTTTTGGAATAAAACCCCATATCTAGAATATAAGATAAATATAAGGCATATTTGTATGTATTTATACATAATTATATGCCCTAATTTATATGTATATAAGTATTTTTTTAAAAAAATTGAATGGAGATTCTGTTTGACATCTCCACCACATACTAAAAATCAAAATTTATTTCATTGTCTCTAATTTTGTGTCGTTATTGTTATAAATTAAATCAAAATTTACCATGATTTTAGGGTAATTTTAATCAAATCTTACCCTAACATTCAATAAATGAATTATAGCATAAAATCGTTTTAAATTGGTACAGCCGGTCACAAGGCTTTAGGAAAAGTGGGAATCCCATTTATACAGTTTTTTTAAGTTCGTGGTGAATCATTGGACTATTTTATGGGGTACGTATTTGATTAGTACTATATGGAGTATTTTAAAGTGATTAGTCGATTAGATGCTTATTCCTTTTATATATTTCAGTTGGTCCATGAAACAACATCGACGCCATAAACAATAAGCAAGAATATTGCAAAGAGAAAGATGTAACACATTTATTAAAATAAATAAACTAGACCCAGACTCTCACATACAATAAAGCATAAACAACATTATATTCCACTATATAGTATATTTTTGTGATTAAAATAAATTAAAGTTACTGAGAAAATTGTCATAACCCACATGTTAAAAAACTCTTTTAATATATAAAAAGTAAGTGCCGTCAAAAAGAAAAAAAACAAAAAAAAAGTAAGACCATTATGCAAATATTTTTGAATTAAATATACAAATCCTCACACATGTATATCAGAAGAAACTCATTAATGCATGCATGCAAATGCGTATACAGAAGGCTAAATGCATATATGTAAGATAAAGTTTTCTTTTATTATTAGAAAAAATATGGTAAAATTTGGTCTGAAATCTGGAAGGGTACATAGTTGTAATCGAGAAACATAATTCCATGAAAAGTTATGGTATCTGAGGTTTTAGCATTGTTTATGCATCATGTGAGAATGTGGAGCTGTATTAGTTTTCACTCCCATCACATCAGAGTCGCTTCTGTGTTATGAAAATTTTAACTAGAGTTGATATCGTATCTTCATAATAAAATTTAAAGAAGTTGATAATAACGAATAATTATTAGAGATACATTAGCAAAATATATACGAAGTTAATTTATTAAGGCAGTTTAATTAGCAGATAATGTCATAATGATATGGTCATACATTTTCAGACAAACAAAAAAATAGCTGATATGGTGAATGGACGTTAAACCCTTTTTCATTTTATTTTTTTTTTTTTATTTTTTTTATTTATGGTGAGGTTACATATACGGTCCACATGAAAGTCACTCATGTATTCACACCTTGTTTTTACGAGTACTACTTGATCGTTATTTGGTGAATATTTAGCGTGATCTGTCCACAAGGATCCAGGTTAACGAGGGATAGAGTCAACGACAAAGGTTTAAGTTTCCGGAGAAAGACGATCCAAAATGTAGGTACAGTCTGTTTTCTCTGACAGTTACCAAATTTCCATAACGTAATTACTATTTTGGATTAACCATATTTTTTTTTTTGTTGCCAATTTTGATTCTCAATTAGTTGTCTACCAAACAATCCTCAAATCCACAAGGAGGTACATTTTGCCTACAAACAGTGAGATTCTTCAACGTTCTGCGCCGGATCTCAGGTCATTCAACTTATAGGTTGCCAGAGACTGAGTATAAGTTGCCGACCTTTCTTGATCACGTAGAGCCAAAGTGCAAACGAGAGAACAGAAGAAGTTAAGCTTCTTTAAATCGGATTCCTTTTAGTTTTGAAATAGCTTCCTTTAATTTCTTTAATGGAAAAAAGTAATGTGCCAAAATAAATATACTATTGTATTGTTTAAACTTTATATCTGTAATTATATTTATTTTTTATGAAAAGAGAACAGAAGAAGTTAAGCTTCTTTAAATCGGATTCCCTTTTAGATTTGAGATAGTTTCCCTTTATATATTTAATTGATAGAAAAAGTAATACACCAAAATAAATATGCTATTATATTGGTTAATTAATATATGACGCTTTTTATCTGTAATTAATTTTTATAGGAAAAGAAACGTTTGATCAAAAGACGAGAATATGAGGTACCTATAAATTATCCACTTGCTGAAGTGTTTACTTTTCTACATTTTTATCGTCAAGGCTCACAAAATCAGTCACTAATCTTTTCAGTAAACAACATACTTGTTAGTTTTTTTTTTTTTTTTTTTTTTTTTTGTTAAGAACATACTTTTTAGTTTTCAGGAAAAAATATCTTCAAACCTTTAACAATAAAAATCTGATATTAATGTAATTTGTTTTAGTTTCATCTTACATGTATATTTATTTGAACATCTTAACCCAACTTAAAGCCTATATGAGTATATGACAGAACAAAACGTAAATGTCAGAAAGAAACAAAAATAGTAAGAAAGATAATAAACATGCATTGTGAAAGAACACGTGAATACACGTAGTTTACAAACTTTACACGTTGTTAGGAAGAGAGATTCCATTCGGGGGAATAAAACTCAAAACTACATCTCATCTTATATTATTAATTATATCAAATTGGAGGCATATCTTTCAAAAACACTTTATCAAAAAGAAAAAAATATAAACATCGTAAAGATACCAAATATAGCTAAAAAATATTTTATGCATGTGTTTACTCATCAAATCTTCGGGTATATATATTATGTTTATACACACAAACAAGTATTGACATTTGTTAATATAAGCATGTATAATGAGTGAGAAGTGAGAACTGTTGTCTATTTCAGATAGGAGATACAGTCTAACTTAAATATACTTATCTTTCAAAATAGTCAAAAACTTTTTTTTTTTCTGAGCAAAGACAAAATAGTCTACACAAATCACATTTTCATGATTTTAAATCTCATATATGTGATGAGCCTAATAGTTGATCAAAAAGAAAAAAAGAAAAGTGATGAGCCTAATCCTACGAATCAGAGTATTAGAAATTAGAATACGTGACAAGTGACATAAGAAAATAAATATGCATATACATTATATTATATGTTGTTGTAAACTATTTAAAATATGTTGTTAAATATTAATTATTGACATAAATAATGATGTTTGTGTACCTCGAAGACAATAAATTTTGGAAAACCAATTGCAAATACTAAAAACCATGGACATTTTGTAAGATCCAGAAACAGAAAGAAAGCTTACATTTTCATCCATCTCATTCCTTGTTGCAAGTTATGGTTTGATAACTTGTCTCCGCTCTTGGTTCATAAACATTTTTATTTTGGTCATAGAATTCAGATTATCAAGAACAAAAAAAAAATGTCCTAAAAGTAGCTTACACTATTTAGACTTTCTCCATGGACCATGTTTATTACATTTAAGTTATATAATGACAACTATATCTGCCTCATTTAGCTCATAGCATAAACAATTATGGGGCTTCTTACATTATGAGTGCCATCGGACCAAATTAGATTTGCCGACACAGGTTGTTTTGTTCCGATACTATCGCTTGAAACAGTGACCATGAAAGACTGCTTCTCATTCATCGACTTCATAGACAAAACACGCGGCGACACTTTGATGGAGAGTTTAGAGCCAGGAAACTTGACTACCTTTGCATTGTACGTAGATTTTTGCATACCAACGTTAGTGACAGTTCTCTGGAAAGTTATGTTGAACGGTTTTGTTCCCGACACTTTAGCCGACATTGTTGGGTAGTTGAGGTTTCTTGGTAATGTCTTGGAAATTTCTTTCGTGCAAGTGCTGTTGTCTCCGGAGATGATTCTTAAGTGATCACTCGTGTAGTTTAAACCACAGAGAAAGTTGATGTGGTCTGCTTTGGTCAATTCATAAACGAGTCCAGGATTAATAGCATCTATCGGGTCCACATGGCCAGATCCATATGCAAACTCAGTTGATACAAAGCCAGAACCAGAAGCATTCATTGGCCAAGCTACAAAATTAGGAGATCATCAATGGGTCTCTTGCGGCACAAGTGAGTTTGTTTCTCTTGGTAATTTCAATCTAAGTTTTTCTTACCAGTTGTCATGATGGCTGATTGGATCATGGAAGGAGACCATTGAGGATGAAAAGTCTTGACATAGGCGGCCACGCCTGCAACGTGTGGACAAGCCATTGAAGTTCCAGACAGAACAGAGTATTTTACACGTCTAGTGTCAAACTCGCTTTCAGTCGGTGAACTGTCAGGTGAATAGGCAGCAAGGATCTCCACTCCTGGTGCTGTTATATCCGGCTGCAATATGAATCCACGATTTTCTCTCAGAGCTAAAATCAAAAGAGACTAATAACAAGCACTAAGATACCTTCAGAATATCTGAAACGATGGAGCTTGGACCCCGAGAAGAGAAAGAGGCAACAAGAGGAGCTCTCTGATTAGAGATCTCCTCACTTTTGAGAACAGTGGCTTTTGGATTTCTGCATATACAAACAGAGAAAAAACAATAAAGATGGATAATTTGAAGTATGCAGCATATAAAACATAAAGAAAATCATTACTTTGTGGAATTCATGTAAGAGACGAGAGACTTGTAGTCATCATTGGATAAGAAAGAGACAGGGAAAGAGCGAATAAAAGCGCGGTCTGGTTCAGGGTTCTTTACAATCGATCCAACAGCTCCCAATTTTTGAGCTTCTATTAAACCTTTCGTAGAATCACACAGCACAATCTTCCCTTTCACAAGTTTTCCATCCAGACACTTTGGCTCGCATAACCTGCAAAATAGCACAAAGTAGAAATGGAAAACAGTTGCCGCAATAAGCATAGTACTGTTTCTTGGAAAAGAAGTTACCTAGCCTTATCCACACTACATGTACTCAAAGCAGCAGATTTTCCGTAAACCAAAGGATAATTGGTTCCATTCATATCGTACGTATTCACTGATCGTCCCTGTTTCATTAAAAAGAGAGAGAGCCAAATTGGTTAAAACGACAAAGATGCTAACGCCATGATGACAAAGATAAGACTCTTTCTTGATACGCACGATAAGGATCTTGCCGTCTCCAAGAACAACTTTAGCCATAAACGCACGATTCGTAACACTAGCCGCAACACTAAACACCCATGGTGCGGTACTCGTGACAGTGCTGATTTTTGGTCCATTGTTACCGGCTGCGTTAACAGTTAGTACTCCTACAGCCATAGCGTGAAACGCTCCAATCGCAATCGGATCTTCCTCGAACGGTGGAATGTTATCAAGAACGATGGAGATAGATATGACATCCACACCGTCAGCGATTGCGTCGTCAAACGCAGACATCATTGCTTCTCCGTCGCATCCTTCATTGTCGCAGACTTTGTAAACGGCGATTCGAGCGGCTGGAACGCCACCTCTCGCGGTTCCATTTCCAAGTCCATAGAAGTTTGAGTTTGCGACTGCGTTTCCGGCAGCGATTGACGCTGTGTGTGTGCCGTGTCCACTGTAGTCTCTCGCTGTTTGATTTGCTTTAGATTTGGCTGTGTAGTCTCTTGCCCCAATGACCTTGCTGCAAAATTAGAGAAATTGTTGTTACCCAAGATTAAAAGTACTCTTAAACTGTTGGACAAAATTCCCAAGTTAGGGTAAGAAGTGTACTTACTTGTTGCAGGTGAAGTTTTTCCCGCCAGCACAAGTTCCCTTCCATTTCTTAGGAGGAGGGCCAAAGCCTTGGTCGGAAAAGCTGTCGGATTCGGGATAGATTCCACTGTCGATGACCCCGATAATGGTATCACTCTCAATGCTACGGGTTCGCTTAGTTTTGATGCCTTCTTTGAGACCCATAAAGTTCCAAGACGACGTCGTTTGCAGTTTCAGTTTTCTACTTGGGAACACAGACACAACTCTCTCCATTCCTAAGAAAAAACATTACATAACATTTAGTGATGTGGTGCACAAAAAAAGAAAAGAGATACGATTTTGCAAAATTTTGTGAATATATATCTAACACTGAAAAAGTTTTTCTTTTAAACTCCTTTAATTTTTCTTTCTACTATAATTCTGTATTCTTTTAAAGATTTTTAACCAGCTAGAAAACTCGATATAATGTTACCGGCTAATCTTTTTCGTTCGGATTCTGTGAGTCGTGCTGCAAACCCGTTGAAACTCTTTTTGTAGCTTCTCACCAAGCGATTTTCGATCAAACTAGAATATTATTAAAACTTTTTAGAGTTATGATTTTAAACCATATATAAGATATAATAAGAGGAAAAAATCATTTTTAATAAAACCTCTCTCCGGTGATTTCTTGAAGAATACTCATGTGATCGGACATTGGTGTGTACTCTTCTCGAGAAGGAAGTGATCCCAAGTACACGATATATACCTTCATGGATTTTCATCACCATCATTATTATCATGTATGATACATATGGATGGGCTCATAGTGAGAAACAAGATGACCATGATAACAAATTACAATAATTGTTTCAAACAATATTTTATTGTAAAACCTGTTGATCTCCATGATCATCCTTGTCCGCGGAGACTGAACTCAGAGACAAGACGAGGAGGCTTGAGAAGAGGAAAATGAATGTGGTTCCTTTCGCCATGTCGAATAAATTAAATTAAATTCACTCTGATTTTGTTTCTTTATAAATTTTGGGGGAAATGAAATATATATATATATATATATGAGATATGTCCTGGATTAAATATAGTCAATCAACCCCCTCTGATTGTGTAATCTAACAAAATCTATTATTACTATATCTCAATAGAAAGTAAAATATCTTGCATTAATGTATTACCTATGGTTAATTAATGCTTATATATTAGATATAGATTCGATTTTTGGTAGAGTGAAAAAGATTTATTGCCAATTAACGGAGGTAATTTATCAGAGATTTTCAATGGGCAGATAGAATTATTCGTCGTAAATTCGGTTGTTAGTGATAAAATTATTAACCGAGAGCTTTGTGTAAGTAAAATTATGATTATTCAACTTTCTATCTTTAGTATAGATAGATATTCAAAAAGGTTAAACTGTATGAAGATTAATAATGATATCTCATACTTGTCCAGGACAACACCAACATCCCTCGTCTCTGCATTCGCCTCGAGTAACCAATTTTCTTTTACAAAACACAGTGCAGCCTCTATCCCCTCCGCGTTCACACGGATTGAATTTGAAACCTTGGCAACTTTCCCCGATGTCAAAACTAGGACAACACCAACATCCCTCGTCTCTGCATTCGCCTCGAGTAAACAACTTTCTTGTACAAAACACAGTGCAGCCTCTATCCCCTCCGCGTTCACACGGATTGAATTTGAATTGTTTGCAAACTTCTCCGTTGTCAAAACCTATTTAATAATAATCAATATGTACATTAAGAAATATTATAGAAAAAAATATGTTTTTAAGTAAAGTGTGGACACTATAATAATAAGCCAATACCAGGACTGCTAGCGGATGTAGACTGGCAATGAACATAAGATATGATAAAGAGAAGAGTGAAAGTATACACGACTAATTTTTTTTTTGTGATAGCCATTTTATGATAGACTTGGACCTTTGTTTTTTACACTTAGGATAAGTATATATATATATAGATAAAGTGTGATTTTGTGGTCAAAGATATATGAAAAGGAAAAAATCTTCCAATTTCTTTTCTTAGATTTATAGTAAAAAAACTAAACAAAGAAAAGGTTTTCTTACCTAACATTAATTAGTGATTTTTTAAAAACTTCAATTTGCGATAGGTTTTACAGAGTATAATGGTTGTAACGTGTTGAAATTCTATTAAAACAAAAAAATACTTTGTTTAAAAGAATTAGTTCATACGCCATATGTTGCACACAAAATATTGTTTTGTGAAAAAGAATGTCATTTCAAGAATATTGGTCGTCAAACAACCACTTTAATTGCTTTTGATACTTTTCAGTGAGTATTTGGTGAACTTAACAAGAAACAAAGCAAAGGACAATATCAAAGATATTGAATATTACAATGTTTGATGATGACGGTAAACAGATATAAACTGAAGTGCCCTTATCAATAGGCACCATCAATATAAATAACAATAGGGCTTCTCACATTATGTGTGCCATCAGACCATATTAGATTTGCAGATGAAGGCAGTTTTGGATCGCTATCGCTACCTGTGACAGTCACCGTGAAAGACTTCTTTTCACTCACCGTCTTAAAAGACAGAACACTAGGTGTGACCTTGACGTTGAGCTTTGATCCTTGATTTAAGACCACCTTTGATTTGTATGTTGAGTTGGGCGTTCCAACATTAGTGACAGTTCTGTTGAAAGTCACTGTGAGTGAGCTTTCAGATCTTCGCAATTGAGCTGACATTGAAGGATAGTTGAGGTTTCTTGGTAAGGTTTTGTTTTCTTTAGTGCAAGTAATTGTTTCACCAGCTATGAGTGCAAGGGTATCCGCAGTGTAATTCAAGCCGCAGAGAAAAGCAATGTGATCTGCTTTGTCCATTTCATAGACGAGTCCAGGATTTGTCGCAGCTATTGGATCGACATGACCAGCTCCATAAGTTGCTCGTTTACCCATTTCTCTACAAAATATCTAAAGTTAATTCTCTAATTTCTATGGAGATCAACATGAAGGATATATATATATATATAGAAATAGATCATGTATGCACCCTGTAAAAGTTCTTCTAATTCTATTTTTTCTTTAGAAAGTTAATTACAATTCATTATAAAGTTATAATACAAGATATTATAATCTAATGATATCATTAACTAAAATTAAAGTTAAGTTGACCAAAAAAATAATAATAATAATTAAAATAAAAAGTTAAAAACTAGTACTACAATTCATTAATCTAATGATATCCTTGTATTTGTACAAGTTTAGAGAAACATATTTACTTTTTTCTTTCTTGGAAAACTTTTACTTGGAAAAAATATTTACTTGGCCAAAAAGAATAACCTCATACTGGCTTTCCCCCTTCATTGATATTTTGCACTCACTTTTGAGAAAATCTAACTATATTTTTCAAAAAGAAAAATAAAAGTTTACAGAAAATCTTGTAAAACATAAATAATAATCAATTTCTTAACACTTATCAAATCCAGATTCGCTTTAAAAAATGTTTAGTATCTTGTGAACCCTGCAATGGACTTTGATCTCAAGATGCGATTATGATTTTCCTGTATTCAGGTTATAGAAAAAATTATTTCAATATTATTGCTGGCAGAAACCTTTGCATTTGAACAAAATATGATTAAAAAAACAAAGCATCTCGATTATCCAATTAGCGTATCTCAAGACATCAACGTACATAGAGGAAGCCGAGACATCACAGAGCAATAAGATAACTAAAACATAGAATGAAGAAACATTACAACAATAAAAAATTATTTATGACGATGGTGTGAATTGATGATGACTCTTCAGTAATCACTAGTATAAACAACAATGGGACTTCTCACGTTATGGGTACCGTCAGACCAGATCAGATTTGCAGACGAAGGCACTTCAGAGTCGAGATTGCTGCCGGTAACAGTAACCGTAAAAGATTGCTTCTCGTTCACAGTCTTAAAAGACAGAACACTAGGTGTGATCTTAACGTCGAGCTTAGATCCGTGACCCGCCACTACCTTTGATGTGTATGTAGAGTTTGGCGTGCCAACATTAGTCAAGGTTCTGTTGAACGTTACAGTGAAGGTGGTACCAGATCCTGACAATTTGGCAGACATTGAAGGATAGTTGAGGTTTCTTGGTAGGATTTTTTTTGCTTCGGAGCAAGTGACGGTTTCACCAGAGATGACTTTCAGGACTTGCGAAGTGTAGTTCATGCCGCAGAGAAAGGCGATGTGGTCTGATTTGTCTAATTCATAGACAAGTCCAGGATTTGAAGCGGCTATCGGGTCGACATGTCCAGATCCATAAGCAAACTCTGTCGATGCGATGCCAGTTCCAGTAGCATTAACAGGCCAAGCTGCAAATATTGGTTAAGAAACCAAATAAGAACAGAGCGACAAAGGTTACTTGTGGGACAAGAAAGTAAATATTGGATATATTTTTTCGCTTACCGGTTGTCATGATGGCAGATTGAATCATGGAAGGAGACCATTTAGGGTTGAACGTTTTGACATAAGCAGCCACTCCTGCAACGTGCGGACAAGACATTGAAGTTCCGGAAAGAACAGAGTACTTCACATGTCTGGTGTCATCTTGAGACGGTTCACCAGCAGGTGAATATGCAGCAAGAATCTCCACTCCCGGTGCTGTTATATCTGGCTGCAATTCATCCACCACTGTCTCTCAGACCAAATAAATTATAAACAGAATCAATATGAAAATTGTTTTGTATAATTACCTTGAGAATATCAACCGCAATGGTGTTTGGACCGCGAGAAGAGAAGGAAGCAATAACAGGAGATGTCCGATTAAAGATTGCTTCAGTTTTTAGAACAATCGCTTGTGGAGAGCTGAGAAGACAAACACAAATCTATTTCAGAATAAAGATGGATAAATCTAAAGCTGATGTATAAAGCATAGAGAAGATGATTGTTAATTTACTCAGTGGACTCAAGGTAAGAGACAAGAGACTCAAAGTCTTCTGTTAGTAAACCAGCGGCAGGTAAAGGGTGAATGAAGGCTACGTCTGGTTTAGGGGTTCTATAAATGAGTCCAACAGCTCCAACTGATTCAACTATCTTCAAACCACCCGGACCACCACACACTAAGATCTTTCCCTTCACACGGGATTTGTCTACACACGATAGCTCACAAAGCCTGAAGAATAATTGATCTCATTACATTAGAAATTTGATTTTTAAAAAAAACAATCTAGGTCACCGTTAAAATTAAGATTTTATTTGGTAGGGAGGAAGTTACCCTGCGGATTCTGCGTCGCAAGCAGAGGAAGCGGCAGATTTTCCGTACACTAGAGGGTAATCCTTTCCTTTCATTTCGTAAGCATTCACTGACTTCCCCTGTTATGGAAAAGGAACAGAGGATTCATTGGTAACTAAAGAGAGAAAGATTACTATATGACAGAAATGGGAGTGTTACTTGATACTTACGACAAGTGTCTTGCCATTTCCGAGAACAACTTTGGTGACAAACCCACGGTTAGTGGTACTGGCTGCAACAGTTAAGATCCACGGCGCTACGCCCGATACTGAGATTGGTTTTGGACCGCTGTTACCGGCGGAATTCACAGTGAGAACCCCTTTGGCCATAGCGTGAAAAGCCCCGATCGCAATCGGGTCATTTTGGAACATGGACGCAGTTTTATCTCCGATAGAGATGGTGATGAGGTCTACTCCATCAGCAATCGCGTCATCGAATGCAGACAGTAGAGCTTCCGAACTACACCCTGTCGGGGTGCAGACTTTGTAAGCGGCTACTCTAGAGGCTGGAACACCACCTCTTACGGTTCCATTGCCGATTCCAAAGAAGCTTGCGTCCACAACTGCGTTTCCAGCCGCCGTGGACGCAGTGTGTGTACCGTGTCCGTCCATGTCCCTAGTACCTTCGCTTGTGTAGTCTCTTGCCCCAATCAACTTGCTGAAATATTATTATAAACAGATCAACAACATTAGCTTTCCTTTTTCACAACTTATGTTAACCTCGACCAACAGTACTACTCTTTTTTTATCAGAATAAAAAACAACAATTTTTTTTTTTTTTGGTAGAAAACAATATTAATCTTTAAATTAAGTTAAAGAGTAATTACTTGTTGCATGTGAAGTTTTTGCCGCCGGAACAAACACCTTTCCATTTCTGAGGAGGAGGACCAAAGCCTTTGTCCGAAAAGCTCTGAGATTCCGGCGTGATCCCACTGTCGATAACTCCAATAATTGTATCACTTTCGACGGTAGGGTTCCTCTTCGTCTTTATTCCTTCCTTTAACCCCATGAAGTCCCAAGACGTCGTCGTTTGAAGTTGTAACTTCTTGTTTGGGAATACAGAAACAACTCCCACCATTTCTAAGAATACACAAAAGAGTTTAATTGTTTAACATTTAGAATTAATTTCAACATAAGTATGTCTCGATCGAAGAACACTCACTGGCAACTCTTTCTCGTTCCGACTCAGTGAGCCTGGCCGCAAAACCGTTGAAACTCCTCTTGTAACTTCTCACCAGACGACCTTCGATCGAACTAGAAAATATATATCACGTATTAAAATCTTCGTAACGGTATTTAAATTTAATTATAACTAAAACCATAATTAGAGAGATGAATTAATCAAAACACACCTTTCTCCGGTGACCTCTTGAAGAATATTCATGTGGTCGGACGTTGGTGTGTAGTCCGCTCGGGACGAAAGTGAGCCCATGTAGACTATATACACCTTCATGGATCAGATATCATAATCAAGATCACCATGTATATATAACGGATGATCACATGGAGAAGCAACAGTTCATCATAATAAATTAATAATGATATGAATCATCGACAATTTTTATACCTGTTTATCATCTGTGACAGCTGAAACTGAACTCAAGAACAAAACAAGTAGACATGAGAGGAGGCTAGAGGAAGCTGCTAGCGTCGCCATTTGCTTGAAAGAAAATTACTGTAATGTTTAGTGTCTATTATGATGAACATGAAAAGATCTTTATATAGGAGAGATCATACATGCACCGTGTCAAAAGAAAAAAGAAAAAAATCTAATGCAACTCCTCGGATTTTGTCTTTAATTGATACTTTAAATTGTTATAAATAAGATCAAATTAGATCTTACTCTAATTTTAATAAAATCTGTATCAATTAAATGATAACACTCTTTACAGTTTTAGGAATCATATCTATCTAGGGATCTATTTACTCACAGTTAATATGAACTCAATTAAAGAAAAAGCAAACTTTTGGATTAGTTTCCGATTTTTTTAGTTAATAATAAAGAAGGAAGAAAATCACAAATTATACAATTGAATTGTGTTCTTTGACGTACAATTGAATTATTTTTCTTGTTGAATATACTAAATATTGAATAAGAAGGAAAGAAAACGAATAGGTGACTATTTATTATTTGCCACGTAGTACAATTATATTAGAAGTTAATTTATTAGCAGTTTAATTAGCTGATTTGGTGAATGGACGTTACACATCGTTCACATGAAAGTTGTATAACCAGTCAATGTATTTAGCCTTTCTTTAAGGACTAATAACGATTGCTATTACTAGGTCTATCCAGTTAATGTATTTAGTACCTTGTTTAAAGAATAATAGTGAACCAATAAATGATTACTTGGGTTGTGGACAATTAATTATAAATAAATTATCTTATTTCAGTTACGTTTTATTTAATTTGTTGACATTATTTTCCATAATATTACGTTTCATGCCACCACAATAACTTTGCCAGTTTCGACTCCGTTTAGTATTCTACCAAATAAGATATATTGTTTGATATCTTGCACTTTTTATTAACAAGTGTATGTGTTAAATTCCTCACAAATTGCAGTTGTATGAGCTATAATGTCTAACTCTTTGATTATACATTAAGGATATTAATATTTTATAAAATTGTAGGATATTAAGAATATTATATAATTAGTGTTTAAACTTTCATGCTACTACAAAATAATATCAATATTAAGATATTTTAAATATAGTTCCATACATATATATATTTCATAAGAGTATAATATAGGAATATTTGGAGTATAGAAATAAATCATACGTACATATATTCTAGAGTACTGTTAACTGATTATAAATTTATTGGAATTAAATATGTTTAAAGATTCTCAATAGCAAAAGAAAGGAAGAAGATAGTGATAGACGTTCATTGTTTGGGTAATTTTTTCGTTTTCGAGAACTAACGAACCATGTGATATGTGTAAGCACTAAGCAGAGTCGTGCGTGCCCACCTTTATAAACAAGAAACATTCGTCTACGGCACAGTTTTTTTTTTTTTTTTTTGTGATGTCTTATTTTGAAATTGATATATTAAAGTAAAGTGGTGAACATCTCACAGTTTGACACTTATACCATATACCTAACTTCTATGGAAAATTTAAAAAAAAATGTAGAGCGTTATATGAATATTTTTTTAAAATAAAAAATGTTCTATGAATATAAGAAATAGACCAAATTTTCAATTCTTTGGGATTCCAAAGTTCTAGAAGCCTAGAACCTTGTGTGTACGCATGATAGGCAGAAGATTTTCCCCCGAAAGCTCTTTACCTTAACATGTCCTAAAATGCTCATCTCCTATCAGTAGACTTTCCAAACAGCATTTTGATTGTTTGTTAGTTTCGGGCCTTCTGGCGTAAGATCGTATACTCCACTAGAATCCGTTCGTCCTTAAGAAAAAGGCGAGAAACTTAACTATAACAAAGATCATGAAAATTAACAAAGAGTTATATACATATATATCAAATGTATGTATAATTATTCATTAAGGTTATATATAGATATATGTATTTCTATACCATTAGTTAATTATGTAGGTCTTCATATTTTCAAAGTTGACTAATTTATTTTTAAATTTTTGGTCGAGAGAAGTTGACGAAACTATAACTGTAATGTTTCCTTCTCCATAATATTACATTGTTTACTTTTTTTTTCAGTTCGTGACATGTGTTATGTTGAATACAATAAGAGGAACATGTCCAATGAGATAACACAACAGTTGAATCATCTTATTCAATGTCCTTAGACATCAACAAACATTCATACTATAACCAAAATTGAATAATTTATAACATCAACAATAATGGTTTATGATGAAGATGGTTGTGAGAAGTCACCAGTATAAACAACAATGGGGCTTCTCACATTATGAGTTCCATCAGACCAAATTAGATTTGCAGACGAAGGCAGTTCTGAATGGAGCTCACTGGCCGAAACAGTCACAGTGAAAGACTGCTTCTCGTTCATCGACTTCATAGATAGAACACTAGGTGAGACCTTGACGTTGAGCTTAGATCCGTGATTTAAGACAACTTTTGATTTGTATGTAGAGTTTGGGGTACCAACGTTGGTGACGGTTCTGTTGAAAGTGACGATGAAGGAGATATTAGATCCGGATAATTTAGCCGACATTGATGGATAGTTGAGGTTTCTAGGTGAGATTTTTTCACTGCAAGTGACGGCTTCACCAGAGATGAGTTTCACGGTAGTCTTATTGTAGTTCATGCCGCAGAGGAAGGCAAAGTAATCTGTTTTGGTTATCTCATAGACGAGTCCAGGATTAGTAGCAGCTATTGGGTCTACATGACCTGCTCCATAAGCAAACTCGGTTGATGCATAGCCAGATTGAGAAGCATTCATCGACCAAGCTGTGAGATCGACAAAGAACAGAGCATGAACAAAAGTTGATGGTTTTCTTGCGAGACAAGAAAGTATGTTTTATTACTTATGGTAATTTTTCTTTACCTGTTGTCATAATAGCAGATTTGATCATGGAAGGGGACCATTGAGGATGAAACGTCTTGACGTAGGCGGCTACGCCTGCAGCATGTGGACAAGACATTGAAGTTCCGGATTCAACAGAGTATTTCACATAAGCGGTGTCATAAAACGGTGATGCCCTAAGTGAATTTGCAGCCAAAATTTCCAATCCTGGTGCTGTTATATCCGGCTGCATTTTCATTCACCACTTTCTCAGATAGAAAAAAAAGAGAGATTAATCTAAGCAATAAGCATAACCAGTATATATCATATATACCTTGAGAATATCAGCAACAATGATGTTTGGACCGCGAGAAGAGAAGGATAGAATTTTAGGAGCTGTCTGATAAAAGATTGACTCACTTTTTAAAACAGCCGCTTCTGGGGACCTAAAGGTTCAAGCTCAAGAAAAATGAGGATAAAGAGAAACATATACACAACAAAGCGTATAATTCAACAGAGAGAAGATGACTGTTTACTTTTCGGACTTAAAGTAAGAGAGGACAGACTCAAAGTCATCTTTTTGTAAGCCAGATACAGGTAAACCGTTGATTTGGGCCCAGTCTGAACCATCTTCAAAAATGGCTGCAACGGCTCTCTTTGTATAGGCTACGTAGGGAAGAAATCTATTGCACACCAAAATCTTTCCCTTCACCAGGGATGCGTCAAGACACTCTGGCGTGCAATCCCTGAAAGAATATAGAAAAACCTCATCATCACCAATCAGAAATCTAAAAGTATTTCTAGGTCATACGCTTAGTGTTTCTTGTGTAAGAAGTTACTCGGCGCATTTCGCTTGCGAGAGAGACAAAGCAGCAGATTTTCCATACACCAGGGGGAACTTCTTTCCTTTTAGATCAAAACCATTCACTGATTTCCCCTATTAGAAAAAAGAAAAAGAGAAGAGCCACAAATTAAAGATACTACGATAACAGGAAATGAGAGTGTTACTTGATACTTACGACAAGTGTCTTGCCGTCACCGAGAACCACTTTGCTGACAAACTCACGGTTCGCTGTGCTGGCTGCAACAGTTAACAGCCACGGTGCTAAGCTCGTGATTGAGGCCGTATCCGGACCAGTGTTACCAGCAGCGTTCACAGTGAGGATCCCTTTGGACATAGCGTGAAAAGCTCCAATTGCGATCGGGTCTTTCTCGAACGGGTACACATTAATATCACCTATAGAGATGGTGATGATGTCAACACCATCGGAAATGGCATCATCGAACGCAGAAAGTATTGCATCATCTCTACATTCCCCGGCGCAGACTCTGTAAACAGCGATTCTAGAGGCTGGAACTGCACCTCTCACCGTTCCATTTCCGATCCCAAAGAAGCTGGTATTCGCGACTGCGTTGCCAGCCGCAATGGACGCCGTGTGTGTACCGTGGCCAGTAGAGTCCCTAGCATCTCCTGGTGAGTAGTGTCTTGCCCCAATCAGCTTGCTGTAAAAATGACTAATATATATCAATCTCTGCCCCCAAAAAGTAAGCAAGACTTTTCATTCAACCCCCGAAGTCTAAGCTTTTGACACGTAACGTCTTACCTTAGACTATACGTAAGCTTGTGAAAAAAGAAACTAAAAATATTTTCATGTTGTCATAGGATATATATATGTTTTCCTTTCATTTGCATTTGGCATCTACGATTAACAATAAGTTTTGCTTAAAATGTTTAAATTGTGAGCTCATTGGAAACATGTCAGCTATATAGAAAACTTATGTAAACGCACACAATGAAGGTTTGATCAACTTCTAACATCTATATAAGTTTTAAATTAAAGAGCGGAGAAACAGATTTACTTATTGCAGGTGAAGTTCTTGCCGCCAGCACAAATGCCCTTCCATTTCTTTGGAGGAGGACCAAAGCCTTTGTCAGAAAAGCTTTCGGATTCCGGCCAGATTCCACCGTCAAAGACTCCGATAATTGTATCACTCTCCACAGAAGGATTCCGCTTCGTACCTTTTCCTTCCTTTAGTCCCATGAAGTCCCAAGACGCCGACGTTTGGAGTTTTAATTTCTTGTTTGGAAACACAGAAACAACTCCCTCCATATCTAACAATATAACAGGAAGGGTTTTAGGCTTCACCGATCGAGTCAATTTCTTTTTGTTTCATGTTTACATGTTAAAAAAATCAAAGAGGTTCTAAATCATTTAAATAAAAAAGAGTTTCATGCACATTTTCATGAAATTAGTTTTGAAGATGCAAATGCAAACACTTGCTTCCGTTTGTGTATGATATTTACGTTGAAAACTAACATAAATATGGCTTCAGATGATATATGGATCACTTGAAAAGATACACACTAAAAGTAAATACAAGCAAGTTTGTTCATCGTTAAAGACTATTTATGTGTGGAAGAACACTCACCGGCTACTCGTTCTCGTTCTGACTCGGTGAGTCGGGCCACAAACCCGTTAAAACTCCTCTTGTAACTTCTCACCAAACGACCTTCGATCGAACTAGAATAATTGTATATCTCATTGTTAAAAATACTCATAATTTAAAGTAATAATGATGAGAAGATGAATAAATCAAATCACACCTCTCTCTGGCGACCTCTTGAAGAATATTCATGTGATGCGACATTGGTGTGTAGTCCGCTCGAGAAGGAAGTGAACCCATGTAGACGATATACACCTTAATTTAACGAGAATCATCTTTTATCAACAACGAATGATCTAGAAAACAAGAGATTTTGATCATTGAATATAATAGTAAACCTGTTTATCTTGATGACCATGTGTGACTGCTAAGACTGAATTCAAGAACAACAAGACAATAAGAAATGAGTGGAAGCTAGAGAAAGCTCCTCGTTTTGCCATCTCAATTGATTGGTTTATAATTTCTGTGGGGATCAAGATGGAAAGGCTGTTTATATATTAGATAGTACATGGACCAAGTAAAGAAAATAATCTAATTTTCTGTTTCTCCGCTTAATGTTGTTTCTTTTGCCCAAACGGTTTTCAAAAAAGTTGTTTTTATGTACTCATAATCATATACAACGGGAGAATTTTATTTTTTTTCGATGTGGTAAGTCACCATATTTTTGGAATCTATAACGATAGTAACATGTTGTCAGTTCCAATAAAAAATATCTCAAAGAGTACAACAAACCGACACTAATGTGTGACTTAGGATTGGTATTTGTGGCATGGGAAGGGTCGTCAGGATTGAGAGAGGAGTGGTCCAATAGTTTGGGGCCTAAACGTGCTTACGACTTTTGGAACAATTTGGAGGCAGAAGCAACCAACAGCTTCGTCTTGGATAATGTGCCTAGACGATCTTGGTTTAGAGAATGTGATTGATATTTGAGAGTGATGCAAGTGTTCTGTTTCGGGCAGTTAATGATGAAGCAAGCCTGGCCCATCTCTGCAGAGCCTTTACACGAGATATCATAGGAAAAGACAAAGACAACGAACCAGCACATGTGTGCTGATTTCATTGCGAAAATAGCACTTTCTTTTGTGTATTATGCCGTTTTAGATAAGTGTATTTCCGATTTGCTTCCACCAATTATTGAGATGAATAGTCACACACTTTTGTATTCTGTCTAATAAAGTAGAGAAATTTTCAAGGGATTCGGCACCAAACCAAATCATTATTAGAATAGAATGTTACAAAGCTTTGATAAGTTCTTTGCATATAAGTAACTAGTAACGCGGACGCCACAAGAACTTTGATGTTGCAGTTAAAAACTAACAGCTAGTAAAGAAGTACATGACTTTTCCTTAGAGCTATTCAATAGTTCTTCTTGAACCCAATGCAGATTTATCCTTTTGATTCACACAAGTCGAATAAGATTCAACAGCGTTATCCTTTTCATTCTTCAAGTGTGAAGATAGTTAGCAGCCATCATCAGCTCTAGAGTCAGTTCAGGCTCAATATGAAACTCTGTCTCTTTGCCTCTGTCAAAAGATGGAACATATGCATAACAGTAGTTAAAGACTATACAACTATAAAAAGAGAGAAAGATAGGAGTGGAGGAGCGGTAAAAGAAGAATCCAATTCTAGAAAACAGTAACACTTTCAATACATTGGTTCATAGAGATAAACTAATGAGACTAAACGCAGGACAGTGCAATGAGGTAAAGAGTTGCAATGTAACTATATCCCCAAAGGATGCGTATGCGTTCATTCTTATCGACTGATCCACTAAAGTGAAACTTGGATAGTTACAAACAGCGATGCGATTCTGAAGAAAACTAACAGAGACTACTACAATGCCATGTTCTAGAGATCAATGTAGAGCAAGAGGTGAAAAGCGAGTTAGATAATGGAACCTGGAGTATTGAAGAGACCAGTAGAAGTACTGGCAAATCTTCTCTAGTATTGTGGTGCTTATATCAGGGAAAGTCACTACGCCATCTTTCGATTCCGAGAAACCACCTACCATACCAAATAACAACAGAATTACTAAATTTAGCATCTACATAATGAAATTGAGAATGATCTTATGAATTTGGACTTGCTTCTTTATTCAAATTACGTAATTGAATTTCCGATTGAGCATAATCTCTCGCTAAATTTCTCTCAAATTGAGGCCAATTCACAACTAAATCAGATTAAGTATCACAGAATCCATCAAATCCAAGTAAGATGACTAGATCAGAATCTTGATTACGATCACCAACTCTACAACAAAAGAGGAGAAGAAACCTGGAGAAGTGAGCATGCTTCGGATAGTCTGAGAAACCATAGCGGCTTCTCTGTCGATGACGAACTCGAAACCTTCCATGCTTATCAACTTCACCGTCTCTCTCATCTTCGTCGTCGTCGTCGGCTTAAGCTTTCCTCTCTTTCTCTCTACCGCGGCGTGGTTTCTTAACTCGCAAAGACCGACTAAGTTATTGGTTGATCCCAAACTATTATGGGCTCAATTTCAAACGAGGCCCATTATGAATTATGATGTCTACATAATCTTGTTATTAGCCCACTAAAATCACCCTATTCGGTCCTTTTTAGCTGAAATTTATTCCAATCCTTTTTTTTATCCGTTTTTAATTGAAATTCAAAAGAACTATTTTGAGAAATGACTAATTTGTAAATAATGCGGTTCAGTATAAATTATGAAATTTTTGATAATTCAAAAGAACCAAATTCTGACATTTTCAAAGTTATAGAAAACAAACTTAAAGACGAAAGAAACCTTGGAACATTTATCAAAATCATAACCAGAGCTTTACGGGTTGGCGAAAGATGTGATTCACCTAGGAATCATACAAAATCTTTTTGATCACAAGTAAAACGAGAGATATGTATTTTACTATTTTTCTCTAATCCCAATCAGTTACACATAAACCAAAAACTTAATAAGGTTTGAGTTACTCTTTTTCAAACTTATCACCAAAAAAGTGACGTTGAAATCTTTAGTCTACTAGTATAAATGTATAATGATCAATCAACCAACAGAAAACAGATCATCACCAACACATAATTATTTGATGACTTGGCTCTTTATAATTGGCTGGTTACAATGTTAACATGAGAGTCATTACCGTATCCGATAATAACTTAAGTCATTATTTCCCATAATACCCTTGAAACAGCCACTTACTTTTTGTCAGCTGCCTACCATTTACCTGCCACCTCAGCCCCCTTTTGTCATTTTCTTTAATGCGGCGTCGTTTTATTTTCCGTATCAACTTGAAAAGCCAGTTATACAATACGACCATCATCTTCATACGTATAAACGTATTTATAAGTAAGAAATAAGAACATTCAATAACCTCTGACATTTCCTCAATTCCCTGAAAAAATTTCATAATTCAAAGAGTGTTCCTTGGAGAGAAAAGTTTCATCCTTTCAACAGATCTGAAGAGGGTCAATTGAAATTCGTTTTCACGATTCATCCGCCATTTTTCCGGGGAAAAAACAAAAGGTATGTACTTTGGGACTGGGGCTAATTTCTTTGGATCTGTCTACTTTATGAAGATCGCTTGTTGATTTCTGGGGGATATGTGTGTTTATAGGTGAGATCAAAGAGGAAAAATGGCGCATAGGGTAGAACAGGATTATGATTATTTGTTCAAGATCGTGTTGATTGGTGATTCTGGTGTCGGGAAAACAAACATCTTGTCTAGATTCACAAGGAATGAGTTTTGTTTGGAATCTAAGTCCACTATTGGTGTTGAATTCGCCACCAGAACTCTTCAGGTGATTTCTAATTTTGTAGCTTTTTTTTTCCTTTACTTTGGGAGAATGAGCAGAAAGGATAGTCTTAAATTCACAAGTGGTAATATTCAGAGAAATTTGAACAAGTATCTTGTTTTCTGAATGCGTCTGTGATCTTGACATATGTCAATTTCAAGCTATTTCTTCATTTTTAACGTGATCTCTATCTTAGGATCTAAGATTTGTGCCTTTTGGTTGGCTAGCTGCTTCATGATCTCATATTTAGGTCAACGATAGTTCATTTGATGCAGTTGTGTTCTTATTTTTACTCTTCTTACTTGTAAAGTTGCATCCTTTACATATCCTTTTTGGTCAGTCTAAGGAACATGCTTATGTTAGGTACCATGTAAGTGAAATGATCCTGTGGTGTCTTGCGCATTGAATAGTTTTAACTTTTTAAACTATTCCGTGCATTGTTCTCTCATCTTTTTGAATTTGGTTTTTTATTGCTTAGAGATTTTAATATCAAGAGAGAATCTTAGAATGTGCTGGCCATGAGTCATGAGGAATTGCTTTTGTATAGATGGTGGAGAAACCCAATGGACAAAAAGCTTCCCACAACTTGTCCCTAATTATGATTTTTTTTCCTTATCATTAAAGTCAACTCTCCATCCCTGGAGAAGTCAACGCATCAAAACATTAACATAATCAGCTGATGTATTGAAAAATGTTGATGGCTTAACTATTACTTTTTGTGTGTTTTATGTTTATACAGGTTGAAGGAAAGACTGTTAAGGCCCAGATATGGGACACTGCAGGTCAAGAGCGGTACAGAGCTATCACAAGTGCTTATTACAGAGGAGCGGTAGGTGCACTTCTTGTCTATGACATCACTAAAAGACAAACCTTTGACAATGTTCTGAGGTGGCTACGTGAACTAAGAGACCATGCGGATTCCAACATTGTGATCATGATGGCTGGGAACAAAGCTGATCTAAACCACTTGAGATCAGTTGCGGAGGAAGATGGACAGACTCTAGCTGAGACAGAAGGTCTCTCTTTCTTGGAGACATCAGCTCTTGAAGCCACCAATGTGGAGAAAGCATTTCAAACCGTGTTAGCAGAGATTTACCACATCATCAGCAAAAAAGCTTTGGCTGCTCAAGAAGCAGCGGCTGCTAATTCTGCCATTCCGGGGCAAGGAACAACGATTAACGTTGAAGACACATCTGGAGCTGGCAAAAGAGGTTGCTGCTCTACTTAATTGAAAGTTTAAACTTTCGTTTTCTATTGCTTATTCACTGT
Source organism: Arabidopsis thaliana (assembly GCF_000001735.4). NCBI lineage: Eukaryota > Viridiplantae > Streptophyta > Magnoliopsida > Brassicales > Brassicaceae > Arabidopsis > Arabidopsis thaliana. Next base: position 23,878,286 of record NC_003076.8, read on the forward strand.
CTTTTTTTCTCTTCAAGTTTTGGGTGATGAAATGTAACAACGATGCAAGACCATGTAGAATATATATCTCTTCATTTACTCTTGTCGTACCATCTTTGATGGGTTTGTGTTCAGAAAGAAAGAAAAATGAAGAAAAAGTTTGTTATTAAACTTCTCTTATTGGTGTATCTCTCTTGAATTGGTATGTTCCGTTTAGTTCTCGTTTACAACTGTTCTTTCTCTTTTTCAACTCCGATTTAAGTTGATGTGCCTCTTAAGTCTTAACGAATACTCACAGTTTTATGAAGGGGAATAACTCTTTCTATTTTTGCCCCAAAATCTCTAGTAATTGATTACGTTGTTGACTTGTTGGAGGTAAAGAGAAAAATGTTGGTCTAGTTTTAGGTAAACGTGTGTTGTTTTAACCAAAGCCTGACTTCTTAGTTCGTATGGAAAAGGCTATATGATCTTTTAAGACAGGATATAAGATTCAAACCTAGTTTTAGCTAAACGTGTGTTGGTTTCTTTTGATACTCTTATTCAAATATTAATGTATATGTTGTGTAGTTACTGCATTTCTTTTGTATTGTCATCAAAATGTATGCACCTCTTATTTGTTTTGTAATCCATGTTATGAATCACACATATGTAAACTCTACAATATAATTTCAACCTCTTACAAAATAAAAATGAGTAAAAATCAAACTGAAATTGGCTAATATGTAAACTCATAAAATTCATTTTATTGAATATATAATAAGAAACTGACAATGAATTGGCAAAGAAAATTAGGTCATAATGAATCAAACAAAAGAACATTACTATATATATATGGAAAAAAAATATTTAAAGATCATAAGTGATAATGATGTGCTAATAGTGGGGACAAGCAAATCCATCCGAAATGCAAGAACACGGACAGAGATCATTATAACATTATGCAAAGAGAGTAGTTGCATTAACCTATTATTATTCCACTATTTTATTTTCAAAAATAAAATAAATACAAATATACAAATAAAATAAAATAACCAAAGGAAGAAAAAAAAAGAAAAAAACCCACTAACCTTCGATAAACTCAGCCATCACAGAAATTCGTTGGAAAAAAATAAATTTTTAGGGAAAAACTTTTTAGGGAAAAACTTTTTAGGTCCAAAGATCGAGAGAGAAGAGAAGATTTTGAATTTTTTTTGTTTTATAAAGTTTCGTCTTAAGCGATCGATTTTTTGTGCGAAAGATTGAAACTTTTTGGTAAGATAATTGTGTTGTGTGGTTGGATCGTGGAGGTGGGTCTTCTTTCGAATGGCGCAACAAGGGCAGGGAAGCATGGACCCTGCCGCTCTCGATGATATCATTCGTCGTTTGTTGGATTACAGAAACCCTAAGCCTGGTACCAAACAGGCTATGCTCAACGAGTCTGAGATCCGTCAGCTTTGCATCGTCTCTAGAGAGATTTTTCTTCAACAGCCTAACCTTCTTGAGCTCGAAGCTCCTATCAAGATCTGCGGTAAATTTCATCTCTTTTTCGGTTTTTGATTTATGGGTTGTTTTCGTTTTTTGGGATCTGTGGTCTTTTGTGATTGTCTTTGTTTGCTCGTTTAGCGTTGTTCGTAGATCAGCCCCCCAAAAAATAGTATTTTTTGGTTTGTTTCTCTCTCGTGTGTTTGTTTGGTCTAGTTGGTGTGGATTTGTGGAATAGCTAAGAGATGATAGAAATGTTTAATCCATCATCTGATTGCAGCAGCTGATCTCGTAACAAAGAGACAAGTTAATGGACACATAAAGATCCTTCCTTGGATTGCTCTATATTTTGGGTGAGACCTCGTGAAAAAAGGTTTAAATCATCGACAACGTTTTCGTTGAGGCTATAATGATTAGCTGTGAATATCTTAGTGATTAATGTAACCTAGGATGGATTTGTTTGTTTATCTGTTTTGTGTGTATTCCTATGTTGATTTGTCTGTTAAAATTCAGATGGATTTGTAATGGTTTTTTTTTTTTTTTTTTCAGGTGATATTCATGGACAATACTCAGATCTATTGAGGCTGTTTGAGTATGGAGGCTTCCCACCTACAGCTAACTATTTATTCTTAGGAGATTACGTAGACAGGGGCAAGCAGAGTTTGGAGACTATTTGTCTTCTGCTTGCTTACAAAATCAAATACCCTGAGAACTTTTTTCTTCTAAGAGGAAACCACGAATGTGCTTCTATTAACAGAATCTATGGATTCTATGATGAATGTAAACGTCGATTCAGTGTGAGACTCTGGAAAGTGTTTACAGATTCTTTTAACTGTCTCCCTGTTGCTGCTGTTATAGACGATAAGATATTATGTATGCACGGTGGCCTTTCTCCCGATTTGACCAACGTGGAACAGATTAAGAACATTAAGCGACCTACTGATGTTCCTGACTCTGGTTTGCTCTGTGATCTGCTTTGGTCTGATCCAAGCAAAGATGTCAAAGGTTGGGGGATGAATGACCGTGGAGTCTCTTACACGTTTGGCCCTGACAAAGTCGCGGAGTTTCTAATAAAGAATGATATGGATCTCATCTGCCGTGCCCACCAGGTTCGTCGTCTACACACTGTTCGTTTCTATTTTACTAAAGATGTCACGGAACTTCTATAAAAATATAACTGTTGTGTTTTTCTTTTTCTAAAAGGTTGTAGAGGATGGATATGAGTTTTTCGCCGATAGACAGCTTGTTACGATATTTTCTGCTCCCAACTACTGTGGTGAATTTGACAATGCTGGTGCTATGATGAGTGTTGATGAAAGTTTAATGTGCTCTTTCCAAATTCTTAAGCCTGCTGATCGAAAGCCCCGGTTCTTATGAAGTAAAGAGGTAGTTCAAGTCTTTTATACTAACTTGTGATGAGTGTTTCAATTCCTGTTTCAGTCTTTCAGATTTCCAGATTGCTATAAAAAGTTCATCATGCATTTCTTCTCAAATTACTTAGATTATGACATTTGTTCATCTTTTGCTTACACAACTTGTTTAAGATTTGATTGAGTAAAACAGAAGGGGTTTCGTTTTGAACTTTGTGAATATGAGCTCAGAGCTTGGATCTCAGATTCAATCACTTACAGGAAAACTTGTTTCATTTTTGCATGTTGCAGTTGAAACCTCGCGGGAAAGAAGAGGAAAAAGGCGATACGAAAGCGGGAGAGACATTTGAAGCTCCCTGAGACTTTGTCCGGAGGCCTTGCAAAGGCAAAAAAACATAATTTACATGTTATATTATCTTATTTGAACTCTTGCCATTTCTTTTCTCAAAACACTTTATGTTCTTATGATCTTCTCCTCTGACTCTATATAGACAGTAAAAAAAGTCTGCAAATTTTCATTCTTTTTCAACAACCAATTTCCTCAGTGTACATACTAAATTGTTCTGTATCCATACACACATATACTTGGGAAATCTTCGGTTTCATGGATTCTTCACAACTCGAAGCCTCTTTAAAAACAGATTCTTTGCTTAGTTGTTGTCGTCGCTGCAAATTATTTGACAAGTGGAGAGTTTTTGCAGAGCTAAAAAGCGAATACAAGTTGACCAAAAAAGGTCAAATCCCTGGTTCCATATGAAACTGTCAAACTTTGGACGTGCATGGATACAAAAGCTTCTGTCAGTTTACTTTCCTGGATTTAGGGTTTTAAAACCAGCTGTGAGGTTTGCTGCAATGTGGCAATGTCACTGCAATGTGTTGTATAGAGTCTTAAGTCCTCTGTTTACTTTAAAACCCGTATTTTAACTTGCTGCTATTCACAACAAGAAAAATGAAGTCTTGTCTAGCTACTTTTGCTCTCGCAGTGTTAGTAACACAAGGAAGCATTTTTAGTTTGTGTTTGGCCTCCTCTGCTTCTACAAACTCTGTTCCTAATTGGTTTCATCATTGGCCGCCGTTTAAATGGGGACCAAAATTTCCATATTCTCCACCTAAACCGCCGCCAATCGAGAAATATCCTCCACCGGTGCAGTATCCACCACCGATCAAGAAGTATCCACCGCCACCATACGAGCATCCACCGGTGAAGTATCCACCACCGATCAAGACTTACCCTCATCCGCCGGTGAAGTATCCTCCACCAGAACAGTATCCACCGCCGATTAAGAAGTATCCTCCACCAGAACAGTATCCACCGCCGATTAAGAAGTATCCTCCACCAGAACAGTATTCACCGCCTTTCAAGAAGTATCCTCCGCCAGAACAGTATCCACCACCGATCAAGAAGTATCCTCCGCCAGAACATTATCCACCGCCGATAAAAAAGTATCCTCCGCAAGAACAGTATCCACCACCGATTAAAAAGTATCCTCCGCCAGAAAAGTATCCACCCCCGATCAAGAAGTATCCTCCGCCAGAACAGTATCCACCGCCGATCAAGAAGTATCCTCCGCCAATTAAGAAGTATCCTCCGCCAGAAGAGTATCCACCACCGATCAAGACTTATCCTCATCCCCCTGTGAAGTATCCACCGCCTCCGTACAAGACTTACCCTCATCCGCCGATCAAAACTTATCCTCCTCCGAAAGAATGTCCTCCTCCGCCTGAACATTACCCTTGGCCTCCGAAAAAGAAATATCCTCCACCGGTTGAGTATCCGTCGCCGCCATATAAGAAATATCCTCCGGCTGATCCATAGTAACTCAAAACCAAACAAGGACGTGTTTGTCTATAAGTATATGTCTAGTTAAAAAACTGTTCTGTTCTTTCTGTTATGTTCTTTCTTTTTCTTATGACTTTCTGTTATGATGCATCAAATAAAGAATAAACTGTTCTGTTTTGAATTTGTTAAATAGGAGAGTGCAAGCTCAAGAACAAGCTGTTTCATAAATAAATAAAATATATTTTCTAAAATCAAGTAAAGTAAAAAAAAAATAGATATTGTACTAAATGAATAAACTTGATTCAACAAAGTTTTGTACGTTGTTATAATTTCACTTAAATAATTTAGTGCGTCAAAAAAACAAAATTAAAACGTAATTGGTCAAGGAAAAAAAAACAAGTCTCAAGGGAAAAGGAAAACAAAAAAAAAGGAAAATTTAATAAGCAATCTGGACCGTTCATACTTTTTAGATCTGACGGCTGACAGAGAACTACCATTGGGCATCTTTTATAAACAGAGAGATTTGTTTGATTCCGGTCGAACTCAAAACATAATTTGCTCTCAATAAGACATTAACAAAGTCCCAGAGGCAGAGAGAGAGAATCAGAGAGAGAGAAGTCGAGATGTTTTTCCACATAGTATTGGAGCGGAACATGCAGTTGCATCCTCGTTTCTTTGGTCGTAACCTAAAAGAAAACCTCGTATCTAAGCTCATGAAAGATGTCGAAGGCACTTGCAGGTTTTCTTTCTCTATTCACTTCTAGTAGAAAATCACCAATTTCGGATGCTTTAATCGCAAACCCTTTTCCTCAATTCTCAATTCGGATTCGTTTTCCTTAAGACAACTTCGAAAAAGTTGCATATTTTTTCGAACCCTAATCTCCGTCTAGTTCAATTTGTTAGGTTTTAGGGATTAGAGTGGATTAAATTCGAATAAAGATCGTTCTTTTAACTAAATTGTAGTCTTTCTCTGCTGCTTGTGACTAAAGTCTGATTTTTAGCAGAATTTTTTTCCAAAGGGATTTGCTTTGAAGCCTTTAGCTTTCTTAGGATTAAGATATGACTTCATCCAGCTCACTTAGATGCCTGATTGCAAATCATTCAGATCCAGTATCTTGTTTTGTATTTGATACTCAAGTCTAAAACTTTGTTCTTTAGTATAGTTCGCTTAATCCATTGCTTGTGACAGAGATTTGTATTTTGAGGCCTCTAGCTTTTTGTATTTGCTTTAGGTTTAAGATGTGAAGTTTCATCATTGCAATGTCATATTGATACTTATCAATATTTGCTCTTTTCGTTTTGTGGTATGGACAGTGGCCGACATGGATTTGTAGTGGCGATAACTGGAATAGATACAATAGGAAAGGGTTTGATCAGAGATGGGACTGGTTTTGTCACCTTTCCAGTTAAATACCAATGCGTCGTTTTCAGACCTTTCAAAGGCGAGATTTTGGAAGCTGTTGTCACTTTGGTCAATAAGGTAATGTATCTATATAGTCTTATTTTTTTAGTCAAATGTCTTTAGTGACAAATCAACCTTATGGATTTTCCTAATATTATCACAGATGGGATTCTTCGCTGAAGCTGGCCCTGTTCAGATTTTTGTGTCTAAGCATGTAAGCTTATGATCTTCCATCATGAATTTGACCTCGAGTTCATTTTTGATTCTAGGTGTTATGTACTTACTCTTGTTCTCCTCTCTTTTATCACCACAGTTGATTCCAGATGATATGGAGTTTCAAGCTGGAGACATGCCTAACTATACCACATCAGATGGATCAGTGTGTTTCTTTCTCTAGTTCTTATTTCCCAACAGTATTATATGTGTTTCATCTATCTTCAAGGAACTCATTTTTCCAATGCTTCTCTTGCAGGTTAAGATCCAGAAGGAGTGTGAAGTGAGACTAAAGATTATTGGAACAAGAGTTGATGCCACTGCGATTGTATGCACCATCTCCTCCATAACTCTAGTCACAATCCAACTTATAGTTTTTAGATTATTCTTATCAATTTACACATTTGTTTTTTGATTTTGCAGTTTTGTGTGGGTACCATCAAAGACGATTTTTTGGGAGTCATAAACGACCCTGCAGCGGCATAAAAAGTTTCAAGCAGATTTCAATTTTGGTCTTCTTTCTTTCACAGAGAATGCTGTCTTGTGATAAAGTTGTATTATAGTTGAAGTTTTGGATCTATTTAATCCGAAAGATTGGAACCACGCTTGTTGGATTTAACTTATATGCAAGTTTAGTGAACTTCGTATTTGATCAAAACTGTTGTCATTTTGAGAACAATATAGTACCGAGTAGTGGATCAAATTCTACATGTCTCAATGAAAATTGTATAATTTGAAATTGAATGGATGTTTCATTGATTGTTAGTTATATTGTTTCATATGTTGTGGAAGATATTGAAACTCTTGTTTCATACGTTGTGGTTCTGTTTATCAAATATTTGATAAATCTAAGAAAACATGTTAAAAGTCATCAATTGCTTCTCTCATTCATCAACTTTCCTTATAGGATTTGGTTTTTGGTAAGACCTCTTTGACTATCGAGTAAAATATCTAATTGTATGATATATTGACCAAAATGTACTAATTAAATTCATTGAAAGTTTTCTGAATTTTAACACATTCAATGAATTTGAAAACGCTTTTTTCAAATAAATTTCCATATAGTTTCATAACAATGATGAGTATGCAATCTATTCAATAACACATTCGTTCTCTCAGAGTCACAATCCCAACTTTGCTCTTTCTTTTAGAGTTTCACAAAATGGCTAAGCTCTCTACACCTCTCTACTTAATTTGTTTAGCATTCATCTTCACTAGAGATGTGTCTGCAAATGATTATAGACAGGCAAGTTCAAGTTCCTACTCTGTTTTGTGAGATTCCCATATGAACAACACATCTAATAATACCTCTCTCTCTCTCTATCTCTGATTTACATAAATGTATGCAGGTGTATATTGTGTATATGGGAACACTTCCTGAGATTAAGTACTCACCTCCCTCTCACCATCTCAGTATACTCCAAAAACTTGTTGGCACTATGTAAGATTCAACCTGTTTCCTCCTTATCCTTATTCCAAACACTTTACATATGTAATTTTTGATGAGGATCAACATGTTTCTCTGTCTCTGGTTCTTTTTTCCAGTGCTGCATCGCATTTGTTAGTTAGAAGTTATAAAAGGAGCTTCAATGGATTCGCTGCCAATCTATCTCAAGCCGAGAGTCAGAAACTGCAAAGTGAGTATTTCATAAATCATCATTTCTTACAAAACAAATGTCAGAAACTTTGGAAAATCTTCCACAAAACACACAACGTTTTCTGCAATTTATAAATGTGTAGATATGAAAGAGGTAGTGTCAGTGTTTCCAAGCAAGAGTCATGAACTGACGACAACAAGATCATGGGACTTTGTCGGATTTGGCGAGAAAGCGAGACGAGAGAGTGTGAAAGAAAGTGATGTTATTGTCGGAGTGATTGACAGTGGAATCTGGCCGGAATCTGAGAGCTTTGACGACGAAGGTTTTGGTCCGCCTCCAAAAAAATGGAAAGGTTCCTGTAAAGGTGGCCTAAAATTCGCTTGCAACAAGTAAATTATATTCTAACCTCGTAAGAATCCAATCATTCAATTTCCTGGACATGGTATTGATATAAGGGTTACGTTTCTTGTGTTACAAGCAAGCTCATCGGAGCTAGGTTTTACAATAAATTTGCCGACTCAGCAAGAGATGAGGAAGGCCATGGAACCCACACTGCGTCAACGGCTGCTGGTAATGCGGTTCAAGCTGCTAGCTTCTACGGTTTGGCTCAAGGTACTGCTCGTGGTGGAGTTCCCTCGGCGAGAATAGCCGCATATAAAGTCTGCTTCAACCGCTGCAACGATGTAGATATTCTGGCTGCGTTTGATGATGCCATTGCCGATGGTGTTGATGTTATCTCGATCTCAATCTCAGCCGATTACGTCTCCAATTTATTAAACGCTTCTGTAGCCATTGGTTCTTTTCACGCAATGATGAGAGGAATCATCACGGCAGGTTCAGCTGGGAACAATGGGCCTGATCAAGGTTCGGTGGCTAATGTATCGCCATGGATGATAACCGTTGCAGCCAGCGGTACGGACCGGCAGTTCATTGACAGAGTCGTTCTTGGTAACGGAAAAGCATTAACGGTACATTTTCTTATCTAGTGACAACGTCATTTCACATCCTAGTTCAGATTTAGTGACAAAGTTCAAGAGTCGTTGATACTCTGTTTCTTTATACAGGGTATATCAGTTAATACATTCAATCTCAATGGGACAAAGTTCCCGATCGTTTACGGCCAAAACGTGTCGAGAAATTGTTCCCAAGCCCAAGCCGGGTGAGTAAGAAGTCTCTTCTTCTTCTTAAATTATTCTACGTTCACATCTGAATCTTGAATCAAAACACATTGATGCCTCTAATAGTTATTATTATGGACAGTTATTGTTCAAGTGGGTGTGTGGATAGTGAGCTGGTGAAAGGGAAGATCGTTCTATGTGACGACTTCCTAGGATATAGAGAAGCTTACTTAGCTGGAGCCATTGGAGTCATTGTTCAAAACACATTGCTTCCAGACAGCGCATTTGTGGTTCCCTTTCCTGCCTCTTCTCTGGGATTTGAGGACTACAAATCTATCAAGTCATACATTGAATCTGCAGAGTATGTAAGCAGTAATGAATACGAACAGCTTTGTTTTTCGGTCTTGAGATGTTAAAAGAGTTAACTTTGCAGGCCTCCACAAGCAGAGATACTAAGAACCGAGGAGATAGTAGATAGAGAAGCTCCATATGTTCCATCTTTTTCTTCTCGCGGGCCAAGTTTCGTCATTCAGAACCTCTTGAAGGTAGTGCAACCGGAACAAAGATCATTAAGCTTGTGTTGGCTTTATATCCGAATCATTGTTTTTGGAATAACATCAATGTTAGTTTGCAGCCTGACGTAAGTGCACCTGGATTAGAGATTCTGGCTGCATTTTCTCCGGTAGCTTCTCCTTCAAGTTTTTTGAACCCTGAGGACAAGAGAAGTGTGAGGTATAGTGTAATGAGTGGCACATCAATGGCTTGTCCTCATGTGGCAGGTGTAGCGGCTTATGTCAAGTCTTTTCACCCCGACTGGTCTCCCTCGGCAATCAAATCCGCTATAATGACCACCGGTATAATTCAAAACAACAATACATTCTTCTGATTTTCTTACTTTTGGAATAATACAAAAACGTATTATTGTCATGGTATGTAGCTACCCCCATGAACCTTAAGAAGAACCCCGAGCAAGAATTTGCATATGGATCAGGCCAAATTAACCCGACCAAAGCAAGTGACCCCGGACTTGTATATGAAGTAGAAACAGAAGATTACCTCAAAATGTTATGTGCAGAGGGTTTTGATTCAACAACGCTCACAACAACCTCAGGACAGAACGTCACATGTTCGGAAAGAACAGAAGTCAAGGATCTGAATTACCCAACAATGACTACGTTTGTCTCTTCTCTTGATCCATTCAATGTCACGTTTAAAAGAACTGTCACTAATGTTGGATTCCCAAACTCTACGTACAAGGCAAGTGTTGTTCCTCTCCAACCGGAGCTTCAGATTAGCATAGAACCAGAAATACTGAGATTCGGTTTCCTGGAGGAGAAGAAATCTTTTGTTGTGACCATCTCTGGTAAAGAACTGAAGGATGGAAGTTTTGTAAGTTCGTCTGTGGTTTGGTCTGATGGGAGTCACAGTGTCAGAAGTCCAATCGTTGCTTACTCAATCCAGCCTTAAGAAAGGAGTTATGCTCATTTTCTTTTCTTGTATCATCAAAAACAGAGAGAAGAAGAGACAAAGTTTTGAGGGACTAAGACATACTTACTTGAGAACAAATCAACAAAGTGTATCTGACACTAGAAACCCATTATAATATCTATTTGATTCTCTTTGAATCTAAGAATTCGATTCAGTTCTTGTAATCTCTGATAAATTGCTTCTTTATGAGGGTGTGCTATATCTCCCACAAGAAACTCATGGATCTGATTGTCCACTTCGATAGTACTGCATCCTGGTTCCTTCTCAATCCCTGAATCTCTCATACTCTCTCTGATTTCTGTAGATTCTTTCCATTTCCCAGATGAAGCGTAAAGATTTGATAAGAGAACGTATGTCCCAGAATCTGGATTCTCAGATTCGAATAGTCTCTTAGCGATTTTTTCACCGAGTTCCATGTTTCCATGGATCTTACAAGCACTCAAAAGAGTTCCTAACATGATATGATCCGGCTCTATTGGAATATTTTCTATGAATCTGTAAGCCTCCTCTAGTCGCCCCACTCGACCAAGAAGATCGACAATACATCCATAATGCTCAATCTGAGGTTCAACATTAAAAACTCTCTTCATAGAATTAAATACTTCAAGCCCTATATCCAACAAACCTCCATGGCTACATGCGTTTAAAAGAGCAACTAAAGTCACCTGATTCGGCCTAAATCCTCTGTTCACCATATCCCGAAATTCATTGATAGCTTCAACGCTAGCCCCATGCATTGCTAATCCAGAAATCATCGTGTTATATGATATGACATCTTTGTCTCGCATTACCCTAAAAACCCGCCTTGCCTCATTGATATCACCACACCTGGAGTACATATTGATCAACGCATTACCTACGAAATTACTAAGCTCCATCCTTTGGTTCTCAACAAACGAATGTACCCACCGCCCGAGCTCCAACGCACCTAAATCCGAGCATGCGGATAAAACACAGACAGCTGTAAATTCATTAGCACTAACATTCTCCATCTGCATTTCCCTAAAAAGCTCCAACGCTTTGTTCATCTCCTTGTTTCTAACCAACCCATCAATCATCGCAGTCCAACAAACCGTATCTTTAATCTTAACATCTTGAAAAAGCTCTAACGCCTCCTTAATGAAACCGCATTCAGAATAACAATTAATCATGACCGTTGCTGCAACATGATCTCTGTCAGGCATTTCATCGAACATCTTCTTAGCATTCACCAATTCCCCAGATTTCCCGTAGATTTCCATCATTTTTAGCCCTACCGATCTACTAGACCCGAACCCTAGTTTCAAAACCTGGGCATGAATCTCTCTACATACCTTCAAATCACAAGCTTTCAAAACTGAGGTGATCACGTAGTTATCAGGCAAAACCGAATTGTGAATCATCCGATGATACAGCGAAACTCCATCAGCAGAACGACCAGATGACACAAAACCATCGATCATAGCAGTGTATAGATATACATTAGGGTTAGATACGTAACTAAACACGTCGTAGGCGTAGTCGACGGAATCGAGAGTGGAGCAAACACGGATAAGTTCGAAAACAACGAAAGCATCTTGGTCATGGAAGGTCCTAATGATCTTGGCGTGAATCGATGGAACATGGGCAATGTTCTTGCAGCTTCGTAATACAGAGATTAATGTTTTCCTGCGTGAAAGCCTGAGAGTGTTTGAATCGGGATCACGCCGGAAAGTTGAAGGCCCTCCGGTGATCGCTGCCAAGGAAGAAATCATTTCGCGCTCAATTGAAGATTCTAAACCGTTACAATTTTCGGTTATAATTAGCCCAATCCAAGTAAAATGGGCCTGTAACAAAAGGCCCAGTTCGTTGATGAAGATAAAAAAAAAAACCAAGGAAACCAATTTGAACATTGTCGAGATTTAGAAATTCGGTTTAGTCTCACTTCTATAACCAAACTCCAAACCTTCCAAAATCAAACTTGAGGAAAACGAACCGAAGCTTTCAATGAACAACAGTTACAACACAACGAACCAAATTGTTCAATAAAGAAAAAAGTGTTAGATTCACTTGTCCCCTTGGTTCTAAATAGATGTTTTGTTGTATAAAAATATATTCAATACTCAGAAGTGTGCCCTTGGTTCCTGATTCACTGTGCCACTGTAACCGATCCATCTTGCTTCAGCTTGATTAAGCTACTCTCTATGTTTCTAAGCACAGGTTTATAGCTGCAAGAAATCGTAATAGAAAACAATTAACAAGACAGGATAGAATCTCAATGGATTGAAGAAAGTTCCGTGAGAAACTTACATGCGCATAAGCCCATTGTATGCTTGTGTTGCTTGCTGGAGTTGAGCTGAGAGTTGGAGGACTTGAGCAGATAATGATTCCGCTCTGCTCTGTTCTTTCGCAAGTTCACCCTGAAAAAACAAAGGCAGAATTTAACACCACAAACACTATTTGTGTTGAATTTTCTATTCTAATACTTAAGAGTCGGTGAGGACCAAAACCTTGAGGGATAGAGTATCAGTTCCATGCGACCCATTTGCCTCAAATTCTGAAGGCCCTCGTGAAAAAGAACCAGCTTGTTCTGTTCTCAACTTGTCCAGAACTTCACGGAGTTCTACGTTTTGCTTCAGACATTCTTTCACCTATGCAGTTGGCTACAAGTCAACGTAAAGTCCAAGAAAATGTTTTTAAGCAAATGTAAATGTGACAAGCTTACTTGATTCTCCCACTGATTTGATATGTTGATTGATTCTTGATACGAAGCTGAGAGGTTCGAGTTTTCCTCAAATAGCTTCTCTATTTCAGATGATTGGTTGTCAATTTCCATGAGAAGTTTTTGCCTACTACTCTCTAATCTTTCAAGTGCAACAGCCATATCATGCAACTGCTTCTCGAGTTTTTCTTTATCTTCCTACATGAAAACCATCGAACCTAAAACTTAGGGATTCCATAAAACGTGAAAGCTTATATGCTGGCAAGTGGGAAAAATGGGTTATAACAATTTCTTACCACTGAAAATACTTTTTGACCAGACTCTGATACTTCTGCATAATAAATAACACAAAAAAAGTCATTGATATGTATCCAACAATGCACAACTCAGTAAAAAAAAATTCCGAATGACTCAAAAGCATTTAGACGTCAGTTAGTGCATCCAAACACCTGATGATCGTAACAGCTGCAAATACAGACTTGCTTTGAAAAGAAGAAAAAAAAAAAAAATGTGTGGCATCGCATATTACCTGAGGCCCTGCTGGATAAAACTGAAATTTTCTGTTCCAGTTCCTGCTTTTCAGACATTAAAGAAGCTACTCGAGTTTGTTCTTCAGCTAAACGATGTTGTTCTTGCTGCCTCAACACTGATTCTTTCTGTGTATGTTAAGAAAATTATTATCTTAGATACAGAGACTCTCACGAGGAACATATTATCTGTTTCAAAATCATACGAACCTGTAATTCTAGTTTTAGGTTAGCCATCTCCTTTTCTAATATTGGTAGTTGGTCTGGGGAAACTCCCATTGGCGACATGCCAGCAAATGAATTACCCATTGCTTGCTGTTGTATCGAATTAAGCTCTGCTCTAAGAGATGCTGCATCTTCCTCAGCCTATCAACAATGGGTTATGGTATCTTTTAAGAAAAGAAAAAAAAAAAAAGAAGAAAGAAAATTTTTAATTTGGAAGGCAAAAGATTGTTACATACTCGATATTGTTCCTCCTCTGCCTGATTAACACGTCTCTTAAGAGTCCTAACTTGAGCTGAGAGATCCTCCTATAAACAAAAGCTATGCCTATCAAAATGCAATAAAAAAGGAGATAATTTTTTGCACCAAAAGAACTAAAACAAGTGTATTCCCTACTCGTAAAACAACAGCAGCATCTTTCTCCATTGCAATTTCCTTGAGGGCTTTTCTCAGAGATGGCACTGTGTTTTGTTCCTGTCATTCATCGATAAGAGTATATGTCAAGACATCTTGAATCGTTTACCAAATGGACTGTCCAGAGATTCATATTGCATGTCAAGCCTCACAAACCAATTAGTACAAAAAACTAAACAAACTGCAGCCAACCAGGACTAAATAAGATCACAAATAAAAGTTTACTTGTTACTTACCAGCACATTCAACCGAGTCTCAAGTGATTCATTCTCAACTTCCTTCGTTTGAAGCTGAATCCCACAGACAAATACAGTTTAATCAACATACAACCTTGGATCTAATATCCAACAAGGCAAAGAGATAGACACAGACCTTTGAAGACAAAATTTTGTTGCGCTCCTCCATTTCTGCATTCTTCTTCTGCAGTTCTTTAAGCTGGGAATATAAAGCACCAACATCTGTCTGTACAAGTTATTCAAAACAAACCATTATTACCAGGAAGATCATAATATCAGTAAAACCAATACAAAACTCCCATTTATGTTCATTCATTTACTCAAGAAAAGTTGAATGAGCCTATCCTCAGGACAATATGCAAAATCAAATTTGTCCATAAATCCTAGAAGACATGATTCGATTAAGGCATTCTCATTATCAAGACCGTCGCAATTCTAAAGAATCCAATTAGATCACCAGGTACAATTTTTGATAAGCAGAGAAATGCTACCTCAGAAAGTCGATTTCCGCTCTCAGATTTTCTGATCACTGGGAAATCTGAAATAATGAAGTAGTCAATCAAAATTGCAAAGCTAGTGGAAAAGGAGATGGCAAAACATTGAAATTGGAGATGAATAAAATTACCGGCAGGATTGGGAATTTCACTAAGATCTGGACCTGAAGAAGCTTTGCTTAGCCTTTGAGCTGCTCTCTTTTGACGAATCTCTTCCAACTACAAGATCACAGAAATTAATAACAACAAAAAAGCACCGATGTAAGAAACTGTCTTCAGATGAAGATAAAGACGGCCATATCGGAAATATCCTTACAGTACGGCGACCTAGAGACGCGTGGTGCGATTCCATGGTATGATTCCTCTCCTCGGAATTTCGAACGTCGATTTAACGGTGAGGAAATCGCCGGCGACAAAAATGGAATATATCTATATTTGGGCTTATAGGAGTGTTAAATAGGCCCATGGACATATATAACTCTCTGACCTTGAAAGCGAGCCCAGTTTTTCAATTTCAAAAAGAAAAAAAAAATTGAATAAAAGTTGAAAACAGGATGATAAAAGAAAACCAGTTTCCGACAAAAAAAAAAAAAAAAAAAAAAAACCAGTTTATGCAATTGCAAAGACATTTAAAAGAAAAAAAAACGAGAATGTTCAAAAAAATCGTTAGGCGATAGCTAGGAGTTCGATTCTAAAAAAGTTACCAAAGTTTGGCGGTTGGAAACGGTTGGAAGTTATCAAAGCTTGAATCATCATTTTGATTTCTAAGTACTTTAAACAATGTTCAGTCTTAATGATCGACATCTTCTAATATGTCACATGATAAAGTGTGAACCATACCCGTTTGATGAAGAGTTATATAAACATGTTTTATAGATTATGTTGGCAAAAAAAAAAAAAAAACGTTTTACATAATAAGAAAAAAATGTTATAATATTGAATCCTCCCAATTAACCTTTGAAGTATTCTATACCGATTGTTTGCCTTGTTTAGTTACAAAATACACTTGAAAACAAATTCCTTAGTAAATATTTGGTTCTTTTCCTATTCTTAAAGATATCAGTCTAACATTTCTAATATTCCTATAAACATCGTCCTATATATAACAAAAAATAAATTTAAAAAGGTAAGATTTTGTTATGATCAACTGATTCTATTAAATTTAAAATTAAATTGAACTCAAGTCTTTCACATTTCACGGCTTTTTACCATTTTCACTACTGGTGAAAATCTTTGTAGATCTAAACCGCGATTCAACACAGTGACTGACATAACCCATAGTCAAGCTAAATTAAAAACCCTTCGTTGTCTTACACCGAAGAGCAAAAAAGGTTAAAAGAAAAAGCCCAAAAGTCGATGACTCAGGACAAAAAACAACAAACATTACGAGAGAGACAAATACAACTACGTGTCTCGTCGTAGATCAACCACCACAACACTTACGTTGTCCGAACTTTGTCTAGCCAACGCAAGCCTCGTCAGCAACAGCGACGCCTCCTCACACGCTTTATCTGGCAAATCTCCTCCTCCAACCACCACATTCCCGGCGCCGACACCTGTCATTTCCCTTTCCGGTGATGATGATACTTGACCATTGACTTTTCCTCTCAAACACATTCGAACGACGCTACATGCAGTTTCGTTTGAAACAACGTCCCAAAGACCGTCACTTGCGAGAATAAGAAAATCGTCTCCGTTGGCCCGGTCCGTCACGGTTACCTCCGGTCTGCTGATTACATACGGCTTCAAGTAATTATCTCCTGAAAAAAAAAAAAAAAATCCGCGGCGAAACGAGAGTTAATAATCATCATTATTGAAAGTACGGAAAAACTTTGTACAAACATTAGGATAGGGACAAGAGTGTTTTCGTCAAGTGTAATCAATTAACTGACCAATGGCTCGTGACATTGCAAGTACTCCAAGGACACGTGGGCCATCCCAGTAGATAACACGACCACCCGCTGCTTGAATCCGGTCTAGCTCGTCCGGACGGTCTGGCTGTTACAACAAATTTAAACAAGAGAGAGAGAGAGAATGATATAGTCATTGATAACAGTGACACGAAGGATTAAAGAATCTTAAAACTCATAAACTTTATCAGATCCTCTATCTAAAAAGTAAAAAGTCATTAAACATTCTTAATCGTCGTCCAGGTGTTGCATGCACATTAAAGAAGATTCTAATTTCCAATAAATGAAATAATAAATAAAAAATGCATTAAACAATATTAATAGGTAAGTTTCGAACGCAACACGTAACGAAATTCTCGTTTCATTACAGTGAGTAAACCATAACCGTAGATCTAACGGATAAACATTTAACGATGGATAAACGAAACAAGAGAGATTATCAAAAAACGAACAAAACCTTATGATCGGAGGATAAAGCAATGGCTTTGCCGTTACGACAGAGAACGGCACGTGAGTCACCGCAATTCGCCACGATGATTTTCTCCGGCGTAAGGACAGACACAACCGCAGTGGATCCCACCGCGTCGCAGTCCGGCCTCTGAAGCTCGCACCGGCATTTTGCCGCACCATCGGCGTTCAACGCAACAACCTCCATGTCCATGCGCGTGAAGCTACGCGCCATTGACTTTTCCCAGTCAGCATCAGCTTCAAACTCTTCACGGACTAGCTCGTGTAGTCTTTCTCTACATTTCATCGCTACCTAAACATCATATTATTAAAATTAAAAACCGACGTCGTAACGGTCAATTAAAGGATAATTTTTATAATAAAACGACGTCGTACATGGGAACAGCCATGGCCATCGTAAACGCCGCAATAGTGAAATCCGGTGGATGAATATTCCGTCTGATGACGGGAAAAAAACGGATGCACAGCGACGGCGTCTTCCATTTCACGTCTTCTTCCACAGACTGAAGCGACGCCGTATTTAGGATAAGCTTCAGGATCAGGCAATGCCACAACCGTTGAACTAAGAGACTCGCATAGGACGACAACTTCCTTCGCCGTTTCGTAAAACACGGTGGAGGTGGAGGCTGCGACGGTGGATTCTCTTCTCCTCCGCCTCTGTAAGTCACCGTCGACGAAGACAGGTTCTTGTTCGCCGGAAACAAACTTAAACCTCCGGATCTCCATTCTCCTTCTTCTCGCTGCTTGAGACGAGCTCCGTTCTCGTCTCCTCGTTGTCGTCGTTGCCTTCTTCACCACCGTCGCCGTCGTTTCAATCATCATAGTCTCGTTCTCGTAACAAATCTCAGCCATGTGATCGTCAAAACTATTCAACAAACACACTCCATCACTCTCCCCCGAAAAAAAACTAGTGAACGAGACACAGGAGAGAGAAGAAGAAGAGAAGCTTAAACAAGATTAGCCATGGAAGCTTTATATTAGCTTCTTTCACCAGAAGATATAAATAAATATAATCATCTTTATATTTACGGGCAGATGACCGAGACTTTTGAACGGGCAGATCAAAACTCAAAATCAAAATGAAGGAATGAAGAAGAGGAGATTGTTGAATGGCGTGACGTATCGCTCCTCTATCTGGACGACGAAATCTTGACCGTTGATTGTGTCCACGTGTAAAACGTACTTCTCCTAAATCGCGATACGAAACACTTACGTGCACCAATCAAAGTCTAACACTACTCAGACCTAAAGTGAAAAAGAACCTTTGATGACACGCATGCGATCTCTAAACCTCTTTTTTTTTTTTTAAGATTTTTACCAAGTTTTGTTGTGGAAATTTACCTTACCATTTTAATTTGTTTTACTATAAATACAACTAATTACGTCATCACTTTCATCACAACTTACTATTACATATGGAAATCAACCAATAGTTTGTTTTTCTTTCAATCATTTAATATAACATGAGATCTCTTAACCTCTTATTTTATAGATTCTTACCATATTTTGTTGTGTAAATTTATTACCACTTCCATTTGTTTTACTATAAACTATCACTAATTACGTCATCACTGCTAATCAATTCAATAGAAAGGTTGGAAACAAATAATCTTTTTATCTGAGTGAAAACTAAGATGGTGTTTTAGGCTTTTAGCTGGTGATGACGATTCATCGCGTTTGTTTCATTGTGAGCGTGACAATACGGTATATATCATCGTTTCTAAAGTTTGGTGTGTTCAAGGACAAATTATTATAGAAAAAATTGACCATCTGCGACTACGAAACATAAGAGAAAAATGTGATAATTGTAGAATATGTCACTACAAATATAACCTTGGTGCGTGAATACTTCTTAGAAACAATTTGAGACTGCATATGCTTTTTTTTTTAATTAGAACAATTTCTTATTTGCTAGAAAAGTAAGTTCAAATTTGTGAGTTATCATTTCAACACTTGTTTTGTTTCGTTTGTTTTACTTGTCTGGTCTATTAGTTTTGTTCTGCATTTGTTCCATTTGTTTCATCCCTTTTTTTATGCTGCAAGTGCAAACAGTCAGAGTTTTCAAATAAATATATTTAAGAGATTTTATATGGGCCGGGGAACTAATATTCAAAGATTTTAAAGGATATCTTACCTAGTTTTACAATTGAGATGATGAAAATGAATTTGAAAACTTATTCATGGTTTTAATCTTGACAAGTGTCCGGAATATTCAATGATTTATAATCGTGCAATCTTATGACTTATCAGACAGTTCTAAACTAATTTTACATCTATTTTTAAAATATCACCATCTTATGTTTGACATTACAATTTTCTTAGTTGATAAGTAGCATTTTGTGAATACAATAAAAGTGAACATCATTCTCCAATGTTTGACACAATATTGGGTTTTTGGGAATTTAAAATAAAAGCAACTGAAAAACAGAAATGATCATACGTTCTACATTGGACAATGGACATGTTAAATTCGAGTGAACTATATATTATACACTTATAATTTTCTTTTGTGGGCAAAAATTATAAGATATTCAATCAACAATTAGAAATAAACAAAATATAACGTTTTCAATTCTAAATCAATCAGGAATGACATCCAATGAGATACAAGTACGTAGATGGGTTTTGGTGGAAACTGGGGACCACTTCTCTATTACTAACATTTAACAACGTTGACCCCTCTCTGACCTGTTTTCTTCCTCGATGTTCGACACGTGTTTACATTCTCTACTTTTATGTCTTGACCAAGATTTTTTCTGTGTCAACATTCGTTTACTATGCATTAAGTAGGATCGAGAGTTGTAATTTGGGCTTTAACTGTTACTTACGTTACGCCGATGAATCTTATGTTTATGTAATGTGATGATGATATTTTAGTTAGTTAGTATTAATACAAAAATAATTCATAACCTAACTAAAATTAAGGAAAGAAAGAGAGAAGCTCAGCTTTTCGCGGAAAATTCTCTGGGACGTGGCGGCAAGCAATAGGATGATGATTTGAATTATGTGAGTCCCACATCACAGAACAAAACAAAATCAAAAGGTTGAAAAAAAACGAAGCGCGTGTGTAACACATGACACGTGTCCTCTGAAGCTGCATAGCAGTTGCCAGGTTTTTGAAGTTGACAGTAGGCAAATACATTGTGCCACGTGAAAGCTTCATCTTTCTTTCAAATATTATTATTATTAAAATTTAACCTGAAAACAAATTCGTCATCGACCAACAAGTCACTAACCATCACTTTCAAATCTTATGTAAAAATATAAGGTGAAAATTAGTTCCATTAAAATCTATGTTACTTTTGTTGTTTGTTTAGTGATTTCAATATATATATATAAATGTTGGTTAACTATATCATTTGATACTTGATAGGAATACGAAAAAATAAAATTATAACTGAAACATGGTTAGTTACTTTAGTAGGTGGTTGGAGAGCTTTCGGTAAGGAGACAATATATTGTCCTAGCTAGTTTGATTAATTATCTCGTCTTTGTTTTGTAACTTTGAATTGAAATCTTACCAATTTGTCGTTGGAATTTCCACATCACACATGATTAGTTATATACATTAATACAAAATGCTTTTCTTGATAATGAACAATGCCCGATCTCATACATTTTTCAAACTCGATGTTGAGTTATGTGTTTAATGGATTCTCCTGTTTAAATTTATTTCAAAACCATGCGCCAAACTCAACATCTAGTTTGAAAAACACAAACTTTAAACTCAAAACACAAATATTTTTCCTATTCCTAACCACTAGTCTGTAAAAGCTTAATGTTCCAATCTAAACGTAAGTTGTTTGAAAGAAAGTTCGGCAATTACGAGGAACCAATGAGGTGTCACCATTGTCCACAAGACATAAATAAGGTTTAACTCTAAAGTCTAGTTTTGAGGCCTAAGGAGACGCGTGTCGGACACAAGCCCCACGTTGCGGTTAATGGTCGTTGAGGTCGCAGTTACCAAAGGAGAAGTTTCAATAATTACGTGGCAAATTTGATTCCGACACGTGTTCTCCCGGGGCAGATTTTTCCTCGAGCCTGCATGGCCGGCAGATTGCGTAGTCTTTGAACTTTTACTATGTTACGTAGTCGACATTTGTCAATTTGGTACCAACCTTTTTTTGTTTTTTAAAACAAGAATTTCGACACTCGTAACCTATGATTTAAAATGATACTATATGATCAAATTGTCAAATTATTATAATAAGCTTATGGAAATTGGAAAAATACTAATCACACAAAGCCTATTGTACTAACACAAAGCCATTGTCAAATACACTTTTTTTTTTCTTTTTCCGAATCCATGACGAACCATACAGTTACAAACACTAAGCTACAAATCCTGGTTAAAATAATTACATATGAGTCTTTGTTCTATACGCTAAATGTTTTGAGAAAATGATTGCTGTGGTTTGGCTAAACCGATTCAAACAAAGTCGTTGAGTATTTCTCCTAACCAGTAACCTCGTACATATAACAATATATATATAGTATGGTGAATTTTATATTTCTTTCAGATGCAAGCAATATGGCATGTGAAATTTGACCGTTGAGTTTGGTGAGGTTGCTCATCTGATCTAATACGCCATTATATTATACTAATTTATGCTAATTAGTTTAATCAAAAGATTAAATATTCCTCAATCAATGTTTAAAGATGCCATCTTTCCAGATCACCACGTGTTAATCAAACCCGACATTTTGCAAAACAATTTCAAAACATTTTATAATTTGGAATTGACGACTGTCCGGGGAAAAAAGGAAAAAAGAGGAGTAATTAAAGGGACATAAAACCAAAAACAGGAAAATTCCAATTTCTTCTCCACCAAAAGTTTAATTGATCATGCTTTCCGTCACGACACAAATGACACATGTCGATCACTAATATATACAAATTAAAAGTTTAATAGATTTATATGCTTAAGAAGTAAGAACCCAAAGTATGAAAGGCATGCTTCGTGTCGTGATAAGCATTTTGTCGAATATCTTATAAATCATTTAAATTTTAGTATTTTAATTTTTGTAAGTGTTGTTTGTTTAACTGGTATGGTGAAAACTGGAAAACTTTCCAATAGAAATGTGTTTGAAGGTCACGACTCACGAGTTCGAGTTTTAATTTTAGAAAAAGCTAAATTTCTCCAAAAAATTGGTGATCTCATGTTATTGGCTGTTTTTCTTCCTATAGTCTAAGGCTCTAAGCCTGTTGAATGTTCCATTCTCAATAAGTAAGGCTAATGTTATTCACTTAATATATCAGCGTATTCTTAGTATCTTAATTAATGACGATGTTAATTAGCACAGTAACCTAAACGACGTAGTTAGAGATTCCTCATTTGAGCCCAAAACAATAATACAATTTCGTACACTCAAATATTGGCCCAAATTCCAAGTTTTGTTACATAACATTTGACTGGGCCAGTCATTATTAATCTCAGCCCAAAACATAAAAAATATTTGTACCCTATATAATAAGATCGAAACGGACGGCTGAGATTGCATCCTATGTTTTGCAGTTTTTTGAGTCGGTCATCGAATCCGAAAAGCGGAAAAGGCTTTCTCACGTAATAAATTAAGCTTGTAGAGGGTAGATTCGTAACTAAGCAGCGTGTTTTCCTTTTTTCGGGTTGAGAATCGGACCCAGAACAGCCAATTTTAATTCCGGGTCGGGTTATAAACCTCTATATATATGGTAAAGCCCGCTTCTTTGTCACCCGCTTCACGATTTCTTCTTCTTCGTCGTCTTCTCTCCCAATCGTCCAATTAAGCTCTGCTTTCAATTTCTCCTGCGAACGGTAATTATATAACTCTCAATCAATTAGGGTTTCAAGGAAAACCCCCAAACTCACATCACCTTTGAGTGAATTGTATTTATACTCTCAATTAGGTTTTCTTTGAATCGTATCAAGATGGTGTTATCAACGAGCGATACGAGTAGCTCTTACAACTATGTTATCGATGACGTTATCAACAAGTCTCGATGCGATCTTGTCTACAATGGAGAACTTGATGAGAGTGTTCTTAGCCAAATTCAATCGGTTAGTTTGTTAACTCCTTTGTAAGTTAGGGTTTTAGGATGATTCAGAGGATTTTCTGAAACTGATTGAAAAAACTTTATGTCTATAGATGTGGAAAACGAAGATGATACAAGCAGGAGCCATGAGCGGAACAATCGAAACATCTTCTGCTTCGATTCCCACCACACCTGTGATAGTGCAGACGACTCTTCAGACTCCGGATGCAATTCCTTTACCTGAGAAGAAGATGTCTCCAAAGAAAGAGAGTGATGGATTTTATTATATTCCTCAGCAAGATGGAGCGAGAGATGAAGCTATTGTCGATGTAGATGAGAATGAAGAGCCTTTGAACGAGGATGATGATGATGAGGAAGATGATATCGATGATGATGATATGAACATTCAACATTTGGTCATGTGTCAATTTGATAAGGTAATGATGATGGCTATATAGTTTTCTAGTGGTACATATTTACTAACAATGATGGACTTGAAAGTTGAAACTTATACTTCAACCTACGGTGTTGCAGGTGAAGCGTTCCAAGAACAAGTGGGAGTGCAAATTCAATGCGGGTGTTATGCAAATAAACGGCAAAAATGTTCTTTTCTCACAGGTTAGAGACTAACTTCTACACAATAACAAAAATTGTGAAGATTTCACTTTGGCTAATTGTATCCTCTAAATTTATGCAGGCAACAGGAGATTTCAACTTCTAGAAGATGCACTGAAGATTTAACCTCTTCAGAAATTGCAGAACGTATTTTGGATTTGTTCCAACAATAATACTTCTTTTGTAAGGGATTTATTGAATGGAAATTGAGAAATTTTGACTATAAATGATCAAAATCCATAAACATGAAGATCTCTCAATGCAAACTCTAACTCAACAAAAGAATGAATAAAGCTTTTCAAATTTTCAAGATCAAAAACGTAAGTAAAATCCCAATCGAAAGTTTTGTATCTTATGCAGCACCAGCATTCTTGCCCTTCTTCTTTTGAAGTTTCTTCATGTAGAATTCGAGCTCTTTACCTTCTAATATGTACCTGTTTCAAATTACACAATACACCAAGATCAGCCTTCTTAACTCAGAGAAAACACTGATTAAAGATGTGATGATTTCAATCCAAAAGATTTTTTTGTTTACCCATCAGCACGACCACATTGTCCGGGTCTTGATGCGATACATGCAAGTAACCTTCCACTGCTAAACTGCTCTTCAAGGTGCGAGTCAAGTGCTCTGCCTTCTTGTCGCATCTCCAGCTTCCTTTGAACATGATTGCTCTTCTTCACTTCCTCAGTGGTAACGGCCTCTCCTTTCTTCTTGCGACCAATATCAACTCCATAGTGTTGGAGATACCCTTGCTTGAATGGAGCAGCATCAACTTGAACAATAGCACTCTTCACAAGAGTTTGTGTACGAACAAGCTCATTGTTTGATGCATTGTACGCCACATCCAAGATCCTAGTCTTGCGGGTCACAGCTTCACTTCCCCACGAGAAGTTTCCAGTATCGAGCCTCAAAGCTCGCCACTTTACATTCCCACCACGCACACGGATCCTCCTCACCGTCTTGTTACTTGACAGCTTAGTGTTAGCTGGTTGTCTTCCAAGCTCATACCTTTATAAGAGATAACCAAAGTTAGTTTATGTGATCATCAATTTTGCTTCAACCAGAAGTTATACAAAGTTATCAAGCATGTAGAAACAACCAAAATTAAAGAACAAGACAAGCTCATGATTCATTTTGATTCCAATCTACTCTATGATTCAATATTTAAGCAGGGGAAGATTAAAAAGCTTACTTTCGCTTCTTCCTCCACATTTTTTGCTTACCACCAGTGGCACGTCTCTTGTGAATTGAATCACGAGAGATACCTGCAAAACAGAGAATCAACAAGTCATCAATACACCACTATTGAAGAAGAATTTCTCGACATTGATGCTAGAAAGGTTATATCTTTGCCAGAAATCGAACGAGAAAGAAACGGAATTGAAAATGTACCCATGATTTCAAAAGCGTTTGATTCAAGCTTTTGGTTCTCACGAGCTTTAGAGGTTTAACAAATGGCGGAAGAGTAAGTGGTGTCTCGCTATAAATAGTTTACTCTGCCAAACACAAACAAAAAACCCTAAAACGTCAATTTACAATCGTGTCCTTGCTTTAAACACAACCACACATTAATGGAAAGAATCGATTTTTTAAAAATAATATCAGGAGTCAAAATCTCGAAGATGAGAGATAAGCGACCAAAATTAGCGGGAGAATCCTCACTTGTCTCACTCCGATCCGATCATGGCTTTCGCTGTCTCGGTTCAGTCACATTTCGCAATCAGAGCGTTAAAACGAGACCACTTCAAGAACCCTTCTCCTCGTACTTTCTGCTCGTGTTTTAAATCGAGGCCTGACTCGTCTTACCTTAGTTTAAAGGAACGTACTTGCTTCGTTTCCAAACCGGGTTTAGTCACTACTAGATACAGACATATATTCCAGGTGAAAAGCAATTTTCTCTGATTTTGATTTCTTCTAAAAAAAATTCAAAAGTTTTGATTTTTCCGGTTTTGGTTCATGGTTAGGTCGGAGCTGAGACGGGAGGAGAGTTCGCCGACAGTGGAGAAGTAGCTGATTCGCTTGCTTCTGATGCACCAGAGTCATTTTCTTGGTCTTCTGTGATACTCCCGTGCGTATTGATCCTTCTCGTTAATTTGAATTTAACTGTTCCTGAGTAATGGATTTGGATTGCCTGTGTAATGATCTTGCCTAATGACTTAATCTCTTAGCAATGCCTTATGTATCATCAATTATAGAAGATAGAAAATTAGTTATTTGCCTAGATTGCACTGATTTAATAGTAATTTACTTGAATCGTAGGTTTATCTTCCCGGCTTTGGGAGGATTATTGTTTGGGTATGACATTGGGGCTACCTCCGGTGCTACGCTCTCACTTCAGGTTATTTTAAAGTATCTATTTTCATCTAGTTACATTTTAGCTTTCAGAATTTTAACATTATGTACTGTCTCATATGGTCTTGAACAGTCACCTGCGCTTAGCGGAACTACATGGTTTAACTTCTCACCTGTTCAGCTAGGACTTGTGGTATGTTATTTGGAGATCGATATTTTCTGTAGTTAAGCCATAGAGTTAGCAGAAAATGATAGTTTTTACTGCATTTTGTTGTGTAGGTTAGCGGATCCTTGTATGGAGCCCTTCTTGGCTCAATTTCTGTCTATGGCGTTGCTGATTTCCTTGGTAAGTCTTGTTTTTTTGGGTTGACTTCTCGTTCTTCTTAACTGAATGCAAGTATCTCATTCTGGTTTTCTTCACATCTTTATGAAGGAAGAAGGCGGGAACTTATTATAGCTGCTGTTCTCTATCTCCTCGGGTCTCTGATCACTGGCTGTGCCCCTGATCTTAATATTCTCTTAGTTGGAAGGCTTCTCTATGGCTTTGGTATTGGTTTGGTGAGCTCCGGAAACCTGAATCGTTATGGTAATTTCTTTGTTACTTTTGTTGTTGATTGTTAGTTAATGTTTTATGTAAATTGGTTTTGCTTGATAGGCAATGCATGGGGCTCCCCTCTATATTGCTGAGACATGCCCATCTCAAATCCGTGGAACTTTGATATCTCTGAAAGAACTCTTCATCGTATTGGGAATTTTGGTAAGTGTCTGATGTCAATCTCTTCCCAGTATGATTTCTGCGTAAATATTGATTTCCTTCTTGTGCAGTTGGGTTTTTCTGTTGGAAGCTTCCAGATTGATGTAGTTGGAGGGTGGCGTTACATGTATGGATTTGGTACGCCTGTTGCTTTGCTGATGGGACTAGGCATGTGGAGTCTCCCTGCATCTCCTCGCTGGTTGCTGCTTAGAGCTGTCCAAGGTAAAGGACAATTACAAGAATACAAAGAGAAGGCCATGCTTGCCCTCAGCAAATTACGTGGCAGACCTCCAGGTGATAAAATCTCAGAGAAGTTGGTAGATGATGCCTATTTATCTGTGAAAACGGCCTATGAAGATGAGAAATCTGGGGGAAACTTCCTGGAAGTATTCCAAGGGCCTAATTTGAAAGCTTTGACAATTGGTGGAGGTTTAGTCCTCTTCCAACAGGTGATTCTTCTTCGCTGTTTCCATTTGGATGAATGTGTGAGCATTTTTGAAATAATTTACACTCTGCTTCGTTGTGACAGATAACTGGACAGCCTAGTGTTCTTTATTATGCGGGTTCGATTCTTCAGGTATGCTCGCCTTAACATTGAAATGAATGAGATTACCTACTAATTTTTACTGCCTTTAGTCGGATGTTTAATGAGACTTTATGCTCACTTATCTATTCAAAGACTGCTGGATTCTCTGCTGCTGCTGATGCAACTCGAGTCTCTGTTATTATTGGTGTTTTCAAGGTGGCCCTTTTTATTTTTTTGTTTGGATGTGTAAATATCTTATTTTCCAACAAGCTTCCAGTTATTCAATACTAACCTCTTCAATTGATAACGCTCTCGTAGTTACTGATGACATGGGTAGCTGTTGCGAAAGTTGATGATCTCGGCAGACGACCTTTACTGATTGGAGGTGTCAGCGGCATTGTATGAATTCATTTTATGTCTATATCTTCTGTTTCTTATTTTCCAAAGAAAAGATATCATTTCTTATATTTCTTCCAAATTCCAGGCGTTGTCCTTGTTTCTACTGTCAGCATACTACAAGTTTCTCGGAGGCTTTCCCCTTGTCGCTGTTGGTGCACTGCTTCTCTATGTTGGTTGTTACCAGGTTTGTACTCTAGCTCACTGTTAGCTGTGGCTACATAGTTTTATCTAGCATATTACTAAAGTCTCAGCGCGAACAGATCTCATTTGGACCCATCAGCTGGCTAATGGTGTCAGAGATTTTCCCGCTCCGCACAAGAGGGAGAGGGATCAGTCTTGCAGTTCTTACAAACTTTGGCTCCAATGCTATTGTGACATTTGCATTTTCACCTTTAAAGGTATATTTTTCTGTTCCTGCTTGTTCAACCCTTGAAGTTATTAGTAACTCTTATCAAAATATGCATTCTCTGTAGGAATTTCTTGGAGCCGAGAATCTTTTCCTTCTCTTTGGGGGCATAGCACTGGTATCACTGCTGTTTGTAATACTAGTAGTTCCAGAGACCAAGGGTCTCAGCTTGGAAGAAATTGAATCAAAAATCTTGAAGTGAAACGTTGAAGAACATATTTGTTATAGTTGATTCTGGTGAAATACATGTATGAGGATGTGACTATTCTCTTTGTAACATAATATGTTTCGTAATCAATGGGAAAACCAAACCTTTTTCATGATTATTCGAGCAGTAATTAGATATTTTTGGTCGGGGATGGAAACGACAAAAACCGGGAGGTAAGCATTAAGGTTTTCACTAAGCTTAAGTCGGTATTTCCCTCTCTCTGTTCTAAGTTACATTTATGGGCTGTTTCATTTGGTTAATGAAAAACGATAAAACATCCTCCTGCTCAGATTAACATGCCTGCAGAGCTGGACCAAGCATAGGAACGAAGAGTTGATTTGGCTAACATCAGCACTGGGGATCAC
This sequence comes from Arabidopsis thaliana, assembly GCF_000001735.4. Classification (NCBI taxonomy): domain Eukaryota; kingdom Viridiplantae; phylum Streptophyta; class Magnoliopsida; order Brassicales; family Brassicaceae; genus Arabidopsis; species Arabidopsis thaliana. The sequence continues at coordinate 23,907,225 of NC_003076.8, forward strand.
ATACCTTCTGTTCTTCGACCTATGTATGTAAACTACCATTGTCTCTCTCTCTCTCCCTCAGTAAATGTATGTCTTTTTCATGGATTCACATTAAGGTGCAAAAAGGCGAAGAAATGGTAAAGAAACGTTGGAAATTATAGCATTCTTCCACTGATTTTCCAGGTAACTAGGTTTATGGCAATGTTTTTGCTGATTTTGTAGGTTCTTGGGGAAAGCATGTGGGGTTAACTAGATGCAGTCTCTGTACAGTGTCAAAATACCGATCCCAGAAGTGTCTGGAGGCATTTAAGGCAATATATTATCATTTCCTTGAAAAGAAGGTATGTGCTCATGGCTTCTACCGCAAACAGAGTAGCCCAAGCATCAGTATCATCTCCTTCCAATCTGCATCGACACACCAACACAACCCCTTTATGATGTCAAACTTTTACGACCAACTGAAATTAAAATTTCTTGGTTAAACAATAAGTCGTTGAGGTTCATATGGTATCAAGGGAATATAAAGAACTGATGTTTTTATAGCTAATTTCCCTGAAATTATATACAAAAGAAAGAAGTTTACTGAGGCAATAGATTTGCAAACATCACATCATATATACAATCATTCACACTAAAACACACATAAATGTAGTAGAAAAGTACTTTCTTGTAGATAAAGCAGATTGTGTTGCATGCCCTAGCGACCACCAAATAGGACTGTAACATCCTCAAATGAGAAATTAGCTGATGAAGAGGTTGTTGTCATTTGTGTTACTGTTTCATGGCTTATATTGGGTATACCAAGTGCAACAGTACCAAACGATATAGCTGGAACACTTACATTTCCTTCCAGATATTGTAATATCTGTCTCATACTGGGTCTGTTTTCTGGGTTGATCTGTGAACAGAGCATTCCTAGCTTCAAAAGAAGCTTGGCCTCCTCAACTTTAAAGTCTATTAGTTTGCTGTCAACAGTATCAGTTAAAGCATCTCTTTTCCCGCAGCTCGCAACCCACTTAACCAAAATCACCTGCTCACGTGGTGCATCTGGGTCTACTGGTCTCCTTCCACATACCACTTCAAGGATAAAAGCTCCAAAAGCATAGACATCGGTACAAGTAGTGGTGACTCCCATTGCAGTAAGCTCTGGTGCCATGTAGCCAATGGTACCTACTACCCGTGTGGCTTCGAGATTCACACCACGATCATGGAACCTGGCTAACCCAAAGTCTCCCAACTTTCCATTTAGATCCGCATCTAAAAGAATGTTGCTAGCTTTTATATCTCGATGTAGTACAACTTGTTCCCATTCTTCATGAAGATACAGAAGGGCAGAGGCAACTCCCTTGATTATATTGACTCTCTGAGACCAAGTGAGGTCTTTTAGCTTGTTTTTATGGAACAAATAGTCATCAAGGCTTCCATTTGGCATGTAATCATAGACCAAAAGCAATTCACCTTTCCTTCTGCAGTAACCAAGGAGATGAACTAAGTTCTTGTGCCTTAGCCTTCCCATACTAGCAATCTCTGCCACATACTGTTTCATTCCTTGCTCTGCATCATGGTAGACTCTCTTAACCGCGATTTGTGTACCAGAAGGAAGTATTCCTTTATAGACTTTTCCAAAACCTCCTGCTCCAAGTAACTGATTCTCCCTGAAACCTTTGGTTGCTTTGTAAAGGATCCTAAAGGAGTACCTTTGAGGGCTATATTCCTTTTCCCATTGTTCAAGCACCTCTGCATACTTCTTTTTCTTGTAAAGATACACAATTCCTCCCAGAGTTAGAAAAGCAATTGTTGATATGGTAGCGCCTAGAACCTCTTTTAATGGAAACCTTTTAGGCGATGGTGGTGGATTCGAAAGTCTTGAAATGTCAAGGCTTTCCGCTTTTCCGCCTTGCTTGAAACTCCATCCAAGGATATACTGGTTACTTTTGATTGAGCCTGTAGAACCAGAAAAACCTACATACATCGTCTCAGTGAAAATTTCTGAAAGGTTGATGGATCTTGACAAGAGTGGCACTTTTGGTTTAATGAAGCTTGAAAAGTAAGGCGAATCGGGCTTTGGAGTTTGTACTGGAGCTAACGTTACGTTGAGTACTTTCTCTATTCCATCATAATCTATCCAGACCAGAATACTTTTACCACTAGCAAGCGGCAGACTTATATTCTTTCCTTTTCTAGCATTAAAGTAACTAGCGTCCGCAGATTCAACTGAAACTATACTGTTAATATCAATACCCACATCGTTACCACCTTTGTCAAATGACTCCGAGTTTTGATTAGTGTCAAGTTCTACAGCAAAGATATGGGTTGCAGTCTTGTTATCATTTGCTCTATTGAAAATACCTAAATTTGAATTTGCACTGCCGTTAGACCTGAGATCTTTGGTTGGAGATACCACAAATGCCATTCCGTGACCGTAGGTAGATTTTTGCAGCGGGAAGATTGCAAAGACAAATTCTGTTGAGAAGGAAAATGAACTGAGTGAAGACGCTGTGAACTTGATGGGAATGTTGTAGAAAGCGTGACCGGTGCCCGTGTTTGTATTATTTGTTAGATGCAATGGACCATGGTTTGTATTTGCCATTCCATCGAGTTCCAGATCTGCATTCCTAAAGTCATAATACACAAAATGATCTCCCTCTTGAGCGAACACCAAAAAGGTTACATGGATACCAATTATCAACCAGAAAACCACTGATCCTAGAACTCCAGCCATCAGGAACAACGATGATCTTCTCTCCAACCTTAGCTTGTAAATCTCAGATTGTTCTGCACCTTTTTTTCTTAACCATGAGAATTGTGTTTTCTGACTTCAGAAAACCCTGAGTTGACATTTGGAAGACACTATAAAAGAAAAGCCAAGAAAGATTCTTTCCTTTTGGATTGGTAATAGATCAATGTGCCTCTGTCATCATTTAGATGTTTCTTACAGTTTTGTGGGTCAATTACTTTGGTAGTCTTATCCTCAAGACAACAAGTCATGGGTACAATTCTCTGTGCTTTTATTTTTTTGCAACTTTGCTTGTTACTTTCTTGCTGATGACGAGACAGAATGTTTCAGCTTTGACTGATTTGTTTTCACTAGATAGTAGATACACCAATGTTTGTGTCAAGATGTAGTAATTAATCTGCACTAACACTAAGTTGATATTATGACAAAGCATATGGTTAAATGAGGTTTTAACTAGTCAGGGTCAAATGTTTTCAGATTGGACATTCTATGTTTAAACTATGTTATCCTACATACGTGCACATATCTCTTATTCTGAGCATTTGGAATAGTAGTTTGAACAAGTTATTTTAAAACATACTCTAATTCAAGAAATGCTCTAGTTGCATGTAGTTTAACTTCTTTGACTTGCTCAATGATAATGACAATGTTTGAAATGATGTATATATGTGATGTGAGTAAATTCTGAATTAGCTTGCTTCTCTTTCTTCTTTGTTTATGTTGAAGTCTCCTGCAGATGACAATGGGACCCTACTCTGCTCGGCAATTACTTCTCTTATACACTTAGGATAAGATATTCTGACCTGGCACAAAAAGCATAGATTCTCAACGGAAGAAAGCAGAAGACATGGTTGACTTTTTGAACATTTCTGAATATTTTAATTACCTTATTTGATTGTGATCTAGTGGTTTTCTTATTTTCTCTGAGGGTGAACGCAGGGAAAACATCTGAAATATTATAACCAAATAGTTAAATGTGAAGGTGGAAGGATTGTCAGTATCCATTAGAGACTAGTGACATTCATCACTAACTCTCTTGCACAGTTCGCAAACAGACACACATCACAATACATTCATTTACATCAAAAGGTACAATGATTTTGGCATAAAAAGAAAGAAACTTTCATATACAATCATTCACTTAAAAGACACAATGTTGTAGCAATAACAAATAGCTTTCTTGTAAGTTTAGCAGACTGTGATGCAGGCTTCAACGACCGCCAAATAGTATTGTAACATCTTCAAAAGAGAAATTGGCCGATGAGGAGGTGGCTGTCATCTGTGTTATCGTTTCATTGCTTATATTGGGAATACCAAACCCTGCTGTATCAAATGATATGCTTGGAATAGTGGCATTTCCTTCCAGATATTGTATGATGTGCCTCATACTAGGTCTACTTTCCGGGTTACTCTGTGAACAAAGCATGCCTAGCTTCAGAAGCAGCTTGGCTTCCTTAGCTTTAAAGTCTCCTAGTTTACTGTCAACAACATCCATCAAAGTATCTCTTTTCCCACAAGTGGCAACCCACTTAAGTAAATGCATTTGCTCAGGTGGTCTATCAGGTTCTACAGGCCTTCTCCCGCAAACCACCTCAAGGATGAAAGATCCAAAAGCATAGATATCGGTTTTAGTAGTGGCCACTCCCATTGCTGTAAGCTCTGGTGCCATGTAGCCAATGGTTCCTACCACACGCGTTGCTTGAAGATTCTCGCCACGATCATGGAATCTTGCAAGCCCGAAATCTCCCAACCTTCCATTTAGATCCGCATCTAAAAGAATGTTGCTAGCTTTAATATCTCGATGTAGTACAACTTGTTCCCATTCTTCATGAAGATACAGAAGGGCAGAGGCTACTCCCTTGATTATATTTACTCTCTGAGACCAAGTAAGATCTTTCAGCTTGTTTTTATTGAACAAGTAGTCATCAAGGCTTCCATTTGGCATGTAGTCATAAACCAAAAGCAATTCACCTTTCCTTCTGCAGTAACCAAGAAGCTGCACTAAGTTCTTGTGCCTTAACCTTCCCATACTAGCAATCTCTGCGGCATACTGTTTCATCCCTTGTTCTGCATTATGGTAGACTCTCTTAACCGCAATCTGTGTACCTGAAGGAAGTTCTCCTTTATAGACTTTTCCAAAACCTCCTGCCCCAAGTAGCCGATTCTCCCTGAAACCCCTTATTGCTTTGTAGAGGTTCCTAAAGGAGTACCTTTGGGGACTGTATTCATTTTCCCAATGTTCAAGCACCTCTGCATACTTCTTTTTTTTGTAAAGATACAAAAATCCCCCCAACATCAACAGAAAAGCAATTGATGTTACAGTAACACATATGATAATAATATTCTTAGAGTCTTTAGACCTTGAGGTTGGCGGAGTGGGAGGTGGCGGAGGAGGTGGTGGTGGAGAGGATGGTGGTGGAGGTCGATTAGGAGGATCCAAAATCTTTGACAAGTCAAGGCTTTCTGCTTGTCAACCTTTCTTGAAACTCCATCCAAGGATATATTGGTCACTTTTGACTGTGCCTGTGGATCCAGAGAAACCTACAAACATTGTCCCATTGAAAATTTCTGAAATATTGATGAATCTTGACAAGAGAGGCTTTCTTGGTTTGATGGAGCTTGACAAGTAAGGCAATGCTGGTTTTGGAGTTGGCACTGGAGCTACCGTTACATTTAGTAGTTTCTCTGTTCCATTATAATCTATCCATACCAGAATACTTTTTTCACTAGCTAGCCGGAAGCTTATGTTCTTTCCCTCCGTACCGCTAAAGTAACTAGCATTGGCAGAGTCTTCTGAGATGATACTGTTAATATCAATCCCCACATGGTTATCACTATCTTCAATTGCTTCAGGGCTTGAATTAGTATCAAGCTCTACAGCCAGGATATGGTTTTCTGTTTTGTTATCATTTTTTCTATTGAAAAGTCCTAAGTATGAGGCTGCATCACCACTATACCTGATGTCCATGAAAGGAGCTACCACAAACGCCATTCCTTGACCGTCACCTAGCAATGGAAAGATTGCGAAGACAAACTCTGTCGAAAAAGAAAGTGAACTGGAAGGTGATGTTGTGAAGTTCATTGGAATTTTCCAGAAAGCATGACCGGTGCTCTTAGTTGTATTATTTGTAAGATGCAATCGGCCATCATCGATACTTGCCATGCCGTCAAGATGCAGGTCTGCTTGACTGAAGTCATGGTACACAAATTCATCCCGGTCTTGAGCTAGCACCAAAGACAACACCTGGACACATATTATCATCCAGAACCTCAGTGATCTTAGAACTCCAGCCATGTAGAACATCAGTGATCTTCTCTCCCGCCTTACTTTGTGAATTTCAGATTCTTTTCCATGAGAATTGTATTTTCTAACTGCAGAGTTGACCTTTACATGGATGGCACAATCAAAGAATAGCCAAGAAAGATTCTTTCATATACAACGGTGTTGTTTAATGCGAGGTTTAATTAGTCAAGGTCATATGTTTTCAGTTTGGATATTCTATCTTTACATACGTGCACATATCTCTTATTCTGAGCATTTGGAATAGTGGTATGAACAAGTTATTATAAAACATATTCTAAATCAAGAAATGCTCTAGTTGCATGTAGTTTAACTTCTTTGACTTTCTCAATGATGGCATTGTTTTAATTTATGTGTATTCTGAATGAGCTTACTTCTCTTTCTTCTTTGTTTATGTTGAAGTCTCCTGCAGATGACAATGGAGTTTCTATGACCTACTCTGCTCGGCTTTTACCTCTCTTGGACACGCTTTAGATAAGATAATTTGACTAGGCACAAAATGCATAGATTCTCAACGGAAGCAAGCAGAAGAAATGTCTTTATTTCTGTCAATTGAAAAGTGACAAGAAAACCACAAGACAAAGTTTTGACTTTTGAACATTTATGAATATATGTTTACTAACTTATTGGATTGTGATCTAGTATTTGTTCTTTTTTCTTTCTCTGAAGATAAATGCAGGGAAAAGCTGAACTATATTAACCTAATAGTTAAATGTGAAGGGAAATGATTGTCAGTATCCAATATCCCAAAAATTCCTCAGAGTGTTACTGAGCATATGACAAATTATGAGATTGTCCATGAATCTTTTCAATCAACAATACTGACAAGAAAACTGCTAAATGGGAATCTAGGATAAGTTGAGGTTTGAATAGAACACTCAAAACATAACCAGCATTAACTAGTTTGGGACACTCATTGAGTCCAAGATGGTTGCAATCTTGCTTCGAGGAGACCTATGCAAGAGATGGCGATAAGGCATGAGCCTATTCACCAAACCGTAAAACAGATCAGCCGTGAGGATCTCATTTGTTAATTCCAGTGCCTTGCACACCACAAAATTCCCGTACTCGCTCCTCGCCAACCTTATCAACATCTCTGTCTTGCACGCCAACAGATCCAGAACCACTGTTGCCATTGGTACGTCCCCCGCCTCCAAAAGCCGCTCCACGATGTAGCTTCCATACTTTTTAAACGAGAGCTCGACGCAGTAGCCACATAGTTTATCAGCAATGTTACGCGTGCAACGGGAGTCACGTAGTTTAAGCACGTGTTGGACCACAAAGTTGCCATAAGCATCGTTGCTTAGCAAAAGAGCGTTGTTCGCGACTATGTCAAGGAGCTGGTCTCTGTAGTAAGGATCGTCCAAGTCGGTTATGATTTCGTTGAGCGCGATGCAACCGTACTGGTCACCCGCCAGGAAACACGCGTATCGAAGAATTTGATCATACATCAACTCTCTCTTGTCCTGTTGAAAAACTCTCATCCCCTGTATCGTCACGTAGGAGGCGTACTTGTCAGTCATGACATGGATGAAGAGGCGCATGATAGCCTCAAAGAAGAAGACGTCCATGTCATCTGACATTCCCATGAGTTTCTGTAGGGTTTTGGAGCCGTTCTTGTTTGTTGTGATGACCATGAAGTAATCGCAGTCAGACGTCATTAAAGACGCCATCCACATAAGCGTTCCCGTGTCTAATACTGAGATGTCGTCTTTCAAATCTTCACTTCCAGTCATGAAGTTGAAAATCCTTTGAATATCCATCTCCGCTTTACGGATGTGGAATAAGGAATAGCCGCCACGTGAAGGAGGAGAAGGAACTGTCAAAGGCTCCTCATTCAGGATTTCTTGTATAGTATTGAACATTGTCGACATTGAAAAGGAATTGTTGTTTGCCATTGTATTACGTCGATATACAGAATTACTCTCAAAAGTTAGAAGAAGATTTTTGTTGTGTGATTTTGGAGAATGCGAGAGATAGTATTGTTGTATCGTTATGATGGGTATATATAGAGATTTTCGTTCCCTTCTCCTGACTTCTCCCATAAGGAATTGGAAACTGTATTAGTAATATCCGCTCAACGGTTATAATCAAATCAAATATAAAATGTATATATGGTTAGTTTTTTTACTTTGTTTTCTAACTAATTAATCATATCCAAATATTACCATATCACGATTTTCCTTTTTCTTCTTTTACGTCTAGATGCTATTGTTTGATTTGTTCAGATTTGGTTTCCTTATTCATATCTAAATATTTTTTTTTTAAAAATTGTATTTATTTTAGTTACTGTAAAACGATTTTAAAACTGTAATTCCATGAGCAAATTAAGTGAACAAATTTCATTAAAACCACACAAATAATAACCATACCACAATATACTGAAAAACAAAGAAGAGCCATTCCTCACAAGGAGACCCATTCCCAACTTATTTTTCTACGAACAAAAGCAATATGAATAACACATGAGACCAAACAAAAACCCACCACTTTGTAGTATAATAGCATCATCATATAACTCAACAGCTGACAACTCTCGTGAACTCAAAACCGTCTGTGTTTTCTTGTGGTTTTAGTTTCTTGGGACGTTAAGCCTTAGTCGGAAATCTTCTTCCATGAGAGGAAGTCCTTCTCTGAGCTTCACCTTTGGCTCCCAACCCAACACTTCTTTGGCTTTACTAATGTCTGGTTTCCTCTGTCTTGGATCATCTGGTGTGTTCTCCACCATCTTTATCTCTATGCTTGGGTTAATAAGCTGCGTTTAATACAAACACAACACACATTAAGGAACCAAAACATGAACTAAATGCAGGATTTATCACAGCTTTTAGAGTAAACCGACTCTAACCTCCTTAACCGTCTCAGCCAGTTCCACCATTGTGAACTCACCTGAGAAACAGAGGGGTTTTAGAAAAAAGCAAATGAAACAAAAACACCACACTCTAGTTACAGGGGTTAAGGTAAATGTTGGAATGGAAAGGCGGACCTGGGTTACCGATGTTGATAGGGCCAGTATCATTGCCTTCCATAAGACGGATAAGTCCATCCACCATGTCGGAGACATAACAGAAACTGCGGGTCTGTGTCCCCGGTTTCTGAACTGTCAATGCCTCACCCCTACAACACATTTAATGGAAACACAGCTAAGCAGAGATGAAACAAAACTTGGTTTCAATGAAGTTGAGAGAGCTAATGACTTTACCGGAGTGCTTGAGCAATGAAGTTGCTCACAACACGCCCATCATCGATGTTCATTCGAGGACCATATGTGTTGAAGATTCTAGCAATGCGGATTTCTACAAATGACAAACAGGCCAATGAGAATCTTAAAGGAATCACTGGATAAAGAAAAAAGTGATGCAGTGAGTTTAGGGAAGTAGAAAACTGACCAATGCCATGTTGTCTGTGGTAGTCAAACATCAAGGTTTCGGCTACCCGCTTGCCTTCGTCATAGCAACTCCGAACCCCTTTTGATAATAGCAACCAGGTTAAGTTTACAAAGCTGTAAAAACTGAAATGCAAGAAGATTCCTCTATAAGATGAGAACATTTGAGGTTTACCAATAGGGTTGACATTTCCCCAGTAGCTCTCTGGTTGAGGGTGGATGAGAGGATCTCCATACACTTCAGAGGTTGAGGTTAGTAAAATTCTGTTTCGAAAAGAACAAATAGTTACAAAGCCGAGCATTTTGAAAGAAGGATGTGATTAGAAAATAGGAAGCAGAAGATGTCCTGAACCTTGCTCCAACACGCTTGGCAAGACCGAGCATGTTGAGTGTACCAATCACATTGGTCTTGATTGTCTGCATAAACATATTAGATCAGTAACTAACGATTCTGATTATATGAAGGTGATATGAGAATATATCTATATTCACACGAACCTTAACAGGGTTGTATTTGTAGAAGATAGGAGAGGCAGGACAAGCAAGATGGTAAATCCGATCAACCTCGATCAACAAAGGCTCGGTAACATCTGTTTAAAGCCCAAATTCCAAATAGAGATCACGATGATGGATCTTGTTGACATGAACAAGAAGACGCTTAACAACAAACTGAGAGTCTCGAGACCATACCGTGACGAATAAGTTCAAACCTGGGGTGACCGATCCACTTCTTGAGGTTTTCTTTTGAGCCAGTGAAATAGTTATCAGCAACAACCACCTGAAGAATAAAACGAAACCTTCAAAAATATGATCAAACTTGAAAAGCATGTCAATTTTGTATACAAACCTCATTCTTCTCATTTTCCATAAGCTTATCAACCAAGTGAGAACCAATGAAGCCAGCTCCTCCAGAGATCAAGATCCTCATATTGGGCTACACAAAACAAACAAGAAAAAAGTAAACTCATATAATTACATAATCATCCTTGAGTCACAACAGATCAAACTAATAAAACCCCAAGATCTGATTCTGTAAAATCTATATAACCTACAATGATACAGAAGTTCTCACACAATGAAGCCAGCAAAAAAGGGTCAGATCTAAATGGCATTCGATTTCAAGGATTCTTCATTACAATGCCAAAGAGATCAGGTCATTTACATAAGATCCTTGTGACACGAATGCTTTCCCGATCGCATCTTAATCAACAAAATCTAATCAAAGAAATTTGCAGAAAGATTTTACCTGACAAAACTTGGAATTGCGGAGAGGAGAAGGAGAAGGAGGAGGCTTTGTGGTGTTCTGTTTCTCACTTGTAGCTGCCATTGCTTGAGAGAGAGATCTCAATCCTGAGTACGCATTAAATGTCATTGAAAATTGTCAAGAGGTAAAAACCGAAACTTTGCTAAGGACAAGATTGGGAATTTCGTTTAGATTTTTACCAGAAGCTTCGGGGAATCGTAGAAGAAGAGCTTGAAACCAAAATCTTCTGATCTGATGTCTGTCTGATGAGAAGACAAGACAATAAGAGATCGTCTACTTATAGTCCTAGGTGTCTGAACTTCAATCTAACAAATAACAAAATCGAAGAATTTTTTATTTATTTCGTTCTGTTTTGTTTAAAGAAAGGAATTACAGAAATAATTTTAAGTTAAAGAAGAGACTTCAAATACACGAAATGCGGAAATTAACTAATTGACGTTAGCTACTAAATCACGTCAACGTTTGACCTAACAGATATCTTACGTGGCAATTTGTTTACTTTTTGCAGATTTTTTTTTTTTTTTTTTTTCACATACAGCTTTTTATTTTCCATTTACAGCTAAATGACGTGGATTAAGCTAGACATATTTATCTTTATACTTTTTTTATCTGTAAATCTGTAATCGAATTTTGTTTGTTTTTTTAAAAATTTTTTGAAAATTATAGTATACTCTTCCTTGTATTTTACATCTATTATTTTAGTATCTATTAATAATTGCTATATAACGATCGATACTACGATTTACATAATAGTAAACAAGTCAACAACTTCTCAATCACTTTGTTTAACAATCAATCATTCACCATCAACCCTCCTACCATGTATCATCCACCATTGTCTCCAAACTCATCATCTACCATCCATCCACCATATTTAGTTTTCATATACATATCCTAGAGAAAATACTTTGAAATGTGAGTAGTTATAATAAATTAATTAAATTATTTTTTGGAATATTAAATTAACAAAATGGACAATAATAAACATCCGGGGAAAAAACGTATTAAAGATCTACAAGATTTGTGAAGACATAATTTTTTTTAAGAGATATCTATCAACAAACTCATTTGTTCAATTGAGTAAGACTTACTTTTGGTTAACACCAACCAAACTAGAAGTATGACTTACGTTTTATCAACACTAAGCACATGATTTCAATTTGACATCTTTAGTCGTCGGATCATTGTTAACTATATATTGGCTCTATTGACAGAATAAAAAGCAGAAGCTACACTTCTTTTGTAAAATGAATAATTGAATTCACATCTTTAGATAGTAAGATTGTGTAAGTTCTTAGTTACTTCTTCTACCAAGAAAATGAAGACCTCCGGATAAGTCATCAAGCTAATATAACCCAAAGGTTCTCTCAAGTTTGCGAATCAAACATTGGAAAGGAAATTTGGCTCAAACACATTCAAATGACATTGAAGTGGACATCACCCTTTCGCTAAATAAGAATCTCCCATTTTCCTTTCCAATGAATTTGGCTTAAACCCACTCACATTGAAGTAGACATCACGCAGTTTCCATACTTTCAATATAAACTGCATGCCGGTTTTTATTGGATAAACCGGCATGGGTTGTGATGACAATGACTGTGCAAGTACTTATGAAGCTATAGAGAGGGAAACAATGTCATTCCAAGCGCAATGGCAGAAGTTCCAGTTCAAAACAAACAAACTGTGAAGTGTAAGCAGCGCAAAATCAGAGAGCAAACTATTGCTGATATTATAGGTTTATAACTTTATAAGCAAAGAAGATTCTTAACAAATGAAATTTATAATTTTAATACCAGTTTCTCAAGAACAGCACTTTTCTCAACCAAACACCTTTCAAAACGCTCTGGTTCTCGAACGCGACAAAAAGAGATGTAAACCGAGTTATAACAAGTTGCGTTTCAAAGGGTTTCAGATAGGAATATGAAGAACTTTTGATTGAAACTCCAGAGATCTCAAAGGTGTGAAGTTTGACGTTGATCAAAACATTTCTTGAGACTTTCTGACACAACGGCTCACTTTCTTCTTGAACTCATCTCTCTTATCTCGCCATTCTTTCTGCGCAAGAGAAAACACACAAAATCCATAAGCATGTTCTGCTCTTAATTGCAAGCTATGTGCGATAAATCGATTGAAATACTCACGGCAGCTTCAACATTTGCTGGAGACTCATCGTTAGGACCAGAAAGCATTGATATGATACTCAACATAATACTCTCAACCTGAAAGCACCATAATTTGTTTCACTACGGCATGAACATCTGAGACATGAAATAAATCACCTAGAGATCCCTTTATAGTGTCTGAACTATAGTAACTCTAATCATAGAATCTACTACTATGAAGCGAACAAAAATGAACAAACTCAAATCAATTTGAACATACTGTATGAACAGGAGTCCAACGCTCGCTTGCAAGCTCATAACCGCTAGGATCATCACCGGGAGGATGAAGAATAGATATGCAAACACGACCATCAGAATAAACTGCAGGACAAATATAAGTAAACCATTCAAACGTCTGTCTTCTATTCATATTCCTTTGAATCCTTCCCCGATCAAAACCGATAGAGAGAAAACTAACCGTTAGGATGCCACATATCCGAAGTAAACCTCACGGTTGGCGGACTATTCGGATAGTTTTGCGGAAATGTCATAATCGCGTTAAAGAATCCTCCTTCACTGCATTTTTACACCAAGTTTTAAACCATATGCACAACAAGCAAAATCTTTGGTAACTATCATATAAAGAGCATTGCAGATAAGGGTAATTTCATCTTTCCCAATACAATCCCATTGACATCAATTCGATATCTCACTATCTGAACTATATATAAGAACAAACCTAAATCAAGAATAAAAAAAAATTCCGATACAAACAAAGAGAGAATACGAAAACCACACAATTATGTGATCTACAATGTTCAATCTCAAGTAACAACAATTACATATGAATCAACGAATCCGAAATCAATGAAGAAAAAAAAAAAAAAAACTGTTCCACAAGAATCAAGAATCAGAAAAAAAAAAGTAGCTAAAAATCTAAAGAAAGCAAAAAAGGAAGAGAGTTGTTTACTAGAGAGTATCAGGAGGTCCGATAATGGTAACGCTCCATTCGAATATATTCTTCTCATCAACGAGACCAGCAGAGAATCCATCAACAGGATGCTTACAGAGATCTGAATCAAACAAAAATCGGATTTAGAGAAGAACATAACAATCACAAGATTGATTTTGGTAAGGAGAGAGATTCCAAGGGCTTGCCTTTGAGTTGTTTCTGAAGGAGAAGGCTAGCTTGCGAAGCCATGGATGATGATGATAGAGAAATCGAGAGAATTGAAATTGAGATTTTTTTAATATGACAAGGTTCTGATTTTGTGAATTTTCGGGAATCGATGTTTTCATTATGAGAACACATGGAAAGAGCTGGGATCTGCTACGGGCATACCTATTTTCTACTTTACTATTCTAACCAATAGGGTTTTGTGACTTTTCCACTTTCCGTTAACTTCCGAAAATTCTAACAACGATTGTAGTTTAACCGGTTTTGATTTGGTTTTTACAGATTTTCGGTTCAGTTTCGGTTTAGTCAGATTGCAAGAAAAAACAGGTACCAAATCAAAGATATCAAAATTCACTGTTATGTGACTAGAAGGTTCATATATCACATGCAAGACAAAATCAAAATGCGCATACTTATATTTTTTTTTTGAAATGATAACCAATTATGTTGAGCACCTATTTTTTTCTATTTGTGTAGGTGTTGCCAAATAGTTTGGACCTATTTGTCTAGGTGTTGCCAATGTTATGTCGATAAAAGGATACCTGATGGTTTTTTATTTTTACTTTTCAAAACATTCATTTCGTGGAACCGGTTCAACTACTTTACCTTGTTAGTAACATACATATAAGAAAATTGTTTTAACTATACTACATAAACACAATATTTAAAATAATAAAAAAATTGAATAAGATCTACTAAACCGGAGTTGAAAATTATATCAAACCGGTACATCTACTTTTTACATAGATCGGGATCATTTTCATCAAAGAATTACATTTTTATTAATAGAAGTCATTTAGAAACTATATGTCTATATCTATACATAAGTTTGGATTCTTTTGATAAATATTGAGATCAAATCAAGTTGCCATCATGAGTGATCCAGAGTTTCTGTATAAAGGGCCATAACTAAAGCACGTTAATCATGTTCATTATATTGTCGTGACCCGTAAATTACAAAATACAAATATATAATGAACCAAAAACTTTCATTTTAATATATTAAAAAAAAAAATTTAATCCAAGTTATAAGGATAGTCTTGTCGACATAGTGCAAACTGCAAACCAATCACAACTCACAAGATCCACAACACGATTGATCATAGTCTTTACATATAATCCCAAAAGTATTATGTATCATCATTATAAACCAAGTGGTATAAAACTAATAACTTTATTTTTATAGATCGATATCGAAAGTTCCGAGAGGATACATTTTAAAGAAATGGTTTGGTAATGCGAGCAGTATAATTACAAACATACATAACGGTAATTCCCTGACCAGGAAAACGAGACCGACAAACTTTGCTGGTGAAAAAACAATATCACAAGAGACATACAAATAAAAATATGATAAATCGTGGTGGATTTTTAAAAAAGATTTCGTGGTGGTTATAATGACACCTAAATGATTATGACAAAGAAAAAGCTTAACTGAAATTGAAATGAAGGCAGCAAAATTTTGCCGACGTATAGTATGTTCTCAAGTTATAGTAGTAGCTACACGAAGTTGCTATAAATGACATTAAACTTAAATCAGGTTTAATTGCTCGGTTTGGTCCGGTTTTTATTGGTCCACATATGAACTCAATCGGTGGTAATAGGCAAACAATTCAAAAGATAATAGGTTCTAGATACCAAGAAAGTACCAATAAGGTAATTAACAAAGATCAGCTACTGTATATGATCACTAAATTTTGGTATTTCGGTTTGGAAACATACCGGAACCGAATATCGGATTGTCATGTAGGCCGAAAAACAGAAAAATCTGCACAGAATGGAAAATATAAGAAATATGAATGAAGTTGTAATGCTTTACTCTATTTCTACAGACAGTCTAATTTCGAAGTGGAAATGTCATGGCATAGGATTCCAAGAAATGACATTTTAACCAGAGAATCTTACCTGGTTTCTTCAAGCTAGGTAATCATTACGATTCTCCAAGGGAGTACCAACTAGATGTGACAAAATTGTTGTATTGTGCGTGTTACACATCCAATATATATATGATGCAGCATCCTATATGAAAACAATTAATTAGCTAATTCTCTACATAAGAAATATGAGAAGACATGATATCATCATCAAGCTTCTCCTTCTCATGTGTCTTCTTCTCAGCAGATTCGTGACTCGGGAATGTCAAGAAGGTAATCTCGTTACTCATGTGTGTATGTGTTTAGCTTGCTTGAATTACAACTTAGAGATAATACAAAAAATGTGTTGAAAAAATTGAGGGCATGGTTCTTTGCCCTCTTACATACGTTTCCCTGTCTTTTGCTTGTAATAGTCCATTTCAAGATTGGACCTGCAAAGATCATCGCAAAACCGAACAACGCAAGAGTGATGCCAACATGGGTAAGGAGATCCAATTTTGCATAAACATAATAACAAAGAGAGCATTACTAGCTATAAGATATTTTTTCTGGAATTAGGGCGAAGAAAAAAAGTGGCATAAGCACCCCTCGGGACCTAACCCAACAGGAAATCGTCACCCACCGGTCAAACACTGAGTCGATAACAGCGTAACTGCTGCAACCAAAAGAATCTTACAAGACAATGCATGATATATCTTTTAAATGATGTAATAATAAGGAGTGAAGCAGTCTATGAGATGGAGAGTACTTAAAAGTTACAGATCCAATGTTTGTTTAACATATGTACTCTGATAAACTATGTCATTCGATGAAATAATTACAATGTAAGAGTTGTTATCAAAACAGAGCAAAACATCTGAAAAATAACTAGTTGACTTGTTTATTCTTATTCAGGATAAGTTTCTTATTAATCAGTTTATATTGCAGTCGCTTTTTCCATTTTCAATTTCACAAATTTTCTGTTAATTTCTCATACAGATTGTGTCTTGCGACCTAAGAAACGAAAAAAAAAAAACCTAATAAACGCACAACTTCAGAATGCTAATCTCCAAACATGAGGCACTGAAAGTAAAACTAGAGATGAAGTGAAATAACTTTGGTAAACATTTGACGAATACTATCATAGCGCTTTTTCCGCAACAGAGATTGCAGAATTTGGTTTGCCGATGGATGTATCGCCGCCCAAATAGTCCACCGGATTCAAGAAGAGACAAGAGCGTAAACTGAAGAATCCTCCTCTCTAGGATCGGAAACCTCCGTGGTTGAGAGTACGACCGATTCACAGAGGCGATAATGATGTACGAATCGGATATCCGATCGGTGTCATTATTTTATTTTTGCCCTAACTCGAAATTAACTTTTGACTTTTTGAGTATTTGGGATTTGATTTGTTTTATATTTTAATTGATAAAGGAATTAAAAAAATTATGTATTCATATACGAATAACTTATGTCAATACAAATTCTTGAAAATAATTCTCTTTGAAGTCGCAGTATACTTGATCAAAGCCAATTGTTTTAGGTACACTAGATTTGACGAAAATTTGTCTGCGATGAATCCGTAAATGAAAACTTAGTAACTTTACATATCTTCATACCAAATGAAAACTTACTTAGTAAAAAGTAACTTGATTCATAATCAACTCGATGAAATCTCTTTTAGTTTTATGAATAATTGAATAATGCATGTTTAATATTTATTTTCTATTATACTTAACAACACTGTTACTTGTCCTAATCAATTAAATATTGTTTGTTAGTAATATTTTGAATTTTATTTTCAATTATGCTGGTGATATCAATTCCGTGTCGTCGGTAAGTTAATAATTGGATGAGGTACACCGTACCATTCAACATTTTTTCTTCGTATTTATATATAGAATTTGGTTTACACTTTACCAATCTCAAAATTATAATTTCACTCCAAACCTAAGAGCTTATAATATGGTTTTTGTTGTTTAAAAAGAGCTTAATATTATTGGTTATAAGACTCTTCACTATATGATTTTTACGTATGAGTGCGTTGGCGGAAAGATATATAAACTATAAAGAGAAGGTGATTAATAAGGTACCGATACTATATATTATCATATCTTAAACATGTTAAGACACAAGTATACAACATAACAAAGCAAAAGATTACAAAGCCATCAAGACAAACAAAGACAAGGTAAATATCAGCTTAGATAGCCGTCTTATTTTACGTATACGAAACCATACTCTTCAGGCAAATGATGTCGTTATTCCCCACTTCACTTGATGCTGCAACAATACAAACGATCAAGAGTATAAATTACATCACTAGAAAGATTAAGTCATCGTCTCAAGATCGAGAAATTAGCCAAGTTAAAAAAAAATATTAGAGAGAATATGAGCAGTACTGCTCAATTAAAAACTTACGTGGCGCAGTTGGTGCTCGTGGAGATGGGATAGGGGATGCTAACACCGCACTTTCCAGGAAGGCCAGAGGCTAGACTTGGATTAACCCCTTTTGCAGCGGACTGTAAGCATCTGCATGCTTGTTGGCGGTCGGGTGTGGTTTGAGCCATACCGTTCAACTTTTTGACTCCTGCACAGCACGGAGGTGGCACCACCCCACCCTTTGATAGGTAGCCTAGACATGGACTCAAGCTACTTGCCACTGTGCCACATGTTATTGCTGCATCCACTGATGCAACGATGAACACTGTCAAAACAAAGCATGTGAAGAACCTCAAAGCGAAAGCCATTGTGTTTGCTCTTCTCTTTTGGGTGATAACACAATTAGTTGAGTTTTGTTTTCTACGCTTGTGTTTTGTTGTTGGATGTGAGAAAAGTGGGAGATGATGATGGGTTTATATAGGGATTTCGTATGGGGGAAAAATGATGACTAAGTAGGGTTTGTTAGTAGTTGGTTTTGCATTTACTTCATGCATTCTTTCTAGTTTCTTCTACTAACGAAAATAATTAGTTTCTCCAGTCATATGTAGTTATGTTTCTTCTACTAACCAAAATAATTAGTTTCTCCAGTCATATGTAATTATGTAAACAATAGTATCAGTTTTCAGAATGTACAAAGACCAATACGTCAATATATATACAGCTATACTGTTAAAAAATATATATTCATTTATCTGCAGTTAATTAAACTTGTTTTTTTAATTAGCATGTTTAGAGCGATGTTATACTGTAGTAGACAAGAGAAAATCGTTTAAAAATTTGTATCTTCGTTGTAGATGAAATGTCAGCTATTATGTGTACTATATATGTAATACCGTCCAATTAAATGCGATGTGCAGCTGATAGACACGTGTATCCAACACTAAACATCACAATTCTCCCATCACGTTTACTAATTATGGCCATTATAATTAGCAAAGTTCACATTTTATGACTTACTACATAATTGAATGATAGAGGTGCTATATGGAGTTTTTCTCGATATTTCGTATAATCATTAACATAAATGCGTTTGTCAACAACAAAAAAGATTTAATAAATAATCTGAATAATAACAAAATTTATTATAATCGTACGCCAAAAATACGTTTTATAGCCCTGCAGGAAGATTTTTACGTGAATGCCACATCAATTCAATGCATAATTTTGTATACGAACCATAATAGGACGAAAAAAACAGTCTTTTTCTAACTATACTTGAAACCAATTCTAGACTCAAGCGGGAATAAATACACGAAACCGAATTCGTCTTATGCAGTACATAGCATGAATGCAATATAATCTCCATAACACTATCGCTCTATAAGCCATATATAACTCATAGTCACATGCAGTCTCATATATGTCTCATAGTTACACATATTACAAAATGTCTTTAACTTTTGTGTTTCCTTTCTACGTACGCATGTGATGATGCTTCTCCGATGTCTTAGAGAGCTTGGGACGTGAAAGGTTGATGTATGGTGTTGGATACTATCAGCCAAAAACCGTCAAGCAACATCGTACAAGATTGATAAATGTCTCACATGTGTAGTACTTAATAGTCACAATTTGACTACACAAACCTCTACCGACACTAATGTAGCAATTATATCATGTTATATGCTCTTAAGGTATAGTATGTATAACAACATTTCATTCTGTAAAATATCATCATTTATATCAAATTTATGATATATAAAATATCATTATCATTTTAAAATAACACTAAAATAATCAGTGCAATTCCGTATAATCTTCATATGAAACTGCAAGAATCCTTGGTGTTCCAAAGATTATGATGATTATTGTGAGCTTTGATTTATGGTTTCCATCTTGTCAAAAAATGGCTTTTATAAATGGTAGAGCTTTCTTAGTTTTCCTTAAGATATACACAACAGGTTACAAATATAATTTATTTTTGCTAAAAGAAATAGTTATAGTAAACTTGTAAAAACTACTACAACTATTTTATGGAAAATGTCTTAAAGCTGTTTCAACTTTTATACACATTACTGCATTTACTATTCTGAAATCAATTTTTAATTAAGGTCCTTGTACTATAAGGAATCCTTTAAATAAATATAAATATTAACAATAAAAAAATCCAAAATTTCAGAATGCAATGGTCTTACAATTACAATAATAATGTATTTGATTGTACTAAAAATATACCTTAAATACTCACCAATTATCTTTTATAATATAATCCACAAATTTCTGGAAGAGGAAAAACAAGTAAATGCAAGTCACATTTCACATTTCAAATTACCAACTACCAACTACAAACTACTTCCGCGTCTCAAATTGAACCACTAATTAATCACTACTTTATATGCTCATCATTCTTTTTCTTTCATTACAATTCTAGAATAATGACTTAACCAAAATTCATACAAATAAAACAATATTTTGGCTTCCTTCACCAGGCTAAGAATTTTGGTATTGAAAATCTAAGTACTTCATAAGAAACTGTTGGAATCATTTAAAATTTGTGATCATATATAAAAAAATTTATTCATCTTTATATTTAAGAGTTTAAAAACTGCAACTTTTGTTTTTCTTTCACTAAGTCTTATGGCCACAGTTAATTAAAAGCAGATGAAAGGTGGTCCAATGGAAAAGGAGAATGTGATTGGGCTAGTTGGGAGAGTTCTGATGTCTAGTGTTGGGTACACGTGTCCGTCAGTTACACATAGCATTAAATCAGACGGCATGTCATTATTCAAATCTAGTTCACATAGTACGACTAATAGCTGATAAATTAATGATTATACAGCATATGAATTATGAATTCAAAAAAAAAAAAAAATTGAAAATGTTAAGGAGATGCTATATTTTACAAAATTCATCGCAATGCTTTCTACTAATTTGCTAAGTGGTCTTCTCCAGTTAGTCTTGTCGATTCCAAGCGATATTATTAAATCTTGAAGCATCGCTCAAAGCATTATAGCTTAAGATAACCAAATTGTTATTAAAAACACCTAGTGAAATTTTTAAATTAAAACAATTTTGATATCTTTGTAATATCTAATACTACTCTTTCTGTGTCTAAAAGGATTAATTTTCAAAAATTTCACACATATTAAAAAAAAAAAAAAATTACTAGCTAAACAATTTTCAATAATCATAAAACAATAGTAACTTAATAATTTTTTTTTATTTTCAAAATAGTCCTTCAAGTTTACAATTCATTTTAGTATTATAATCAACAAAATTTGTATTAAAAAGTTGGAAAATTAATCTTTGTGGAACAAAAAAATCTAGAAATCATTTTTTAGAATTAGAGAGAGGTTTGATAAAAAAAAATAAAAAAAAATAGAGAGAGGTAGTACATACTAAACGATGTGATACTACTATTGACAAAATCTTAATTCTCAGTTTAGTAGAATAAACTAGAAGGAATGAATGAAGTAAATGCGAATCCAACTACTAACAAACCCTACTTAGTCATCATATTTTCCCATATGAAATCCCTATATAAACCCATCATCATCTCCCACTTTTTTCATATCCAACAACAAAAACATAAGCTAAGAAAACGAAACTCAACTAATTTTGTTATCACCCAAAAAGAAGTTCAAACACAATGGCTTTCGCTTTGAGGTTCTTCACATGCCTTGTTTTAACGGTGTGCATAGTTGCATCAGTCGATGCTGCAATCTCATGTGGCACAGTGGCAGGTAGCTTGGCTCCATGTGCAACCTATCTATCAAAAGGTGGGTTGGTGCCACCTTCATGTTGTGCAGGAGTCAAAACTTTGAACAGTATGGCTAAAACCACACCAGACCGCCAACAAGCTTGCAGATGCATCCAGTCCACTGCGAAGAGCATTTCTGGTCTCAACCCAAGTCTAGCCTCTGGCCTTCCTGGAAAGTGCGGTGTTAGCATTCCATATCCAATCTCCATGAGCACTAACTGCAACAAGTAAGTATTTAGTTTTGTTTTACTTGATCTAGAGACCATGAATTATTTTTTCTAATGACAAAATGTGTTCTCTTGATCGTTTGGATTGTTGCAGCATCAAGTGAAATGGAAGCTTACGTCGTCGTTTTGGCGTTAAGAGTATGGTTTACCAGAAGTACTAGAATAAAATACGGCTATATATCTTAGCTGATATTACCATGTATTTGTTTTTGTCTCAATGCTTTGTCTTATTTTCATATCATATGTTGTATTGATGTGCTAAAACTATGATAATAGTACCTTATTAGTCATCTTCTTTCTAGATATCTCCTCCAACGCATACGAACGTAATAATAATATGTGAAGAGTTTTATAACTATTAAGTAACCAATAATATTAAGTTCCTAGTTTTGGAGTGACATTATTTATAAAATTGATATTTATACGAAGAAGACATGCTCAATGATTTTTCTCCTTTAACCCAAAAAAATAAATCTCTCATCCATACTGATAAAGTAAAAGCTGCTGCATCTGCAATAGAAATTTTACCATTATCCGAAAAAATAAAACTTTACGTTGACCAACCTAATTAAATAACAAAAGTAATAATCCTAATTAAATAACAAACACCTAACAACATTGTTTTTTTTAATCTAAGAACAATGTTATCAATCTTCACGATTTGATTATGCATCGAAGAAAAAAAAAAATTTTTTTTTTTTTTTTTTGGACAAAATCGTTACTAATGTCATGCAAATTTTATCAACTCTGCGTTTGCGTCAAGTTACTAATGTCATGCAAAATTTCGTCCAATATCGTGTTGTAATACCTTACTACGCAATAACGCAAAGCCATCTCAAGTTCCTCGTCAGCGACTTAAGCGGTTAAGCCCATTATACCGCATCTGATACTCTCAAATCAGATAGCATTTTTCAAAGTATGGTTGCTAGTGAAAAATTGTCAGAATTGATCTCCTGATTTGGTCAACATTTGGAGCTTAGCCTTTAGGACATTCAAGTCATAGTCATTGACTCAAACCCGTAATGTGCGTTGGGCTTTCATCAGGTCCGTTAAAGGCCCAGAATCTTCAACTTATTGAAACCATATATTGCTCAATTTCCAAAACCAGCTTGGTTTAATTTTAAGGACTCCGATAACCGGACTTACATATTAAACTCTGCTCCTGGTTTATTCTTCAAATAAGCTGGTTGGGAGAGTTGTCAATTTGTCATGTTTGATGTTGGATACACGTGTCCCTCAGTTATACATTGCACTAATTGGACGGTAATTGAGATTTGGCATAATTAAATCTCCGATTTCTAACCAGTAACCGCCATCTCCATCCTTTTAACTGTTAACTTTTTAAGAGAAAAATATGCACAGTGATGACCTTGCTTTGAATCAAAACATATATCTTAAAATAAATAAAGATATAGACGACAAAAAGTTAATGTACATAGTAACTGATAAATATATAGATCAATTTAGATATAGTACTCATAGCTAAAAACAAATTAAATTGGTGGAGGATACACTTAGATATGTTCCTTAGTTTCTCATTGCATTGAATTGAAATATGAACGGTACTGAAATAGTCCGTACACATAGCTAGCAAACTATTGATTATATATGTACGATATCGAAGATTAGTTATGCTTTGCTAACGTATGTTTAGCAAAGCATGTTATCAGTATTACTATTCAAATCTTCTGAATCGCTCAAAAGTATGATATCTTAAAATACGAAAATATACAAAATAAAAGTATAAAAAATAAAAGTAAGATACGTACTATTGTTTACATTTGACTATAGCAAAACATTCTTTCTCGTTAGTGGAAGAAACAAGAATAAAGTAAATGCGTATCTAACTTCTAACAAACCCTATACTTAGTCACCATTTTTTCCATCTAAAATCCCTATTTAAAACCATCATCACCTCCCACTTTTCTCACATCCAATAGCAAAACACAAGCTTAATTAGAAAACAAGACTTAACTAAACCTCTACTTTTGTTTGTAATAACCAAAACAAAATAGAGCAAACACAATGGCTTTGGCTCTCAGGTTCTTCATATGCTTCGTTTTGACGGTGTGCATAGTTTCATCAGTAGATGCAGAAATCTCATGTGGCACAGTGGTAAGTAACTTGGCTCCATGTGCCAACTACCTTTCAAAAGGTGGTGTGGTACCGGATCTGTGTTGTGAAGGAGTTGAAAAGTTGAACGGTGTGGCTCAAACCATGCCGATGCCTACAGTCCATTGCAAAGGGCATTTCTGGTCTCAACCCAAGTCTAGCCTCTGGTCTTCCTGAAGAGTGCGGTGTTAGCATTCCCTATCCCATTTCCTTGAGCACTAACTGCGACAAGTAAGCTTTTTTTTAATTGTTGTACATATATAGTTAGTCTCCTCTCTTTTTCTTTCTAATTAACTTAAGTACTCATTCTAACTAAACACCATGATATAATTTTTATTATTTGGTAAGGTATACGTTTTGATTGTTTTTATTGTTGCAGCGTCGAGTGAAGTTGGAGCTTAATTATATATATATGTATAATCAGATTATGGTTTTAACATAAGTAAAATAAAATGTCTATGTACGTACGCTGATCTCACCGTGCCTTTTTCTTGTGGCTTTGTAATCTTTTGGTTGTTCTGAATTGTAACTTATCATGTTAAAGATAATAATAACACCTTAATTAATCCTCTTTTCTTGTATATTTTTCCAACGCCTTTGTTCGCAACACTCTTAGTGACAAGTTCTCTAACAAAAGATCACGGATCTGAGCCTTCTGAAATGGTGAAAATCAACTTGTATCATTTTAAGTTTTTACAAAAGTGGAAAATCAACTTGTATCAACTTGCATCTATAAACTTCCATTCACCACCTCATCATAAAAAATGGAAATCAATTTGAATATATTCTTAACGCGTCATTAACAAATAGAATTTGCTTTATAAGGTCTCTTCTCCCATCCATAACCCTGACCCTTGGTGATTTCGGATCGGATAACCCACCCAACTCCACTCTGATTTCCTTGTCCTTGCCAAGCACCATATGTATTACATGTTTACATTTGATCCATTCTGGTGGAGGATGGTTCCATTTGATACATGTATTTCATGCTCCAGCTTGAGTTCTCCTATGTTCATTTTGTTCTCTTCAATTGCCCCACTTTTCTGCATCTTCGTCCAACGCACATTGAAATCCTTTCCTTTGATATGACTTTATTTCTGGATTTCCAGAGCTTCCAAATCAGCCAATGGCACTGTTTCTTTCCGAGGGTGAAACTAGTTGATTTTCATGACTTTATATGCATATAAACATACAAGTTTATTTATACCTATAAATCGAACATTCAATAGTAAGATAAGAAAAAGAACAATATAACACACTCGATAATTTTCTGTTAAATGCATAGTCTTTGCCTTTTTGGAACCATAAATATATTTATTCGCATACGGAGAGCAAAAATTATACTAATACTTTAAAATTGCTAAATTCTAGTCAATAATAAGCTATTGGCAGTAGCCAAGTTGTTGGCAGTAGCTACGGGCGACAGATGACAATAGATCTTAATTCACAATGAAGCAAAGGCAACATATTTCATCTGTTGCCATTTTGGTTGTAGTCACAAGTTTGATCATAGTATTCAATTTGATATATAACTGGATTATATATTAAATAACATTAATTAAAATCACATTTACATTTTATGTTAAATCTTTTTAACATCCCATATACATTTTATAGAATGTCTATGTCGGCCTCCTATAGATGTATCACTATATGAATTAAGTTTATTCATTACCAAGTTTAATTAGTACTTAAATTTAATTTTAGAAGAATTTTTTTAATTAATAAATGAAATTGAAATTCATTGAAATAATTGACTTGTTTAATGAGAGTGATTTAACCTTTAAATTCGACCAAAATATATAGTTACGTTTCGTTTCAAAATGTTCATGAGTTTCTCCACAGTTTGAAATACTTTTTAAAACAACTAATGATTACATAAAATTTATAATTTCATTAAACCTTCGTTACAACCCATTACCATTACTATCGAAACGAGTAGAAGTAGAACCACCAGAAAAGAAATCAATAAACGGCTGCTCTCGGCCGGCTCCATCGCTAGAACAATCCACCGGAGAATCACTACCAAGGGCAAAACTGGAACTTCCCATACCATCAGCATTACTTGCATTCAAAGGCTGAAGAGGAAAAAGAGGGAGTGTTTTCCGTCCACTGGAATTGACGTTAATGTCCTCACCGGCATAACAGTTATCACGGAGGGCAAATCTGTCAAATCTGAGTGAACTCGGAGAAATTGGCATTCTTGTGGCTGCTGTTGTTCTTATGTCTGAAAGTTGTTTCTGATGTTGTGTGACTGTCCGTTTCTCGTAGCCACCACTTGGAATCATCACATTGTTTCTGTGAAGAAGATCGTTTGTGTATACACTTCCATGTTGATTCATATGATGATCACTTGCTTGCTGTAAATAGTACGGACTGACACAACCCACTTCATAACCAAAAAAAAGATTTTATTTAGTAATACCCAATTATATTGATAAAAATGAAAAAACAAACATAAAACCTGCTAATCCAGAGTACATAATTTGCTGATAAACATCTCAAAATAGTCCCATATGATATAATCCTTTCGCATCCGATTATATGTTTTTATGTTAAAATTTTAAAAAACAAATTTGAATCTCAGCGATAAATGGCCAAAACTGGATTATATATTTATATATGTATTTAATGACATGTTTTTGTAAGTTCTTTCATAGTCCAGATGTAATTCATACGCTTTATTTTCATTTCTTTAATACGGAAAGAAAACGTCGTCAACAAAAAGAACCTATAACGTATGGACTACAATTTTTTTAAGATTATAAAATAGAACGTCGAAGATTAGATACGGATAAGTAAGAGAAAAGGATAAGAACTACGTGCCGTTTGAGCAAGGAGGGGGGTAGAAGAAACGGGAGGTTTTGTGGAGGAGGCGATTGAAGTAAGCCATGCGCTCCTGTTTCTGCTTTTGGCGTTGCCTAGCCTTATGGTTCTGGAACCAGTAAAAGACGTTTTTACCTTCGATATGGCCGTACGCACGAAGCCTACCGGTGATCTGCTGAATCTGATCGGCGCTCGGAGTTCGTATTCCTTCCTTGTAAAGATTTTCCAGTAGCGTGATCTGATCTTTCGTTGGGTTCCATCTTGAACTGCTTGCTGTTCCTGCGTTTACTTCGTTTTCCATTTATTTGTGTTCAAGGATATTTTTTTTATGGAGAACTAGGGTTTTAAGACGATGGTTTGCATGTAGGTTATGGGGGTTGAATGATGCATGAAATTCATGGGGAGGCTCTCATATTTATATAGCGAGTTAGTGAGGGATTGGAACAGAGTCAAATGAAGAGAGAGATAGTGACATGCGTGTTGTTTTTTGCGCTGGAGACTCTGAAAACATCGCGTGGAGCGGCTGAGATGGTAAAAAAGAGGCTACTTTTTTATGAGAAGACAAATAGAAAGGAAAAAAAAACATTTTGGATCTATTCGTTTTTTTTTTAATAAAAGCATGTTGCATTGGCACATACGCGGAAAAAAAAAAAAAGCATGTTGCATTTTATAATTAATTTATCAAAATGCGGCAAATAGAAAAAGAGATAACACAGTAATACTTGTCTTTAACATGTAAAAATGTTTTTTCTATGTGAATAATGGATATAACTCTCTCTTTATTTTCCAGTAGATACGGTGTATAATTGTTAGTTGTGACTTGTGACTTTATTAGTTTTTCTTATTCTTTCTGGGGATTACGGATGTTTTTTTTTTGAAGTGTATTAATGAAGAAGAACCATTAAGTTTTGGAAATGAAAGAGAGGATAAATACGAACGTTAAATATGATAGGGCGGCAAAAGATAGCTGGTTGGATTGTGTTCTTTGTAGGTCATGAGAAGCCTACATATCTAGTTTGCTTCGGAAATTGACATATCTTATATTATAGTACTATCATATTTTGTTTATAATATTTGTATTTATATAACACGACAATATGAAGTCCAGTAGCTTGGCTCTTCGATTTCTTAACGAACAGGAAAAAAATTCAAAAGATTCGAGCAAAGAAACAAACTCTTGATTATATTTAGTAAACCGTCAAAATAGAGAACTCTAGTGGCTTAGTTCTTTCGCCTCGTGGTTTCATTTCCTTTCTTAAATCCAATGTCGATCCAATTTTTTCCTAGTTGAAGAGGAAATGGCGAGTTCAAGTATGGACCGTCATTTTCTTTCAGATAGAATCTTATTGATCATATCCGTACGAGATATTTTCGTAGGTTTTTCGTAGGTTTTTCAGTAAAAATTTAAGTTTCTCAAATATAGCAGACGTTAGTTGAGCGCAAATCACCGATATGCTTAACCTAGGCACAAAACGTTTATTTGGAAGTTGGAACTATAGGTATAAAATAAAACATAATTTTGAAATATAGAACATAATTTTTCTAATTAAAACTATTTAAGAATGATATCTATCTGTAAAACTACAAAATATAATAAATCCATACAAATGAAAAATGGTTTCAGAAAGCTGTTTTTTGGAACTAATCGATACTTTAAGACAAAATAAAACAAATATTCGTTCTATACTTGCAGATGAAGCAATCGTATGTACAACGTTTCAGTGTCGTGTTTGTGGTGTTTTTCTTCCATATAATTGCACTTTTCACGGTACATACGTACTTTAGAACATTTTTATCACATCATTTCCTCATCCTCTTATTTTAATTTAATTTTCTCTAAATAATTTGTAATGTAGCATAGTGAAACATACTACTTTAATTGTTGAATTCCCTCGTGTTTAATTGTTTTATATTTTTCAACACATATTTTTACATCACAATCATGGGCTCATGGCTAACTACATATTGACTCTTTAGTATTCCCTCTATTACATCAAGTTTATCAAGTCTGATGTTGTGAAATTTTCATACAAATTAAAAAAATAACTTTTACATTTTAATATTATTATTTTATTAGTTTAATAATATTAACTATATTTTTTTCTTATTTTTATTGGTCAACAATAAAAATAATAATGATGTTGATGTAGAATATCAATAATTGTGGAACAAAAAAAAAACTCAAAACATTGAACTTTTAAGATCAAAAGGGAAAATAAAATATTGCATAACTATTGTACATAATAATACAAGTTTTAGAATGAAAAATATTAGATAACTATTCGCCGAAAAAATCACATTGTACGGATAGATATATGTGCAGACTAACGGAATAAGACTTCATAACATAACCATAATCATTTATTTACATAATAAGTTTTTACTTTTTTTTAGACAAAAACGCAAATCCTGCATTATTGCGTTTTATCAAACATTATGAATTTTTTTGAATTTTTTTTTTGTATAATCATAAGAAAAACATCATTTAACCATTATAGTTTCGCTTCAACTGAAAACTAGACAAGTCAAATAAAAGTCAGAATTAAATTTGATACAGTACTGATTTCAGACTAACATAAGGATGCCATTGTGCGACTATCAATTAGTTAAAATTCATCGTGTTACGCCACCAACTTTAGATATATAAATGTGCAATATGCATATACATATATGGACTGTAAAAATTTGTGAAAAGTTGGCATGGGGAATGACAAATTGTGAAAGCAAAAGACATGCATGGCTTCAAATTGAGCCTTTTAGGCACCTACGAATCTATAGGAGCAGAGATTTGCCTCGAGAAAGAGTGAGACATATAAGTATAACACTCTCCAATCTCTTCATTGATTTTCATGTTTTAGTGAAATTTGAGCCAACTTGATTCGTTCAGCAGATATTTTACTTCTTGTTTTCGTTTAATTCTGATAAGAATTAATGAATATCACGATGGCAGTTTTATTTATCTATAATTTTAGTGGTCTCTGTATTTCTATTATAATAAAAAAATTGAGTGATTTTCTTGCAAAACATTTCTTTTAATTGTTCTATGAGTTTCATCTAATCCATTTGCTCTGCACTATTATTATTATCATTTGTGAATCTGAATTTTTAAGCTGAACGATAGACGTATATACCATTTTATACACGTATAAGTCGTAACTGCCGTAAAAGGCAATTTTGTCTCCTTTGTGTGTTGTCGTTGGGTGTAGAAGACACTTGTAGCCAAACTTTTACACGTATGTATGTAACATCACATTCTATGTTTATACACGTATTATACTTTTTTTGTACCTATTTGCTGCATTCTTCGTATGCTAAGTTTACTATTTTTAAGGATTCAGACAACATTAACGTACTGTCGTAACCTGTTTGCACGTTCGTTGCCTTTGCTCTTTTATCTTCCGAAGGTATTATCTAAAACTCTAAAGTAGGAATAGAAGAAAATCAAATACTAATATTATAACGATTAATCGATCATAGCGGTGAAAAAGGTACAATGAGACTTTTGGAAGAGGTGGAGCCGGTCCTAAATCCTAGGATGTCCTAGAATTTATGTAATATGCTTTTTGCTAGGATCAAAACATCCTTTTACATGCATATTTCTTAAAGAGAAAGACTCAACTTTTTTTACTACGAAAATCATAGTATTGGTTTGGGATTTTGTTTTGTCAACAACACAAAAACGTGAAACACATTATAGTATAAATTTAAATTTGAGTTACATGATAGTATAAATCACACAAGATTACATATTTTGGTTAGTATTGTACTCATATCTCTAAATTTTATACAAATTTGTAAAGTCATTTAATACAACTCTCATTATTTTATCAAAGCGTATATTAAAATTTTGATACAGTACTATATGATTAAAATAAAACCATTAATGAAGATCACACAATGGTCTTTGAAGTTTTAATCTCGTTCTCCAGGTCTGATCCGATATAGGAAAAAATCAGTTAACTTGATTTTAGGCTTTTGTGAGTTTTTATCTCCCGTTTAACTCCGGTTCAACTGAGTCTTCGGTTCATTTGAAGCTGACTGGTTATCGACTCAAGATGTAAATGGGCTACGGTCTGTTACAAGGCCCAAATGAAAATTAAAAGAAACCGAGAAGAAAAGCCCAGAGAGGTTGAGTCTGAAGAAAAGCCCATCGTCTTCTTTTTAATAAATTAGAACAACGCATCTTATAGACCCATTAGATATTTTTCCCGGAACTTGACTATGGATGGGTCTATAAGATGAAATGGTTATTTGTTTTTAACATTTAGCAGTCTAAATATATTATTTTAACAAAATATTAGACAATAATGAAAAGAAAAAAATATCTGAAATACAGTTTTGCATTGTTTGGTTTAGAACAGTTTTTTTTTTTTTTTTTGTGTCGCGTGGCTTTAGTGTAAATTGTCTCATCAAAATTGTATAGTCAAAATTTATTCTAACGGTATTGTAGGAAAACGAAAAGAAACAACAAAACAATTCGTGAATAGGAATCATAAAAACACACTTTCTGTCTATATACGATAATTTTTAAAAATCACCGATAATATTGGAATCAAAACAAGAAAGGAAAACAAACAGCTATAATGAGTTTGTGGGCGACGGTTGTCTAACCTTTGGTTCTGTCTATTTATTATCTTATCCAATCATATTTTATGGGTTCCCCTCGTGGCTTCTTCAATTATTATTCCTCACAAACCTTAGATTCAATTTTTAATTGTTTGCTATATTTGCCTCTTTAAACTTCTTTAAACATTTTTTTTTTTTTTGCAATTTTATTAACTTATGATTTATTTGGAATAAGTACTAACTTCCGATGGTTTCAAAAATTCAAAATTCGTATGTGTAATTTCATGTTAAACCGCTAATTTATATATATTAAACAGTTAAATATGCATTTTATATACACTCGTATGCAATCGCTAAACTCATTGTATAAACCGTTGATTTTGGTTTTCAAAAATTTTATATCGATTTTGCTTAAACAAGTCGAATCCTTGCACCTGCTTTTATACATTTTATATTTAAAGTGATTATTTTTTACTATAGTAAAAAATACATTTTTAGTAAGAAATTAAGAGAAAAGTTTGTATCATACTTACTAGTTTATATAGTAAGAGATTGAGTTATATGCATAAATAAATTGATAATTCAGGTATTTAATCATGCGAATCCGCAATTTTATTGAACAACTGTCTAAACACTTCACATAATTGTAATTGACTAAAGATAAGTGATAATAATGTGAAGATTTAAATATAGATGTGTATTGTTGTGGAAGACACGCGGAGGAGAATCTTGGGTTGTATCGACAAAAAAGAAGAGAATCTTATGTTGATGGCTATGACTGTTTTTTCACTGTGTGTAAGCTCGAAATTTCCTTTTTAAGAGCGTATATATTCTTTTCTTCTAATAAAGAAAAAGTTTTGCCCCAAAAGGTAGTTATTTGAAAAAAAGTTCAAAGCGAAACTTCGAAAAGGTTTTAATGGAGTTACGAAAATAAATGTTTGAATGGTATATATTGTACAAAGCAGAAAAACAGTAATTGTAGTAAGATTTATATATCATTAGCATAATCGCATATATCTTAATATTAGCAAGTATATGGAGCTGTCGTTTGTTTTGTTTATTTCGATGGGATACAAAAACAGAAATTCTTTTTAATTAATACTAATAATATTTCTATTAATGCTTTTATTATAAAATGTTGTGGAGTTGTACAAACAAACAGAAATAGTTATAACGTGGACCGCTCAATTCTTGTCTACTTATAATATTTTTTTGCAGATATAAACTGAAACGATATTACAATCATTGTAGCCTGAAAAACCATTTTTATTTATAAACAACATTAATATCAATTAAGCCAAGACTTTGTATAGGGATGAGGATGACACCAATACGCAAAATATAGAATGCATATGAGATGTAACTGAAATGTTGACCAAAAACATGTTTAGTAAGATTAAACTCCACCAATGTTGACGAAAACAATCCTATTACTCAAGATAGAAATGACATATAGTTAAGAAACTGTATCCAAATAAAAACGGAATTAAGTGGTATAATTTAGTATTGGCTTAGGTATGAAACACGTTTAGAATTATTTTACAACTATAAATCTAAAAACACCACTTTTATTGCAAACAAACAATATAGATAGGAAAATATCAATCTATCTGTATTAAAACTGAAATGACCGATTAATCTGTGTCATACACAAATGAAAGTATATATAAAAAAACTACATATGCAAGTTGACATCAGCTTCTGGTCATTATCGCTTAAACGTTATACAAACAAATACTTTTAAGGAACATTAACAAATAATTAGATTAAAATACAGATTTTGGGTAAACCATAGGTATTTATCTTCAAAAAGTGTACCCTAATTTTTCTCTATCTATCTTTTTTTCAAAATGTTGAGTTAAAGGCACCAAGACTTGCCATTTTGTGCCAAGTATAACAAAGAACCCAACTTGTGAACCTAAATTGCTGTGAAAGAGATCGTTCTTCTCTCTGTTTCACATAAAAGGAAAACATAAGAAAAGAAAAAAAAAAATCTTTCTCTTTCACAATCTTAATTTCTGCTCACCATCAAGGCAAGTTTCCTTCTTTTGATCCTCAACAATTTCCATTGCTACTAAAAATATCTTCTTTCCAAAACAATTCACGCATTTACGTTTTTCTCAATCTTTACATATATGGTAACCAACTCTTATTCCATTCCTCTGTAACTCACACAAATTCCTGTCCAAAAATTAGTTTTTTCTTTTCATGTGATGTGAGAATTTGGGTTACGAGAAAGATGAAGACTATTAGTGGATTAGGTATTGGGTTAAGTTTAATGTTTGGGTTTCTTCTATTAGCACTTGTTGGAGAAGTCTACTATCTTCTAAGATGTAAGAAGCACAAGAAGAGAGTCATAAGCCAAGAGAGTGAAGAAGAGAAAGAAGAAGAACAACAACAAAACGGATACGCTAAAGAACTAATCCAGCTCTTCTGCTTCAAAAAACCTCAATCTCTGCAGCAAAACAATGGAGGAAGAGAAGGTGAAGTCTCAATGAATGAAGATGGGAATCCAGATTTAGAACTTGGGTTGATGAAACACTTGAATGGAGGAGATCTAGGGTTTGAAGCAGAGCTTATGAAGCTTCATAACCAGAGGTTTCTATTCACAATCATGGAAGAGACAAAAGCAGATTTGGAATCTGAAGATGGGGGTAAATCAAGATTAGGTTCAAGATCAAGAAGAAGAAGCTTGAGTGATGTTCCTAATGACTGTAATACCCCTGGATTCACTCCATTGGCTTCTCCTAAAAAGTCATCATCTCCTCTGGAGTCTTATCCACACCATGGATTCAATCCTCTGTTTGAGTCAGACGGTGAGCTTGAGTTTAACAAGTTTTTCAGGTCCTCTTCTTCACCTCCACCGAAGTTTAAGTTCATGAGAGATGCTGAAGAGAAGCTAAGGAAGAGATTGATTGAAGAAGCCAAAAGAAGAGAACTCTCGATTGTAACAGAAGGTTCGTTTCTCAAGTTTATGAATCCTGCGATGAACAGAGAGAAGAAACAGAGTATTCAAGAATGTGATGAAACGGTGTCGTTTTCTCCTTCTTCTTCCTCATCAGGTACAACAATTACAAATCTTAGAACGTTAGTGGTTGTTTAG
Source organism: Arabidopsis thaliana (assembly GCF_000001735.4). Lineage (NCBI taxonomy): Eukaryota > Viridiplantae > Streptophyta > Magnoliopsida > Brassicales > Brassicaceae > Arabidopsis > Arabidopsis thaliana. The sequence continues at coordinate 23,941,996 of NC_003076.8, forward strand.
TATTAGCATCTCTGTGGCTTTACTCTTTTAATTTTTATTTTTGGTTGAATTTTTGTTTCCAAAAATTTCAATTATATTGTGTGAAAATTCTATCTTTCCTTTCTCTCATTCTTGTTATTTAGGAATGATTTCTTCTGTACGTATCAATCTGAAATTTTTTGCAGATGCTTGTTTTGTTTTCGTCTAAGAAATCTTCTTAAGATATAGAAATTATATAATTTGTTCTCTAACCAAATAGGCAATAACAAAATATTTTGTATAAAGCTAGCTTTTGGGAAAGTAATGTAAAATAACATTGTGTTAGGTTTGAAAGTTGGGGTTAATAATTCAAATCTTTACAGCGCCACAAGTTGAAATTTTCTACCAGAATAAAATATTACTTTAAGTAACAGATAAAAAGTGTAAATTATGGCACAACAAAGCATGAATAATACTATTTGGATTTTCTAAACGTAAAAAGAAAAAATATCATGTTATATATATCTAGACTACATTTGAATAAAAACTTGTAAGAGAAAGAAACCTTTTTGTGTTGTCTGAACTAGAAAAATTCAAGGCATCACGCGATGTATCGCCGAAAGCTTTGTTTTTGTTTCATTCACTTACCTTTTTTTCCACAGTTTACTTTTAGATATAATGAAATATACCTACTCACACCTATGTGTATTTGGTTTGGTTGCTTCCAACTTCCAAGCAACCCAAAATTCAAGATAAATTTGTTCAACTATCTTCCGTTTCTGCATAAAAGTCATAATTAAATCAAAAAGCAAGTTTTGTTAACAAATTTAAACTTGTAAAAGTTTCAAATTGAAGTACATCTCTATCTAGCAGAAAAAGGTACCAAAAATCCTAATCTAAACTTGGAATAATTTTGAATTATTGGACCACTGGTACTGACCATATGACTTTATTAGTGGTGAGTTTGCGACATTTTTCTCGTCAGAAACTCTTATTTATTCTTAATCACTATGAATTATCGGCTGTTAAAGCACAACTGCAGTACTTACCCAAAAAAAGAAAGTCACAACTGTTTTTACATATTTTCTAGGTGTTTCAAACATCGACTGAATAAGTATATTACTATATTTAAATATTTTTTGGATTCTTAAGTGATTATAATAGTATTTTAATTTTTGTTTTGAATACAATAACTAGAATTTGTCAATCAGTGATAATTACAAATGAATTTTTCTGGATCATGGTTGTACTGGTTCGATGATCATCATCGAATCAGTATTATTTTTGTTGTTGTTTATATCTTAATTACAAAAGAATTTGAAATAGACAGTGTAGCAAAAAAAAAAAACTATAAATGTAAACACCCTGTATGAACAAAAACTAGAAATGTGTTGTTAAAGTACAAATGTATTAATGTATATATACGTATACGTACAACACGCATTTTCATATGTATAAATGTACGTATTAGATGACACATGTGAACATGGCGGCACGTGAAAGAACCAAACTCAAAGAGACAGAAAAGGGAAGGGGTCCTGGAAACACACGTCAACCTCGTAGCCCCCACCTTAAAATGTATACGTAATTAACTATGATTTGTTTGTTAATCGTTTGTATTAATCGTGATTTGTTTGATAAAATTATGGGACTGCATGTACTCGACCAGAAAGAAAAATCATGATAACAGATATGTTACATGTAGTGTTTGTTATAACGTCTTCTAATGATCTGTCATAATCAGTAGTTCAATACGAACAAAAGAATTTAAATACAAAGATGCCAAAAATTTCAAGAATCAAAATTTCAAATACATCTTATACGAATCCAAAACCTTTGATGTCAGTGACCAAGCCCTAATATCCACCGTACGTTGACACTTAGAGACAAAATTTTCAAATTACTAAGACTATCCACATAATTGGCCGTTGCAGTAGTCAGTGAAACTCGAATTTAGATATATGTATTATTTTACATATTTTTTTAAGATAACCGATTGTTGCCGACAAACAAAAAATATGACCAGTCGAACTGCCATTACCAGTTAAGTTATAGTTTATTACATTAATAGTAATGGACTAAAGGTGCGTGCTATTAAAGTATGGAGATGGAAGAGACAACCTAACTAAACAATTGTAATTTTGTGGTTAATTATGTCGTCTAGATTCAGTTGGATTAAGTTATCTGGCCATTGTAAAAGACTTGATCCAAAGATAACCATTGTGCTTTCGTTTCTTGTCAAAGTCCTCTTTTCGTAATTAAAATGTTTCAGAAAGAAAAACTTAGTTTAGAACGAATTTCGGAAAGGAGCAGAGAGCCTATGTTTGAAAACTTTGTGTCTTAATTCTTTAATAAATGTCGTTTTGTATCATAATTCTTAAGATGATTTTTCTTAAACAGACGTCGTTTTGTGTCTTTACGAATTTAGAACAGAGGCCCATTGAGTGAAACTAAATGGGTTTAAAATATCAGACGAAAACAAAAAGACTTGAAAGCCCAAATAAATAATTAAGAGACTCTACTTTTCAGTTCTTTATAAACTTTTTTTTGCCTTTGATGTTTTTTTTTTCTCTGTCAGCTATATTTCTAAGTAACTGAAGCATCCGAACATGAATAAATTTCAAATTATAAATTTATAGTTAAAAAAAAAATTATGCATATAGGTTAATGATCTTAATTTTGTTTCTAATCAGTATATCAAATTTGTTCTCACTAACAAAATTACATTATACTAATAGTTTCACACGGCTCTGATTCTGAATATACATGTGTATAAATAACTTAGTGGTAATACTAAAGTAAAGATTACTCTTAAAAAAAGGGTGATGTTAATTATATAATAGATATGAGTTACCTCGAGAGGGGAATATTTGGGAAGAATAGGATGTGTGGGGATGATCAAACACGAACGCATGTTTGCTTTTGTAGGGGGACAAAAGTCAAATACACTGAAAATTTCAAGATTCAATCTTAAAGTAATTCCCTAACCCCTAAGACATTCAAAAAGTCAACTTCTTGTTGATTGAGATAGATTAACCATATACGTAATTTTATGGACACTTTTAGCTTAGGATCCTCCAATTATATATTAAAAAGAAAAAAAGAAAAAGTAAAACAACGTGAAAGAGACAAACATAGATCTTGGAATTGGATAGTAGAAGACAAACTTAGATAAATTGATATATGATTTAGATAAACTTACAAAGATAAATGTAAAACGAACAATTGAATCCTAAATAGTAACGTCAAAAAATTAGGCATCATCATCCAAATCAGATACTGCAAACAATTAATGTAATACATGCATTGTTATATGGCATACCATGTATTTATATGCGGATAGAACATGGATCAAGATCTAGCACTCTCAATATTATTACCGAAATCTTTAAAAAAAACAAAACTGAATTTAATTTCATATTCGTTTGAGAAAAACAACATGCTTTTGTTTTCTGAACTTTGAATTTTATATAAATTCACATCAATATCACACCAATACCAAACCCTAAACTTTTGTTTTCCTTTTTGATATTAAACACACTAATATAGCGTATAAACTTATATAAAAAACGCAAACAAAAAAGTGGGAAAACAACAAATCAAGCCTATGGATAGATAGAGATATATGTATAGACTATTGGTTAAAATCTCGCTTTCTTGATCTTTTTACCAAAATCTTGAAGAACAGACGGAGGAAACATGGATTCGACCTCTCTAGCTACATCTAAAAAAACCACCGATCTCTTTACCCACATGCCTCTCCGTTTCATGGACGGGATAGCTTTTGGCTTTCTCGGCGGTCGAGGAGGACAATAACACACACTGTTCGAGTTTCTCGGCGTCTCTGGGATCTTTACAGGAGACTCTTCATCCTTACATTCCCATTTTCGTTTTCCTCTCGATCCATCTTGTAGATTTTCTAGTTCTTGATCTTGTTGTCGGTGTTGGTGGTTCCGTTGTCTGTTAGATTGATTTTCTTGGTGGTGTCGAGATAATGATGAATCAAGAGAGTCGGATTTTGATGGAACTAGGAGACTCTCAGGTTGTTGCGTTGCTTCAATATCTTTGTCATCAGGGAATAAATGAAAAATCTTAATCTTTGACATCTTATCACAAACAGGAAAAGAGAGAGTAACTTTAAAAGAAAAAATAATGACTACTGATCGATCAGAAACAACAAACAAGATCTCGATATATATCAAGGTATACGTGTATATATGTATGTGACTGTGTTTATATCATTGTACATATATTTGATGCAAATAAGGAGCAGAGAAATTGAAATTAAGATCTTTAAGTGTGTGTGTATTTGATATTTGTGAGTGTGTGCGCTTGGTATATAACAAAGAGCGAAGACACCTCCAAATCGACAAAGGAGCAAGGCATGCAGGCCGTAAAATGAGAAGGACTTCTAATTAATAAATATTTTTATACATGAAGAAAAAGGTGGAAAAAACTGCCACACACTCACTTAGTCATATTATTGTGTCTATATGACTATAACTAGTATAAATAGTTTGGACTCGTTGTCTCCCACAATAATTCAAAATGATAAACTGTTGCCACTACGAAAAATGTAGGAGTGTAACGTCTGAATAATTCTATAAGAATCTGTAAATATATCATTGGAAGAATTATAGGATCAATTTTTTAAAGCTGTGACTATGGCAGAGTAGATTTTACAAGCTTATAATGGATTAAGGTTTGAATACTTTCTTTTAAGCAAGCAAGTTCGATGTATTCTGACTGCAATGTGATAATACGTATTCATCATTATAATTATAAACGTATACATAAGCATTAGTATAATTTTAATAAGACTATGTGGGGTCATGAAGCAGAGAAATTGAAATGAAAACCCACTTTGTGCGAGGGATCCTATGCAACACATATGAATATCGTTCTACATTTATGCATTTACATACAAACCACAAGCATATAATTAATTATACTCTTATCTCTTTATATAGTAATTGTTTATAAAACTTTAGCCATAAAGAAATCAGTCTTTCGCCATACTGAGATAGTCAGATTCATGTCTTTTCACTATTTTCTTTTGTGTTAAAAGATCATCTTTTCACTTTTGATCCTCTTTATAAATAAAATAAGTGTATCAGACTATCAGTATATAAAGTAGCGAATATTCAAAATTAATTTTTGAAATAATTCAATTTAGACGCTTGTTTTTTTGTGGATCACCAAATTCAATTTAGACTATAACAACTTTTAAGATACTACTAATCATTTAAACTTCATTTTTTTGTTTTTAATATATATTACCAGTTTGTTTGTTGCATTTTGAGCCTTTGAGGTGGACTAATCGACGCAAATTATCTGTTTGAAAACATTTGAATTAAACAATATAGTAACCGTGTTAATTAATTACCGATATAGAGGTAATTTGTCACATATCAGTAAAACTAATAGTATTTGAACAGAATAGCCTAGTTATATTTTGGTTTAGTTTTTCATAATAAAGCTCATGTGACTCATATATACTTTACTTTAGATTCGTCGAAATCAAGTCACGTGATTAACTAAGATCTAGTGCTTCTTCTATGGTATCTATTACCTTTTAAGCTTTGTATCCGCTTTTTCCATCTTTGATCTTATATTCTTATTAATTATTTTATAAGCTTTCATCAGATCCTGATGTTACTCTTTGTAAACTTATAAATTTCAGTAATTAACCCTTTATCAAAAATAATAAGGGTCGATTATATACATGGGTTTTAGTTATGGAACGTAATGTATATAGACTATATATAAGTACATTTTAAATTGATAACTATAGTAGATAAATAAGTGTTACCTAATATGTTAAAACATACACAAATCGTTGCATTTGGCGTAATCTTAGGCTTCTTGTCAAAAGTCGTAAGACTGATTCCTAGGATTCCTTCATTGACACTGATGTGGTTTTGAAGAGGTTGTAGATTTGGTACTGTCGTTTTTCTTTCTTTGTTTCTTAATATTGTTGTTTTTTAACCACTCCCCATCTACGTATACTCGGTCCGAGATTTCTGTAGAGATACATATATAAGAAATTGGTAATCCAAATGCAATTATTTTAACTAGATACCAAAAAAAGAAGTGTCTTGAGTTTTATAAAAATTCATTAATACCCAACGAAATTTTGTAATTAAATGTGGACAACAAACTTATTTGGAATTTTTGTTTGTATCTTAGAATTTATGGAAATACTGCTGTTGAAGGAACAAATTACAATTTTTTTTTTCTATGGAAATAATAATTCGAAAGATGTCAAGTATGTCTCCATGCTGGGGTGTGCGGGGTCCATTTGAGATTGCTTGGGTTTCACCGCATCCTAAGTTTATTATCCTTGAGATTTGTTCCCGAACCCTTATTTTCATAAATAAAATAGAAAAATACATTTAAAGTAGACTAGTAGAGTGATAAGTTGGGGCACAAAAAAAAAAAAAAACTAGTAAACAATTGCTAATAAAAAAGGGTAAAAACTATGAGTAAACAATTGTGAAAATATATATAACAAGTTTTTAAAAATATATTTATTTGATGTACCACGTATATCAATATATAATCCGTTAAATAATGATATAATTACAAAAAAATAACTCACACACTTATATTTAATAAATTATATAAAAATAACATATTAATTATTTCTGTCCGTGATCATTAAATTGGAAAAGTGAAAACGACCAAAATGATCCAAATTCATTTTTCTTTGCTAGACATTAATATTTTTTCCACTCAAATATCATTTGTTTCATTGCCAACTAACACAAACACTCATTAAACTATATATAAAAACTACTCGAATAACATTTTTTTTTGTTTACTGAAAGTCAAATTTCTAGCAAATGCATCATATCATTTACATAGATGCAAATATATAACTTTGATTGGTATCTTATTCAAAGGACGGTAAGAGAAATAAATATATAATGCTATTTCATAACTAATCGTATATTAATACGAATAACAGAAGAACCACACTGTCTCTCATACCAAATAATTACATCTCATGCTCATGCTTAATTATGTTGCTTCCCCACATCCTATCATCATTACACCATTTTCTCAATCTCCGCCCAACTTTTTCAGCAAATACCCCATGTCTCCCCTTAAATTATTCCTAGTTTTATTCTGTTATACATTCTTATAATCTCACTTTTTTATCTGTGTTCAATTTTTAAGTGTCTATCTTTATGATCTTCATCAGGCTTTCATTAGTAGACATAACAATCGACATATTTCTTTTGGAGTGGGGCTAAAGGGTTCAGAGGCACTCGATCAAGATAAACATGAAGAACTACGAATGGTTGAAAATTACATCAAAATAAGTACCGTATCCTAATATAAATTGCTAGCTAATAAAAATTGTAAAGAGGTTAATATCGTTGTCTCAAAATCATATGTTTCATAAATATACCACATATACAAATCTACACATATAAAAAGGGTCATTTTGATACATTTATATTCCATTATCTGAAGTCCAATTGCAGTAACAAACTACAACAAATCGGATTTTAACATACTAAGGACTCGACCCATGAATGTGGTTGATTATTAAAATGTCACAATTATTAAATATATCATCTTGATCTTTAATCAATCTCAGGACTCAATGACCGATATTTCAAAATCCCAATATTGAATAACGATTAATTAACAAAATAAAAAAATCAATAACGCTTCATCCGGAGAACCATGACGACCAAAACCTTAATTTTTGGGCATGTTGAACTTTCACGTATCCAAAAATAGGTGAACACATGTCGTCACCCTCTTAGATATAGGATTTAGCAAAAACTAATGGCCACGATCTGTTAAGAGTCAAGCGATAAAAAGCAAAGCTCCTTTCGTTTTTTCAGAAATTTTGAACCCATTCAAGTCGGGGCGTTGCAGGATCCGATTTCTCGTTTTGTTCTTCGTTAAAATTCACCAGGTGATAACCAAATACCCTTGTTTCTTGGTAACAATTTCGATTTTCTTGCATGGAAAAATGTCAAGAAAAATAGATTTTAGATAAATCAACTTGAATATGTAAGGCCATTTTCATTTAAAATGGCTTGTTGAATGAAAATTTCATGGGAACCGTTACATTATTTGCATATTACAATTGTTTGTTACCGGTCTTGATTCATATTCATATATAGATTGAAGAATGGCGGACGGTGAAGACATTCAACCGCTTGTTTGTGACAATGGAACTGGAATGGTTAAGGTAAAGTTTCTCTCTAAGACTCTTATTGCTATGTCACATATATATAAGGCTATGCCATAAACGACTACTCAAAAATATATCCCGTGCTTAGGCCGGATTCGCGGGTGACGATGCACCAAGAGCGGTTTTTCCGAGCATTGTAGGCCGTCCTCGCCACACGGGTGTGATGGTAGGGATGGGACAAAAGGATGCTTATGTTGGAGACGAGGCTCAATCAAAACGTGGTATCTTGACTCTGAAGTACCCAATTGAGCATGGAATTGTTAATAATTGGGATGACATGGAGAAGATTTGGCATCACACTTTCTACAATGAGCTTCGTGTTGCCCCTGAAGAACATCCGGTTCTCTTGACCGAAGCTCCTCTCAATCCGAAAGCTAACCGTGAGAAGATGACTCAGATCATGTTTGAGACATTCAATACTCCTGCTATGTATGTTGCCATTCAAGCTGTTCTCTCACTCTATGCCAGTGGCCGTACAACTGGTCAGTAACACACTTATATTTGTGTTGATCCAATCTATAACCAGTTTTTTTTCATGCTTGATTTTAAATAATATGAACTATTTTAAGGACTATTTGGTTATGCTTTTATGGACAACCCTAATTGGTTCTTTTGCAAATTATTGATTAGGTATTGTTTTGGACTCTGGAGATGGTGTGAGCCACACGGTACCAATCTACGAGGGTTACGCTCTCCCACACGCAATCCTACGTCTTGACCTAGCAGGTCGTGACCTCACGGACCACCTCATGAAAATCCTCACAGAGCGTGGATACTCCTTCACCACAACTGCTGAACGTGAAATTGTTAGAGACATGAAAGAGAAGCTCTCTTACATTGCTCTAGACTTCGAGCAAGAGCTAGAGACTTCCAAAACAAGCTCGTCCGTTGAGAAAAGCTTCGAGCTTCCTGATGGACAAGTGATAACCATTGGAGCAGAGAGGTTCCGGTGTCCGGAAGTTCTGTTCCAGCCGTCAATGATCGGAATGGAAAATCCAGGAATCCATGAAACCACATATAACTCTATCATGAAATGTGATGTGGATATTAGGAAAGACTTGTATGGTAACATTGTGCTAAGTGGTGGAACCACAATGTTTGGAGGGATTGGTGATAGAATGAGCAAAGAGATTACGGCTTTGGCTCCAAGTAGTATGAAGATTAAGGTCGTGGCTCCACCGGAGAGGAAGTACAGTGTATGGATCGGTGGCTCTATATTGGCTTCACTCAGCACTTTCCAGCAGGTGAACACATTAATATACATTTTTATTATTATTTGATCATGTATAATATAACATTCATAAGTTTGTTTTGATATAAATATTGGTATGTGTTTGAAAACTTGACAGATGTGGATTGCGAAAGCAGAGTACGATGAATCTGGACCCTCAATAGTGCATAGGAAATGCTTCTAATCACAGTTCCTAAGATCACCAAACGAAGACGGAAGTAAAAGTAAAAGACAGAAGGTTAAAAACATTGAGATTACTACCAAATGCCACATTTTTCCATTATATTTTCTAATCTCTCTTTTATCCTTTTTTTTTTGAATAGCCTCTCTATGTTAATTTTTCAACTAAGCATACTTTTCTTTAAACAATTTCCACTCCCAATGTACTATATATAAGCGACTAATTTCAATTATTATATTTTCTATTTTAAACTTAATTTATTTGTTACTCAAAAGAGATTTTGTGATGGTTAAACAATTGTGACTAATATACTTCAAAGACATCCGTATCAAACACAAAACAAGCTCCATAATGTTGATCTAGTACAAACAATTGTGACATATAAATGCATATTGTCGAAACTCACTAAATCTTAGATTACTCGGTTAAATGGATGTGGTCTAATAAGTGTCAATAAACACAACACAAAATGTTAAACTGATGGATTAGTGATGAGAAGATGAGTTTAAATGTTTCATTTAGTAATAAAACGTGTTTATTATGTTTGTTGGTAAAGAAAAGAAGAAACGAATTGTTGATGGTTAACTAAATTTTAATTTCTTATTCGATCTCGGTTTAACCGAACCGAATCGTAAACCCAGAAACAGAAGCTGCGACGGAGAATCCATTTCTCGAGATCGTCGCCGTTAAAATCTGCGATCTCATTGCTCATTGGTGAAGACAAATCCCTAATTCGTATGTCAGATTCTGTGGCCGGCGATTTCCCTCCCGATCCACTTCTCGCCTCCGGAGCCTTCATCTCCTCCGCCGGTGACGGAACCCTAGACAGTAGTGCGAAACGACGACCGATTCAGGGAGGAATCGGAATTTCTGGTTCGGGAGAGAGCGTACGCATCGGGATGGCTAACGGCACTGATCAGGTGAATCATCAGACGGAATCGAAGTCGCGGAAGCGTGCGGCGCCTGGAGATAATTGGTTGCCTCCTGGTTGGAGAGTTGAAGATAAGATTCGAACTTCCGGTGCCACAGCTGGTTCGGTGGATAAGGTAAAGAATCTCAGCTTGACTCTGCTTTTCTCTATGAAGTTTTGAGCTGCGTTGTTGCTTGAAGACTACAAATTGAGGATTCTTTGATTGCTGTTGTTTTGTTCTCTTTGGTTTAAAAATCTTGCCTTTAAAGTAGTGACAAGTGTAATGATGTAGTAAAATGATGTGGTTGGTTCTGCTTAAGCATTAATGAGTTTGTTTAGATTATGTTAATGGTGTATTGGGACTTGAATCATACACTTTATCAGTGTGATTAGTGTTACTTTGATTTATCAGGTGGATTTAGATGGTTTGGTTTGGTATATATTGTGATTGAAGAGATGAAGTTTTGGTGTTGTTATACTCGATGCTAATATGGGTGTAGATATTGATGTGTAGACTTGTGACATTTTCTTATCTGGTTTTGCAGTACTATTACGAACCAAATACAGGACGTAAGTTTCGGTCCAGGACTGAGGTGCTGTACTACTTGGAACATGGAACTTCTAAAAGAGGCACCAAGAAAGCTGAGAATACATATTTCAATCCAGACGTGAGTTTACATGCTTAAAGATTAAACCTTTCACCCTGGTTTCAAACCTGTGATGTGTATTGAATTTTGCATTTGCAGCATTTTGAAGGCCAAGGAAGCAATAGAGTCACCAGAACCGCTACAGTGCCTCCACCTCCGCCACCGCCATTGGACTTTGATTTTAAGAATCCACCAGACAAGGTAAGCTGGTCTATGGCAAACGCAGGAGAAGAAGGTTGGATACCTAATATTGGGGACGTCAAGGTTCAAGACTCAGTGAGACGAGATTGGAGCACTGCGTTTACCTTTATCACAAGCCGAAACCCTAGTAAAGTGTCGGCTTGAAGACTATGATGACCTGGTGGCGATTTTTGGGTTGTTGCATCTATGGTAAGATACACAGATATGTTAGGGTTACTTAATTGGATAATTCTTGTTTAGTCTTCATTCATCAATCATCAAGTTATGTGTACTATAATTTTTGTAGCGGTTTTTGGAAGAATATGATAAGGGGATATGCATCTTTGTGTTTGCTTTTGGAACGTGATAACCATTCGACTTTTGACTGATGAAATTGAAGACACTGTCGTAGTAACAAAGCTATTCTTCTTAGACATTTTGATACTGAACTATTCTGTGTTCCAAAGTCTTTTACTTTGTGTTTAGGAAAAGATCTTGTTCTTTGTGAAACCAGTGTCGTAATTCAAGAACTAATGCTTGACATGTCTCACCTGCTCAGGTTATCTAAATCTAATGGATAAGAAGAAACATCAACAATACTGCACTGATACAAGACAAGAAGCGTCTGTAGTCCAACGGTTAGGATAATTGCCTTCCAAGCAATAGACCCGGGTTCGACTCCCGGCAGACGCAATTATATTTTTCCCAAACATAATTTTAGATTTTGTTAACCAAACAATTTGTGGGGTTCGAATGTAACTGGTTGTAGCACATTTAATATCTGCAATAAATTATCAAAAAGGCCATTGGAACTCTCCCAACCCATCGTCTAATTTAGTAATTTTTGGTCTTGTAACCTTCTAGGTGTACCAGAGGCTTCCTTATTAGTCTTGTATCCCAAGCTTTTGAAAAAAAGTGAAACGAAAAGGTTTTAAGTTTTGTTGGCTTTTGACTATCATTTCCCCTCTCTGTTTATTAAAATTTACAGTATTGCCACTGAGTTTGCTGCGACGGTCTGTCTCTTCAAAAAGCAATTTTGGGGAGGAAGAGAAAACCTTAAGAGTCAAACGGAAAAAAAACACACACTATTTTTGTGATTCACCAAGCAGAAGAAAATTGAGAAAAAAAAAAGGTCTCTGCTTTTTATTTTCCATGGCTTAGACTCTCATTTTTATTGGGAATTTGGATGGTCTAAAGTCAGGATTTGCTTTATTTTGCTTGCAAGGTTTTGTAAAAGAACACTTTTTCTCGGTTCTTCATCCGTACACGTAACAAATCCATTTCTTATGTGTTTTTTCGATTTCTAGAATCTGTAAAACCCACAAAAAAGAGGTTTTTTTTTTTGTTTCTGGGTTCTTTGAAGAAGCAGAGAGAAGATAAGCTCTTTACAGTTTTCTTCATAACAAGTGATTTCCTTTTGTTTTCTTATTCGATTTCCAGTTTCTATATGTTACATAAATTTGATTTTTAACTCTGAATCATATACATTACTCAAAACCTTAAAAAGGTTTCTTTTTTGTTTGTCTAGGTTGTTCAAAACTTGATCTTTCAGTAGCTAAATATATGGATCCTCTATAATCTCATTTGTAAAGCTCTTTTATTGCAGCTTTAAGATGGAGAAAAATCAACAAAAGCAGGAATTTCTAGCTGAGACCTCAGAGATGAAGAACACCAAAAACAACGACGACTGTTCTGTACAACAACAACAACGATTTGTGTGGCCATGGGTTGGTCTAGTAGCCAACATACCAACGGAGGTGGAACCATCGGGTCGGAGAGTAGGCAAAAGCGGTTCAACGTTACGTGATGAGTTCACTATGAAAGGGTTTAATCCAACAAGAGTCCAACCCATTTGGGATTTCAAGGGTCATTCTGGTTTTGCTTTGGTTGAATTCGCTAAAGACTTTGAAGGATTCGAAAGCGCCATGAATTTCGAAAGGAGTTTTAATTTAGACCGTCATGGGAAGAGAGATTGGGAAAAAGGTAAAACATTGTTTCAGAGTTTTTAAAGTCATTTGCTTTCTTGACATTGATGAGTTCACTTTCTTTGTAAAAGGTCATCGCTTGAGAGACAATAAGCTCTATGGATGGGTTGCCAGAGAGGATGATTATAATCGAAGTGATACTGTTGGGAAGAACGTCAAGAAGAAGAGAGATTTGAAAAGTATCTCTCAGATTGTGGAGGAAGACGAGAGGAAAATGGTTCATCTTGTTGAGAATATGTCTCAAACCATTGAGAAGAAGAAGCAAAGTAAACAAGAGCTTGAACAGAAAGTTGATGAGACTTCTCGTTTCTTGGAGAGTTTGGAATTGCATAACGTTCTGTTAAACAAAAACTACCAAGAAGGTAAAATAGAAGCACTTGAATAAGCTTTAAAAACATAATCTGTTTTGTGTTTCATGCTGACATGTATAGTCCTTTTGGTTTGTTTGTGTGTTATTGTGATGAGAAGGGTTTCAGAAGATGCAGATGAAGATGGAAGAGTTGTATCAACAGGTTCTGGATGGACATGAAAAGTCTTTGGCAGAACTGGAGGCAAAGAGGGAGAAGCTTGACGAGCGTGCAAGACTGATCGAGCAACGGGCTATCATAAACGAAGAAGAGATGGAAAAGTCCAGACTTGAAAGAGAAATGGTGATTATGCTTTCCTTACAAAGTAGGAGAAAAAGATCACAAGGCAATAAAATCTTTGTTGTTGTTGTTGTTGTAGAATCAAAAGGCTATGTGTGAGCAGAATGAAGCGAATGAGGAAGCTATGAAGCTTGCAGAAAAGCACCAGGCAAGTAGTTCGTTAGTGTTTCTGTATATATTCATGAACAAGTAATAACTAAGCTTCCATTTCCAACTTTTGAGTTCCTGAACTATGACAACTTTTGCAGAAAGAGAAGGAGAAGCTTCATAAAAGGATAATGGAAATGGAAGCTAAGCTAAATGAAACGCAAGAGCTGGAGTTGGAGATAGAGAAGCTGAAAGGTACTACAAATGTGATGAAGCATATGGTGGGGAGTGATGGAGATAAAGATATTGTGGAGAAGATAGCCAAAACTCAGATTCAGCTTGACGCTCAAGAAACGGCTCTCCATGAAAAAATGATGACTCTGGCACGAAAAGAACGTGCAACCAACGACGAGTATCAAGACGTTCTTAAAGAGATGATTCAGGTTCGAAAACGTTCTAAATCTATCTGTTCCAAACTCTTTGGCTTGTCCTTTTAACTTGTGTAATTACTTTGATGAACAGGTATGGAACGCCAATGAAGAGTTGATGAAGCAAGAGAAGATTAGAGTGAAGAGAATGGGGCAATTAAACCCTGCACCCTTCTTGCCTGCAGTGATGAAGAAACATAAAGTTACACAATCAAAGGCAGAGAATAAGGCTATGAAGCTGTGTTCAGTGTGGGAAGCAAACATAGGAGATGTGCAATGGACTCCATTTAGAGTCGATGAGTCTGATGGAACACCAAAGGTTAGGACTTTAATTTAGGAGTCTACTTTCAATTCTCAAAAGATGGGGTTTTAGCAAAAAAAGACCTCTGCTTTTACATATTATATCATCCACATTCCAAATGTGAAATGCAGAGAGTTGTGGATGAAAACGACGAGAAGCTTCGTACGCTGAAGAACCAGTACGGTGAAGAAGTTTATAATGAAGTGGTAAGAACAAAACTAGAGATTGAGGAACATAACGCTAGTGGCAGCTATGTGATTTTAGAGCTTTGGAACTATGAGGAAAACCGAAAGGCGACGATGGAGGAAGCAACAGATGTGATGTTGAAGATAAGGTCCAAACTTGCTGCTATGAAGAACAAACGAAAGAGGCTTGAGGTCTAACTTAAAGAAAGAAGACAATAATTCAAGTAACAATACCGGAGACGAGAAAGTGTTCTGTTTTTCGTTAATTTACCAGTTTAAATTAGTTTTGCTACTACAACTATTGTACCGAATTGGATTTTGT
Source organism: Arabidopsis thaliana (assembly GCF_000001735.4). NCBI lineage: Eukaryota > Viridiplantae > Streptophyta > Magnoliopsida > Brassicales > Brassicaceae > Arabidopsis > Arabidopsis thaliana. The sequence continues at coordinate 23,957,276 of NC_003076.8, forward strand.
TTCTTCAAAAGTTTTTCTCCACAAATCTTATGTGTTGTTTGATTTTTTACGTGGAGTCTGGAGCTGAAAATCTTTTTCCGGTTACGTATGTTTGGTAAATTGGGTTACGAAGTTCTTACGAATATATAATTCAACTGTCGAATTTTAACAAAAAGCGTCTGTAGTCCAACGGTTAGGATAATTGCCTTCCAAGCAATAGACCCGGGTTCGACTCCCGGCAGACGCAATATTTATTTTTATACATCTATTATCAAATTTTTAATACATTTAGCAACGACATCGTTTTATTATAACCCGCCAAAATCGTATCACCGATTGGAAGGGTATTATCGTCTAATCATAAAACGTAGTATGTTGCGTGCACGCGCCGAACCAAATCGTGTGGCCACAATTTCTCGGACCAACCGTCTCCACCACACGCTTTGTCTTCTCTTTCAATTTGTTTCCGGCGAGTGAAGAAGAAGAAGATATTTGTTGCTGATGGCGGGTACTTGCACTTCGATAAGGCCTCGTCTCATTGGCTCTTCTTCAATTGTTGAGCTTTCAAGGTTGATTAATCGAGCTGGAGTTCCTTTCTCTGTACGATTCTCTACAAGAACCAGAGCCCTCCACGGTGGTGGTTTAACCGCACCTACCTCTCGTGAGGAAGGTCCTTCTTGTATCTTCGTTGGACCTATTGATTCTGCTCGCAAAGAAACTCTAGAAGCTCTTTATCGCCAAGTACGCCTAATAAAAATCTGTTTTTTGGTTCTTCAAAATTCGTCTCTATGGTTGTGGAGTGTGTATTATTCAGAAATTTAGAATCCTATGTTTTAAATTCTAAATTTTGCTTCTTTTTCTTATTGGATTGGTCTCGGTGGATATTGAGTTCTGCTTTATGAAATTTTTATGTTATAGGCTAAGGATGCGTATTACAATGGCAAGCCTTTGATAGTTGATGACATGTTTGACAGAGTTGAGGTAAGATAACACTGTTAGCATATTCTTGTGTATGTAGCAAGATATGATTTTTAAATGTTGGATTCTGCTTTATGCAATTGTATCATTTCTGTTGTAGCTAAAGCTTCGGTGGTATGGTTCAAAATCTGTTGTCAAGTATCCTCGGTGTAGTCTACTAAGACAGTCAACATATGCTGATGCAGAGGTACAATGTGGGTGTTCATGTTTCCATTTAGCTCATATGATACAGATGGGCCTAGATTTTTCATTGACATACTATAAATATGTAACTCTCGAGAAAGAACTCTATGTTTGCTTTTCATATGCGTTTACTACTTGTCATAGTGGGAAAAACATCACTGCATGTCTGTTTAGTAGCTTAGTATGTGATCATTGTTTTGCTGCTGCTGAACAATGTTTTGTCAAGAGTTGATGTTGAGATAAATCCTTGTAGGACAGGATGATGCATCGCAAGTTCTCCTGTTAGCTACCGTATGGATTATGATTTTCTTATTTGGTAGTTCGGCATGTGTTTTACCCACGATATATGGCGTCGGCCTGGTTTATGGAGGAGATCCGTTTGACTCAGGGCTTGTCTATAGCAGTCAGTTGTCATCTTCTGTGCCTATTTTGTCAAAGTTTAATGGCATCCTCCTCTCCGTGCTAGGGCCTGCTTTTGGATATCCGATTGCATCTTCTGCAGGTACCTTAATGCAAACACGATTTTACCTATAATCTGGTAATAGCTAGCATTTGCTTCTACTGAGATAATAATGCTGTTTGCAGTAAGAGTACTTAAAGGGTTATGGAGAAATGACTTAACGGCTCTAAAAGGAGACTGCCCGAATTGCGGGGAAGAGGTGATTTCTTTACTTGTAGTTCTTTTGCAGCAACAAACAAAATTGTTGTTGTTTTCAGTTCTCGTCACATTTGAGTTTGATGAACTTGTGTAGGTTTTCGCATTTGTGAGATCCGATCAATCGAACCGATCAGCTCACAAAGCCGACTGTCATGTCTGTGAGTGCACCTTGGAGTTCCGTACCAAAGTAGAGGTAGATGTTAGTGTTTTTTTCCCGTGTGTTGCTTCATCGTGACCTTGTTTATTTGAACAATCTCTGTGGTTTAAATGTGAACCAGTCACTGCCTTAGATTAATCCTTCTGTAGCTTTCTAACAACAAAGATTATTTGTTTGGTTGTCTATCTGCTTCAGAAATCTGCCTCACGATTGGGGAGAAAATGGGTTTACGGTAGGATATACCTTGTTTCACGGCCAAGGAGAGATCGGCGTTCAAAGTTTACATAATTCTAACAAAAGAAGAAAGATTTTTTTGGGATGGTTTCTACTCAATTGTGTATTGTAAAAATGATACTATAGAAAGCTTTTGTAACATTCAAAAGATTCATAAAAATTGTTACTATAACGTTTTGTCTCTTGTAGCCTTATCTTCAGACAGTTTACAAAAACAAACAAAAGAACAAAAAGATTCGTTCCAAAGTTCCAATGCCTTTGCTGCTGAGTGAAAAGAATGTTGCTCAGCTTTTTTTTCAGAAGTGTGCCAAGCTATAGACAAGAATCCATGCGAGCTGAAGACAGAACATTAAACAGATTCTGTTAGACCTTATAATTACTGTTAAAGAAAGAGTCTGTACTGTTGAGATGAAAACAAACTTACCAAAAAGAGAGTAAGTGACGCAAAGAGACCCTCTTGGAGTAAAGCTGCGTGGCCTCCGAAATCTTCTTCATCAACCTTGAGAATCATTGCGTAGTAACCATAAACTATCCCAGAGGATATCGCCAAAAACCTGCAAAATCCCATCATTAGTTCATTACATCACAAAGTTTTGCCAAACTTAAGAGGTTTCAAAGAACTGTGATCCATGAATCTACGGCTTTGGGTCGATGCAAAATGAAACTAAAACACGAAGAAACTGATAGAAACGAAGCTGGAACATGATCCAAAACTAAAGACTGTTCCTTTGCGTTTTCATCAACCATTATAACATGAAAACACAAATGTGGAAAGAAACATTAGTGGCCAAAGTTAATGAAAACTTACAGAATGATCCAAATGCCTCCAACAAGTGGAATAGAGCCCCATAACAATCCAGAGATCAATCCCACCACTTGTCGAATCCAATGTAACACATCTCCTAATTGATCCTGCATCATCATTAACAAAACAAAATCCAATTCATACCAATAACTCAAATTTACTTGAGCTTAAAATTCACAAATTGAACAGTAGAGAACAGCTTGATCGGATCAATTATTCATTTCCTTACTGATTCAGTAAGATCGACTACGACGATTCATTAATCAAATCTCCATGTAAAAAAAGTCAAAGACTCAAAGAGATTGCCGAAAACTAGGGAGGAAGAAGAGAGTGTTGAGTACCTTGTCCCAAGAAGCATCGGGATCGAACAATTTCGCTAATTTCGATGGAGACAAGTGAGCATTCTGGTGATTCTCTTGTTGTTGTAGCTGATTCAGCTTGGCTGATTTCGATTCTTTCATCCTCGCTTTCAAACAAAAAACAAAACAAAACTTTGGATACGGAGAGAATCTGAAACCTTGGGAAGAAGAAACCCCCTTTGTGGAGTATTGAATTAGGGTTCTTAGATTTAAAGCACTGTTAATTGGTGAACTAGTGGCTGAGTCGTGAGATTATTATTAAACTGTGAGTGTAGTTCATGTTCTGTATCGAAGTGATTCGGACTGTGATCGAGTTTCTTTTTTTTCTTCTTGGTAAATTAAAAGATAAATCCATTAGTTCTAGTAATTAATTATCCCTTAATTATAATATATTGGGATTAGCTTTTGGATATTTTGGATCTGATGCCTCAAAATACTGCAATTATGTACCTTGTTTATATAGTGAAACAAAATTATCTATACTGATGTTTTGTTTTTGTCTGCAATATATTAAAAAAAAAAACTATTTTCGAGTTCTGACTTTGGTCAAAGTTTGACTTTTATTTGTAAAGTACTCTTCCTCAAATTCGGTCAGTTTAAAACTTTAGTTAATGTTGCTATTAATATTAATTAATGTAGTCATATAGTTTTTAAACTAACAATATGAGTAATATTTATATATTATTAAAAAAACAATATTAGTAATAGCCTAATATTTGTCATACTGTAATTTAAAAAATTTATATAGTTTTGAATTCTCATAAAAATTTGTGCAAAGATATTATAATTTTTTTTTGTGTAAAACTGATTTTATCCTTTGGTAAGCTTAACAAATAAAATAAAGTTATCGTTGATGGCAAAAAATAAAAAAATAATAATTATCCTATGCAATTTGCATCTCTAGTCCTCGTTATTTAAATAAACTACAGATCGAACCCATTTCTCGTTCCTTTTTTTTAGTCTCCCTCCGCGTAGAAGCTTCTCCGAGACTTGTCTCTGCTTTGATTGAAGAAGACGCTTGATCGAAAATTCCCTTAGATTTCGTAAATAGGGTTTTACAGAAGGTGAGATTACACAGAGATCGGATTTGCGAAAAAAAAAAATGGGAAGTCCAAAGAAGAACGAGAACAAAGGCTTCTTCGCCGCCATGACTTCTGGCTTCTCCATGTTCGGTACCGCCGTGTCGAGATCCGTTAACGGGTCAGTTTCTTTTGAACTTCTTTTTTCTTATCTATCAGAATTTTGCATTAAAGTTCTTGTTTTTGTGTGTATAAAACACTAAAGATGAAAACTTTGCGTATGTGAATCGCTGTGTTTGTGTGATACTCTGTAGTTTTAATAGTTAATACAATAATATTTCATGATATGTTGTGTTATCGAGTCTATGTGTGATGGTCTGATGGATAAGCTTATTCTCTGTTTTGATTCTTCATGTGTTTCATTTTGTTGAATTTTATATTAGAAACTTGGATAATTCTATTATTAATTCTTATCAAGTCAATAAACAGATCAAAGTTTGTCAATCTTTTGTCTGAAGTTTTCTGGATATAGCATATGACCTAGTTTTGAATCTTCTAAGTGAATTGTGTTATGGTACTGAAGATCCAACCATGTAGATTTTGCTAATAGCAGTTAGATGCATTTTATCTTCAGCGTGCAAGGTAATGAAGGAGTTGAGGTCATAAATCCAGAAGGTGGCAAGGAAGATGCTGAAGAGGAAGCTCAGAAAGGAAGGTGGAAGGACGAGGTAACTAATCGTCGATGGTGTCTTTGATACTTCTTCTTAAATTCCTCTATGTTTCTCTACTTACCCGAAGAAACTTATGTTTTTGTATTTAATAGGAACGAGATAGTTACTGGAAGATGATGCAGAAATATATAGGTTCGGATATTACGTCAATGGTGACTCTTCCTGTTGTTATATTTGAGCCTATGACTATGCTCCAGAAGATGGCTGAGGTTAGTGTTATACATCTAATTCTCCTGTGTTTGTAAGTATTTGTTGTTTTTTGTGTGTACTGTATTATAACATTTGCAAATTTCTCACAGATAATGGAGTATTCTCATTTGTTGGATCAAGCAGATGAATGCGAAGATCCATACTTGCGTTTAGTATATGCTTGTAAGTATTAGTATTTACACACAAAAAACTCGTATTGACTTCCGACTTTGTAAGATGTATGTTAAGAGTTTTACTTTTCTTGTGGTTGTACGTGAATTTTTATATAGCATCATGGGCTATATCTGTTTACTATGCCTTCCAACGAACTTGGAAGCCTTTCAATCCTATTCTTGGGGAGACATATGAGATGGTCAACCATGGTGGGATTTCTTTTATTTCTGAGCAGGTGCGGCTATACATCTCATTGTTACTCACATAGTGGATAATGACTAATTCGCAATAAGTCATATATTTGTTTCATTTATAATAAGTTACTGTAATTTTTCAGGTTAGCCATCATCCACCAATGAGTGCTGGTCATGCCGAGAACGAGCACTTCATTTACGACATCACATCAAAGTTGAAAACTAAACTTTTGGGTAACTCTGTTGATGTTTACCCTGTGGGAAGGTAATTTTGTTCCTATTTATGGTCCGACCTCTCTCTCACTTTGGTATAGGCTCTAGGAAGAAATTTTTGCTTCATGTACTCTTTCCTTTCCATAGTTCTCTAAATTCTGTGTTCTGTCTTATACTCTTATGTTATAACGAAAGAGATACGAAAGATTGTGATGTAACCACTATGTTAGTAGCTTTTCTGTCTTATACTTTCATCTAAGCTCATGCAGCCGGTCTATTGGCTTGCAGAACGCGTGTAACCCTCAAGAAAGATGGTGTGGTTCTGGATTTGGTGCCGCCTCTCACTAAGATTCACAATCTAATATTTGGACGAACCTGGGTTGACTCACCTGGGGAAATGGTCATGACAAATTTAACCACTGGAGACAAAGTTGTGCTTTATTTCCAGCCATGTGGCTGGTTCGGGTAATTGACAAGACATTGCTTCATCTTATTGTTCATTGATACTCTGTTCATTTTGTCTCGTCTTGTAATCCCGATATGCTATTAAATTGAAATTTGCTACCTTGATCGCAGTTCTGGCCGCTATGAAGTTGATGGCTACGTTTACAGCGCAGCTGAAGAACCGAAAATCATGATGACAGGAAAATGGAATGAGAAAATGAGCTACCAACCTTGTGATGCCGAAGGGGAACCCCTTCCAGGAACAGAGCTGAAAGAGGTATGTCGTTTCTTTTCCGTTTTACATTTTTACTGGCCTTTGCTAGGGTTCTGTGTGATTATACTTTGCAACCTTGGGTTATTGTTGACCAACATTGTTTGACTTTTTAGCGGTTGCTTATGCTTGTCGTTGGTTTTTCTTGTTTTCTTCAGGTGTGGCATTTGGCTGATGTCCCCAAAAACGACAACTTTCAGTACACTCACTTTGCTCACAAGATAAACAGCTTCGACACAGCGCCTGCTAAGCTCTTGGCTTCAGACTCACGTATCCGTCCTGATAGATATTCCCTTGAGCAGGGTGACCTTTCTAAAGCTGGTTCCGAGAAACACAGGTTCTTCATCTTTCTTCCTTCATCTTTTCTTCCTTCTTAGTCACTTGCAGTGGCCAAGACTGATCTTATTTCTTCAAACTAGGAAAGATACTTTGAGAATGATTACATTGTTAGATCACACAAAACACTAATGTTATGCTCATGAGGTTCTTCGTGCTGTCTTTTAATCTCAGCCTTGAGGAGAGACAAAGGGCCGAAAAGAGGACCAGAGAGACAAAGGGACAAAAGTTCACTCCAAGATGGTTCGATCTAACGGATGAGATCACACCTACTCCATGGGGAGATATTGAAGTATACCAATACAACGGGAAGTACAATGAACACCGAGACACGGCAGAGAGCTCAAGTAGTGCCTCCAACGAAACGGACCTCAAATCGATCGAGTTTAATCCTTGGCAATATGGTAATATCTCAACCGAATGAAGTAACTCTTATAGTTTAATTTGTTATCTCTATATACGAATGCTGTGATTCATGTTCACTTGAAAGTGAGTCCCATGTTGTTTTTAACTTTGTTTCAGACTGAAAAATCTGATTATGTAGTTTGAGTGATAAAACATAAGTTTTGTGTTTCTGTCTCATTGTATCTTTGTTCCATTTCGATCAATAGTAATTATGTTTGTTATGGTATTGATCTTTATATAATAATTGATTGAATTATTCGTCCTACAAAATAAATGTGATTCAATTTCTTTTCTTAATATACAAAAATACAAGAATACATTGAAATTAAGGAGTATTAATTACAACATTAATTGGAAAATAATTCCTTCTTCATTTATTTCACTGTCATATTTATTAATTGGAAAAAAAAAGTGTACTATTGTGAGCCGCCTTGTGAAGCATACCAACTTTGAAGTTTGAAGTGTTGTGAATCATCTCTTCTACGTCAACCATGTCTCCTCAAGTTTCCTCTAACCATTTTCCCTTTTTTCTTCTTCTTCATAAGTCAGATGTAATTATCTTCAGTTTTTAGACATTTCTTGTTCTTTCTACAGATTCGTTAAACTAGCATTTACGGCTTTTTCAATATTCAATATTTACATGGCTTTGTTATAACGACCAATCACCATCGTCCATCGATAAAAGCTTATGCTTAGAATATGAAAACCAGAACAAATTTAATAAACGTAAGAAAAGAAGATAATAGGAGCAATGACGAGATTCTTGTTAGGTTCATTGATAGTCTCTCATGCATTTTTCAATAAGTCTTAAGTTTCAAGACGTCATGGAACCTTTTTCGTAACCCACACGAGTTTGGTTTCTATTTTAGACAATTTCGTATATATATATATTTTTTTTTCATAATAATATTTGGCCAAGATATTAAATCCATTCCAATACTAAAAATATCAAGAAATTTCGGATAACAACAAAAATCCAAATTATAATCCTAGTATTGGATTTCCGATTGATGCCCAGTTTAGATGAGAACCAATAAGAAGAAGTAATTCAAATTATTGTATTTATCCTCACAATCGTGAAATCATTATTTAAAATGGACGGGCCAATAGATTTCCATCGATCATGATAAAGCGTTTAATTATTTCAACTTTTATCCTAAAAAAAAACAATAGAAATATTTTATTTCATCTTATCCTTTCTAAGGTGGGTGGTTTTGAAATGTTATCACACACACATCACTGTTCTACGAAAATAATATATAATATATTTATTGAGTTTTACAAATATGTATATCTATATAATATATTGTTTGTTTATTATTATTTACAATTGTAACAAACAAAAAATATCTTATCATCTATAATATATAATTTATTAAATTATAATTCTATAGTATCAGTAGCTAGACAAGAGAACAACATTCGTGCTATATGAAATCATTAGAAAATACACATAGCATTTTGTTCCTAAAATAATTAAACATGTAATCAAAATTTAAATAGTTGTTTGGATTTATGTTTTCAAAGTGAAAATAGACCAATTAACATTCAAAAGCTGGTTGATGCTATTTTTAACGTATACTTAACATTAAAATATTTGTTTTAGTTTTGCCACTCTCGATAATTATCCCTGTCATAGGATGAGGCCCACCTGTTAGGTACATGGGCCCACTGGGACCCAAGATTTCTTATCTCCGAACTTAACGCCGTTTACACATTTCCTTCCAATATACACACACCGAACTAGATGCCGTCAATCCAACGCCGTTTATGGTTTATCCTCCCCTAGACGTTAAGATTTTGACGGTTTGTTTTTATTATCCTACAAAACATAACTGAAAAAGTGTAAAACAGAGACTCATTTGACGTTAGATTCTGCAAGTATCTCTACCGTCCGATTGGAGCAAGTGATCAGAAATATTATTACTAATCAAAAATTGATGAACATGATTTTGAGGGCAATTTTCCTTAAGTAAAAAAATCATAAAGAGACGATAATGATGTACAAAATTATCTAAAACTGAGTATAATTATATAAGCTATAGATTAAGGTATTAAGAAAAGAAAAAAAAAGGTAGATCCACCTGCCACGTGACAGAATGTCGTATAGTTATAGTTTACAGATTATCTCCACTAACCTAAATATTAATTTATATATATAGAATCCATGACTATAGTCTATAGTTGAACTTTTAGATTTAATACTATGAAACCAAACTCAACTCTTTTAAATACTTGAAAATAGATAATTTTAAAATTAATGAGTAAAGATATATTCTTGGTAAAAAAATTAGTGTGTAATTATAACATTCCATATAAAAAATCTTAGATTTCTTCAAAGATAAGAACTAGGAAAATCAAAGTAATTTTTGTAAATTGTTTACTAAAACTGAATAAGAAAATGAAAGTTGCATATATTTTTTTCAAGAATCTGCAAGTAAATAAAGTGTAACTTTAATGAGATGTAATTTTGGTTTGACATGGAATATTCTGATTGGGTAGATTCAGGAGTCATGTGATGATACATCTATGCCACGTGGTAAGATCTGAGGGATTACAAGCAATGTAAAAGCGTGGCGAAGAACCTGGTCTAAAAAGATGAAGGTGTCGACCGATAATAGCCGGTGAAGAGAAAGAGTATAACCGGTAGGACCGGTGGGGAAAAGGTCAATATAGGCTTAAAAAGGGTTTAAGCAAAAAATGTGGTCGTCTTTCTTAAGGGTTTTTGTTTTTGTGGCGTTTCACAGAGAGAGAAAGAAATAGGAGATTGTTTTTGCTTGTGGTGAGAGAAGATCGCATCGTGTGGGTAGCGTTTCAAACAAGTAAAATAATAAAAAGAATAAAAAGTTTCCGTCACTTTCTCGAGGAAGAAGGGGTTTTGGTGTGAGTCCTTTCTTTGCGTTTGTCTTTTCATTTTCCGATCTCGTAATTGTCGTGTTATTCGCCGGAAAAGTTAAAGATTCAGATTTAAAGGTGAGAGATTTTACAGTCATTTTTTTTTTAGTCATCCTGATTCTGTCTTTGAATTTCATAAAACCAAGGAGATTTTCGTTACCTTGGTCTGAAAATCTCTGGGTAAATCCCAATTTTACGTTTTTTTAAAAAAAATTCGTCGATTTTTATCTTTCATCGCTTTATTCTTCGATCTGTAAAATCCGATCTGAGATTTAGAACCCTTTTGAACACCCGTGATCTGGTGGTCCTTTGATCTTGAGATCGAAGTTTTTCGTCCATACGATTATTTTCTTAAATTTTTTTTTATGGTTTAGGGTTTTCCTGTGGTGAAATATTTGGAACGACGGTTTGACTCTCAATTTCAGATCTCAAAGTTGTTTAGGGTTTTAGGGTGGTTTAAGCTTTTTTCAATGGGCTTTGACCCAAAACCTTCAAAATCATTCCTTTTTTTGCTTCATGCATTATTTCCAGAGACAAAACCCTTTTATTCTGTTTTTTTTTTTAAATTTAAAACCATTGGCTATTTTATCTCGTTTTCTTTTGATTTCAATGTCTCTTTCTAATTTGATTTCTCAATTTTATCTACAGGTTGGGAATTACATTCACAGAATTTCGTTGATTGGTGTGATAATAAGCCATTGATCAACAATCTTCTTTTGTGGCAATCACATAATCGTGTTATGCATTCTGAGAAATGGTGTCGCATAAGTGTGTAGAAGAATTTGGATACGCAAGCTACCTGGTACCTTCCAATGCAAGAGCACCCAGATCCGCCCGGGTAATGGCCTTATCACTCATGCGTTTTTTTTAGTTGTATGGAGTTCATTATCAGTTTATATGATTACTTACGTTTGGTTTCATCTTTTGGCCAGAAGAGGCGCAGTATCGAGAAGAGGATAAGTAAAGAAGATGATAATATGTGTGCAATTGATCTATTGGCCACCGTAGCTGGACACTTGTCATTTGAGAGTGGGAGTTCTCTCATGTCTATTGACAAACTGATTGAAGATCATCGTGTAAAGGAGGAATTCCCGGAGGAAGAAAAACCTCTAATGCCAGTAGCTTTATCCCCTTATCGGGGATCTTTGAGTCCCTGCGGATTCAGTTCTGTGATAAATGGCAAAGTAGAGAATGAGGTAGATGGTTTTAGTTACTCTGGTGGTAGTGATGCTTGTCAAGTCGGGAACTTCAGTCAAGATGTAAAACCGGATATCGATGGTGATGCAGTAGTTCTGGATGCGAGACCTAATGTTGTAGTTAGTTTAGGTAGTAGTAGTAGAACCGAAGTGCCATCAATTGGGAACTGTGTTTCCCATGGCGTTCGGGATGATGTAAATTTGTTTAGTAGAGATGATGATGAAAACTTTTCCAAGTACATTCACCCGCGTGTTACAAAACATTCACCTAGGACTGTACCTCGTATTGGGGACAGAAGAATCAGGAAGATATTGGCTTCTAGACATTGGAAAGGAGGTTCAAGGCATTCAGGTAGTAGCCTGCCTAAGGGGTTCTTATCTGTTTCATATCTTAAATACATTTGATGGGTTTTGTTTTAATGACATGTATTTGGTGTTGCAGATACGAAACCGTGGAGAAATTATTACTTGCACCAGCAGAGGAGCTATCCTATCAAGAAAAGGAAAAACTTTGACCACATATCTGATTCCGTTACTGATGATTACCGTATGCGTACTAAGATGCATAGAGGTAAAGAGACTTTTTACGCCTAAACCTCTGTTAGATCTTGTAGCTAGCTTTCTCTTTGTTGTTTTAACTAGATCTTGTAAATTTAATTTGCAGGTAGTAGAAAAGGTCAAGGGGCATCCTTTGTGGCAAGCGACTCCCATGGTAACAATGGAGTCTCATCTGAATTCTTTGTCGGTGTTATTTACTTACAAAAGCGGAGAAGCTAACATGAGAATGTTTATTTCAGTGAAACTACGGATCAAGTCGTTCAGGGTGCCTGAGCTTTTCATAGAGATTCCAGAAACTGCTACTGTTGGCTCATTGAAGGTAACATTACACAGCTCTTCCTTTCGCCTCCTATTAAGAAAGTAAGTTCTTATGGTCCTTTGGCTTCTGCAGAGAATGGTGATGGAAGCAGTGAGCACTTTACTGAGTGATGGACACCGAGTTGGTCTGATGGTTCAGGGGAAGAAAGTCCGTGACGATAACAAAACCCTTCATCAGACTGGTATCTCTCAGGATAACTCCCACCTGGACTCTCTTGATTTTAGCCTTGAACCCAGCTCAGAAATGCCTCAACTGTTAACTAGGTTCAGACTTCTATTCACCACTTAAAACCCGCCACTGTGTTTAATTATTCAAATCTTTTGTGGCTTAATTTCTTATTTGTTTTCCAGTCACCCGTTGGGACATGCTTGTGAGGAGCTGCTACCTGTGTGCCAAGCTACTAAAATAGACAATGTGTTGGAATCTGACCATCATGACTCAGCATTATTCCCATCTGACTCATTAGGCAACAATAATGTGACAGAAGATTCTAAAGCTATGATTTCTGTGGCGCTCAACGAATTGTCTTCTCAATCACAACCACCTTCCCGGAAATCTAGAAGAAGTGAACAGCAGCAGCAGCAGGCTGCACAACGCAGAATTCGTCGACCTTTCTCAGTTGCTGAAGTAGAAGCACTTGTTCAAGCAGTTGAGAAACTCGGTACTGGAAGGTAAAAAAACACTAATACAAGTCATATAGTGTTGGCTTATTTGTGATTGTGAATAGAAGAAGATGATGATTAAAGTTTGGTGAAAACTGTAGGTGGAGAGATGTTAAGCTTTGTGCTTTCGAGGATGCTGACCACCGCACTTACGTAGATCTCAAGGTTTGCATTTTAATCAGTAGTTTAAATTCTAAATTCGGTGAAACCAAATCGCATGATTAGGTCTGAGAAATAACTGTTTGGTATTTGTGCAGGATAAATGGAAAACGCTGGTCCACACGGCTAAGATATCTCCACAACAGAGGAGAGGAGAGCCAGTGCCGCAGGAACTTCTAAACCGAGTCTTGAACGCCCATGGCTACTGGACGCAGCAACAGATGCAGCAGCTGCAGCAGAATGTGAACAAGCTGGAGCAGGAGACACAGTCTCAAACGACAGAGGGTCTGTTACTTCTCTAAATGAATCTGCTGCAGCCTTGGAGGTCGTCTCTCCTTTGTGTATTACTACTACTATTGATGATTATGTAAGATTCTGACATAGATGCAAAGATTTGGTCTTTTACTTTGGTTTGATTTTTTTAACTTTTCTCAATGTAAAGTTTTTAACTGGAATAAGGTTTCTCTGACCAGTTTAGGGCTTTTAGAGGATCTGTTGTACATCTTTTGTGACATTCTCATTCTCTTTACATATTTCTTATCTAGACTTTTTAAAAATTCCTCGTGTGTATAATTATTTGATGTGCTACTTGTCTGATTCCACGAGTTCGAGTTTTGTCGTGTGATTGAATTCGAATTGTCACTTACCAACGTCGTTAATACACTAACACTATGATTGGTCTGATCGCTGGATCGGTGAACCAATTGGAAAATCCAGTTCAAGTTGTTTTAGCAAAAACCAATCTCTTCTCTGAACCGGAAAACTGTAAACCGGTCAGTACTTGATCCATAAGAAACCCTCCGAGTGATTTGAAGGGTTTGAGCTGTGTTGAAAATGGTTCGTCGGCTCTCTCTAAACCCCTCTTTTTGTCGACTGCTTCTTCACGCCGTCGAGGAATTCTTCTCCACCAACGAATCCGGCGACGTCTTATCACCACCTTGTCGAATCTTTAGTTGATGTTGTTTAAAGGTGAGTCCAAATTCCACGCGCCGCCTTGACTTTCATGAATGTGTGTTTTGATACATTTCCTACATATTCCGATGTTTTCTAGCTAGATCTCCAACGATTTTCTGATTGAATTTAGGGTTGGTTACATGATGATCTTTGACTCTAACTCGCAGGTTTTAGCTAATAAGGGCATGAAACGGATCTGCTCGGTTTCAAGTGTTCAACTTTGTAAGTTAAACTAAATTACATAACTTTATTCTTGGCCTCTTGCAATGTTTTTGCTTCTTCAAGTCTTTTGATTTTGTATTAGCTCAGTGACTTTGATAAAGTGATGATTTTTGATCATGAACAGACTAATGAATTCTTCATAACCTTATGGATTTTGTGAATTGAAACAGATATTACTCTCAATTGCCTATAGATAGATTTTAAGTTTGGAATCCTTTATCTAATAACTCTCTTTTTAGTTTCCAGAAGTTTCAGAGCTTTAGCATCGCCACGTTCCTTGAACTATCCCCTGCAGTGTATCAAGCGTTCATCAGTTCGGATGGAGAGTAGCAACTTTTCTTCTGGTGTCAGAACCGAGAGTAGTGTGAAGCCAAGAGGAGCATTGATAGTTCTAGAAGGTCTTGATCGCAGCGGGAAATCAACACAGTGTGCTAAGCTACTCTCTTTCTTGAATGGTTTAGGACATCCGACCGAGCTCTGGAGATTCCCCGATAGAGAGACGAGTGTCGGTCAGATGATATCCGCGTATCTTTCTAATAAGTCGCAGTTAGATGATCACACAATTCATCTCCTTTTCAGCGCCAATCGTTGGGAGAAAAGGTTCTTATCCAATTGATTCCCTTTTTAATCCTCTAGTGCTTAGTAAGAAGACTTGATAAGTTATTGGCATTTGCAGGTCGTTGATGGAGGAAAAGCTAAAAACAGGAACTACGCTTATCGTGGATCGTTATTCGTATTCTGGTGTTGCATTCTCATCAGCTAAAGGTCTCGATATCGAATGGTGCAAGGCTCCCGAAATCGGGTTACTGGCTCCAGATTCTGTACTTTACCTGGACATTTCACCTGAAAGAGCTGCTGAGAGAGGTGGATATGGAGATGAGAGGTATGAGCGAGTGGAGTTTCAGAAGAAAGTTGCAGACTTTTATCAAACCCTTGGCGATTCTTCATGGAAGGTAAATGGATTAAGACTCTTTGTTTGTTCCTTTGTAGATTTGACACAGAATCAAACAAAACTAAACCTTGAAATGTTTGTGGTGATGTAGATAATCAATGCCAGTGATGCCATGGAGGAAGTAGAGAAGAAGATTCAACAAGTGGTATTAGATCAAGTCAAAGAATGTACTGAAGGAAAGCCTCTGTCTCTCCTATGGTCGTCATAGAACGTTTTCGAGTCATAGCACTTGCAAGTTTAGTGATTTTGAAGGAACTTTTGTTGAAGTTTATACTATGTTGTGCCATCTAAGCCCATTAACAGGCCCAAAAGTTTAGTTTATGTCGTCACTCATGACATCTTAATCGATTATTTTGGTGTAAACTAATTGAGCGTCATTAAGTAAAGGACAAATCATTAAACGATAGTGCATAAGATTAACTAAACCCAAGTTGAAGAATAATCAGAGTGTAATTAACAATAGTATCAGTAGATGAAATCATTATTGATATCATACAAATAAAAAAAGCAAGAGACAGTATGTGAGAGCAATGTAACCAAAACATAGCCACGCGCTCTCGACTGTGAGGTTCCCCAACAGGCCTAACATTGAAGTTATGTTTGGTCGGTGTATATCACGCTCCGTGAGAGAAATGGTTACTGAGAATCAACTTCTGATTAGTACAAGATTATGGTTCTTCAGGGTCAACACAACATTAAATCCTTATAAAAACAAAAGTACAATAACCAAATCGAATGATTAAACATCACTTTTAACAAACATGTGTTCACACACTCCGTGGTACATTAAGAAAAAATAAATTGATATACGTAATTAAGACATTATCCAAATTGTTAATTGGACAAATAAGACATTTGAGACTTTACGAAATGGTCCCAAACAATTTAGTAACACTTTCTCGACGTTTACGAAATCTTCTTCAATCCTTAAGTTTTAGTGCTAACTTAAACTTGTTTTTTGACAACGAATAATTTATATATTAAAAAAATTAACCAATTGGAAATGGTTTCTCCTAAAATATTAGTTTTGCTTCGTAATAATCTACACTCATTGGGGATATCACACTCATTGTATATGTGAGGAGAAAATATTCTAGGATTCTTTCTGAGATGGAGATATTTATATATTCAAGGTTTTTGTAGGACAACGAATTAGAACCTGAGCACTTGATGTTAAAAACAAAAATATTTGGGAGATAAGGTGAATTTAGACACTAACAAGTAACAAGTCGCATTCATCTTGAATATTCCTCTTTCTTCCACTTTCACCTTTATATTGAGGCATTGACTCTATACCAATTGAGTGATTGATCACTAATCATATTATAAGAAATACTAATTATATACCATGTCACGACTGTATTAAGGAATCTAATCGCGTCGTCTTTTGAACTTTGACTGTTCAAGAAACTATAGACTGAGTCAAAGATATGAAATGATTTTGTTATTGCCGACAAAGATTAATTGATTTATTAATAATAATAAACCATTAGGTTTTGGTATCCACGTTCCTTTCACCCAAAATATTTGTCCAATTCCTTGGCCATCAAGATTTATCTTTATAGTTTATATAATAAGATGTTATAATACAGTAATATAAAAAAGACATAGAAATACAACAACAACAAAAATTAGTGATTGAAAATAATGTCGAATACCATATCTAAGTAACAGAACCTATATGTTCTAAGTTCCACTACTATCTATCCAAAACCACATAAGGAATCAGATGCAAGCCAATATACATCCACCTGATATTTTATCAAAATGATTCCATTGGTGAAAATGTTTATTAGAAAATATGTGAGATTGGATGATTTTTTTATATTTTAAATTCAATTCTCAAAGCTGAGTAAAGGAACCTGACTTTTAGTCATGACCAAGCAATGCAAGTGGGAAGATATTAGATAAGTAAAAAAGATAACAACACAAGAATCAAACTCCAAAACCCTAGAGAAGTAGTTGCAGATAGATCCGACACAAATTAACTAACCTCTTAAATTATGTATGTTTTAATAACTTGATCCACTTTTTGTGGCTGCTTACTGTTTTCCTCGAAAGTTCCATTTTTTTCTTTTGCTCTGCAAACGAAAAAGAACCATAAATTTTTCTCATATTTAAAGCTCTCTCTTTCTCTCACAACTGTGTTCACATGAACTTTCTCACCGCTTTCTTCTCTTCATTGAACAAAAAAAAAAGCTCTTAACTTTTTTTTCTTCTTTAGGTAAAATTTGACAAAAGCTCTCAACTTTCAAACTCTGTTTCTTCATCATCATCATCATCACCATGGACGCCCTGCTTCAAGTTTCAGTTGATGGGTTTAGATTTGAGAACGGATCTGGATCTTGCTGCAAACCCAGAAACAATCTCGAATCTGGGAACAATCTCTTCCCTGATTTCCACGAGTCTCAGAATCAGTCTTCACCAAACGATTCACCTCCAACGGTGTGTTTGGATAACTCTCCTGTTCTGAAGTACATCAATGATATGTTGATGGACGAAGAAGACTTCGTAGGTATATCTCGTGACGATTTAGCTTTACAAGCCGCTGAGAGATCCTTCTACGAGATAATTCAACAGCAATCTCCAGAATCTGATCAGAACACTAGCTCCTCCTCCGATCAAAACTCCGGTGACCAAGATTTCTGTTTTCCCAGCACAACAACAGATTCATCAGCGTTGGTTTCGAGCGGAGAATCACAGAGAAAGTACCGTCATCGGAATGATGAAGAAGATGATCTTGAGAACAATCGGAGAAACAAACAACCAGCGATATTTGTCTCGGAGATGGAAGAGTTAGCAGTGAAGTTAGAACATGTGTTGTTGGTATGCAAAACGAACCAAGAAGAAGAAGAAGAAAGAACAGTAATAACGAAACAGAGTACTCCAAACAGAGCAGGAAGAGCAAAAGGTTCATCGAACAAATCAAAGACGCACAAAACTAATACCGTTGATCTACGAAGTCTCTTGACGCAATGTGCTCAAGCTGTAGCGAGCTTTGACCAGAGAAGAGCTACAGATAAACTCAAGGAGATAAGAGCACACTCTTCTAGCAATGGAGATGGAACACAAAGACTAGCTTTTTACTTTGCAGAGGCGCTTGAGGCACGTATCACTGGAAACATCTCACCGCCTGTTTCTAATCCGTTTCCTTCAAGCACGACATCGATGGTGGACATTTTGAAAGCGTACAAGCTGTTTGTTCATACTTGTCCCATCTATGTAACTGATTACTTCGCTGCGAACAAATCGATTTACGAACTTGCTATGAAAGCAACTAAGCTTCACATAGTTGATTTTGGAGTTCTCTACGGCTTTCAATGGCCTTGTTTGTTACGAGCTCTGTCTAAACGACCGGGCGGACCACCAATGCTTCGGGTGACTGGAATCGAGCTGCCACAAGCGGGTTTTCGTCCTTCAGACCGCGTTGAAGAGACTGGTCGAAGACTGAAAAGGTTCTGCGATCAGTTTAATGTTCCTTTTGAGTTCAACTTCATAGCCAAAAAATGGGAAACCATCACTCTTGATGAACTTATGATCAATCCAGGAGAGACAACGGTCGTCAACTGCATTCATCGGTTACAATACACTCCTGATGAAACTGTGTCATTAGACTCTCCAAGAGACACGGTTCTGAAGCTATTCAGAGATATCAATCCTGACCTCTTTGTGTTTGCAGAGATTAACGGAATGTACAACTCTCCTTTCTTCATGACGAGGTTCCGAGAAGCGCTTTTTCATTACTCTTCACTCTTTGACATGTTTGACACCACAATACACGCAGAGGATGAGTACAAAAACAGGTCACTGTTGGAGAGAGAGTTACTTGTGAGAGACGCGATGAGCGTGATTTCCTGCGAGGGTGCAGAGCGGTTTGCGAGGCCTGAAACCTACAAGCAATGGCGAGTTAGGATTTTGAGAGCCGGGTTTAAGCCAGCAACTATTAGCAAACAGATCATGAAGGAGGCTAAGGAAATTGTGAGGAAACGTTACCATAGAGATTTTGTGATCGATAGCGATAACAATTGGATGCTTCAAGGATGGAAAGGAAGAGTCATCTATGCTTTTTCTTGCTGGAAACCTGCTGAGAAGTTCACAAACAATAATTTAAACATCTGAAAAATGTTACTTCTCAATTACATCATTTTTGTTTCCCAATGGTTTTGTAGAATATGTTTGATCCCGTGAGTGGATGCAACTCTTTTTTCCTGCAAGTACATATTGTATTCAAATCCTTGTGGAAATGATAAATTGTTTAATCAAAGATCCGAAGACAACACGAGCACTTTTAACCCAAACAAATTCAAAACTTTTGGCTATAATTTATCCAACGGGTTGCAACACCACGGGAATGACGATACAGACAGAGCAACAAACGATCTACTAGAACATATGAACCGATGTAACTAATAGCATATAGATTGCTGTAGTTAGCTAATTTAAACCCTATTTGGTTTGAGGTTTTGGTGGCCTCAAAACGCTCCAGTCCACCTTCTTGCTCTTGGGTTTCTTAAAACCATTGCCCTTTTTATTGCTCGGTGATGGTTTGTCAAAGCTCCTTGGGGACTTGTTAGGACGGTTTTGTTCCTCGGAGACTACCTCAGACTGTTTTCTTTTCAAGTCACCATCTGTTTCCCCACTTGGCTCAACCTTTGAACTCTCCGGTTCACTGAAAGAGGATGCATTTTGACTAGTTACCGTTTACAACTTTAACGAGAAGCAAAATCAGAAATGAACTAAACGATAAGTAGGTGATAAATCTATTTGCAAATTGCTATCAGTAACGACTTCATTTGTCTCAAAATTAGATGATCAGTAAGACAATAGATCTCCAGCGTTGTTCTGTTGTATGCACACTCTCTGGAAATAACAAAGAAAGGAATATAAAAGCAAGAGTACAGACCTAAAAGACTTTTTTCCTCCATTACTGCTAGAGCTTGAGGGATTTCCACCGTTTATTGCCTCTTCATGTAATTTCTAAGGAGAGGACAGTTTTATTTAGAAAGCTGAAAGATCACAAAGTATTTCAGGCCACAGCGTCACAGATACTAACCTCGATAGAGGGATTGAAAGACTGAAAAGACATGCGTCCTAACAATGCTCCTGGCTGAGGATCCCAATCTGTTATGACCACACTGCATCGAAAATCACACATTAGTAAACACTACAAAACACATAACAAAAGGGTAGACAATAGATACACAATGTCCTTGTTTACAGTAATCTGATGAAAGCAAAACATAAACATCAAGTAAGAAGAAATAACGGTACCACTTCTTTGCAACAGTCCTAAGGGAAGGAAAACTCCCATTAGGCTCTTCTTCATCAGCCTTCTTCTTCTCTACTTTCAGAGAAGACCTTTGCATAAACTATAGACAGAGAGTATTATCAATCATTATTAACACGTATCTTTTTGTCTCTCACCCAAAACCAGATTATCAACTAAGAGCTACATGATTGATATAACACAATTCTTCAGTGAAAAATTGCAACTTTAGTCCCAAACCAATGTTTATAATTGGTGCTAAGCTCAGTGCTACCCCCAAGGTGAAATCAACCTCGAAGGGGATTATCAATTTGTCCAAGAATCAAAACCCAGCTTAATAGAGAAAAGACTAAATTTTCAAGCTCGAATTCAATTCAATTTCAGTAATTTCCTTGAGTTTCAAATCTAAGGTCATGTAACATGAATAAAGCTACTTCTACAGAGAAAGAAAAAAGACAGTACCTTTAGATTTCTCAGAGTGCTACTAATCTCTCTCTTCGCCATTATAGCTTTCCAAAATTACAATAACTACGATATTCCCGTTACCGTAGAGGAGGAACAACAACTCCGCGTGTGTTTTCGTTTTTCTAGGTTTAGAAGATTTTCCGATTTGAAGCTCCGTCCAAAAAAACACACTTAGGTTTAACTGGTCTACACCTAACCGATTCAAACCGTGCCAAATTGATTTTTTTATTACCAAACCAAAGATTCTATTGGTTTAATTTTTTGGTATTTATTTGATCATGTCTGAAGAATCCAACCAAATCCAATCTGAAAAACAGCTGAACATAAAAAGTCAAGGAAGCAACTTGAGGAGAAAACAATGGATTATCTAGGAATCGACTTGAGCTGCGCAATCGGATCTCTCCGTAACGGTGAGTTTCCGGCGAAAGATTGTCTTCTTCCTCTCATTTCAAAGCTACTCGGTTACTTCCTCGTCGCTGCTTCAATGACCGTTAAGCTTCCTCAGGTTGGTTAATTCAATCAATCAATCAATCACTATGATTTTACAACCCTAATATCTCTAAACTGAATTGAACTTCTATTGTTGTAGATAATGAAAATCGTGGACAACAAGAGTGTAAAAGGCCTAAGTGTTGTAGCATTTGAGCTTGAAGTGATTGGTTACACAATCTCACTTGCTTACTGTCTTAACAAAGACCTTCCTTTTTCAGCTTTTGGTGAATTAGCTTTTCTTTTGATCCAAGCTTTAATCTTGGTGGCTTGTATCTACTATTTCTCACAACCTCTCTCTGTAACAACTTGGGTCAAAGCAATTCTTTATTTTGCTATAGCACCAACTGTGTTTGCTGGTAAGATTGATCCTTTTCTTTTTGAAGCTCTTTATGCTTCTAAGCATTTGATATTTCTCTCTGCAAGAATCCCTCAGATTTGGAAGAACTTCAGAAACAAAAGCACTGGACAACTTAGTTTCTTGACTTGTCTCATGAACTTTGGTGGAGCTTTGGCGAGAGTTTTCACCAGCATTCAAGAGAAGGCTCCACTTAGCATGCTTTTGGGTATTGTTCTTTCTATCTTCACCAATGGAATCATTATGAGTCAGATTCTTTTGTATAGAAGCAAAGGAAACGAAGATAAGCTAGTGAAAAGTAAAAAGATTTCATGATATATTGTAAAAGTGATTCAAACGATGTTGCACTTCATTGAATAAAGTAAAGCTTTTTTCATAACTACTCATAATCTCAAAAAGTGGTCTCAATCAAAGCTTTAAATTACACTTATTTTTCCTCTTACAAGAGTGAAATAGTTATGTGGTTTTCTCGCTATTCTCGATACTATTAGCTGCAAAATGAGCCAGTGAATGTTTTGTTTAAGCAATGGTTTCAATGGCGACCTTTTGCCTGGTTCTAATCTCCTTGGCTTTGTCATCAACAGCATCCCATAGTTGAGGAAGAGCTTCACGTATGTTGTGAATATGCTCCAATGCAATATCTACTCCTTCCTCTCTGTGTGAGGTCCCAACCTAATGATACAACAAGATTTTTAAAAAGGTGAGCTTTGAGAATGATAAGTTTTGTTTTACACTTATTGAGTCTCTGCTTCTTTTACTTACCCATACGGTGTGGAGACCAACGCGCTTCCCAGTTTGAATGTTGCGGATGCTGTCATCGAAGAACAACTGAAAACACGCAAGATATTTGCAACTTATTAAGTTTCAGTGATGAATTGGTTTAGGTAGGAAAAAAGAAAAGAAGCAGTGATATGTTCTTACTGTCTTCTTAGGATTGATGTTGGCCATCTTGAAAACCTGTTCGAATGCTCCTTCAGAAGGTTTGCATACAACAGAAGTCTTTGGAAGTTCAATGCTTGAATCAGGATTTGCCATGTAACTGATTATGTCGAAGATTTCTCTGGTTTTGGTATCAACAGGAGATTCAGTTTTGGTGATGGGGTTCAGAGTCTCGAAAGATATGATTTTCTCAAAGCAGCCCTCTAGGCCTAGCCTGGCAATAATCTTGGCTGCATGAGCCTTGTCTGCATTCGTAAAAACCTGTGAGCAGGTTTAGAAAAAATAGAAGATCAGAGAAGAAACTGATTGGCAACCAAATTTAAGAGCTTAGTATCAAGGAGTCAAAACACATACAACTTTCCGAATAGGCAAGCTAAGAATAATATTCCTCAGAATTGGGTCAGGCTTCAGTGTTGAGTATGGCAATCTCCCATGAACAAAACTGTAAAACAAAAGAGGAATCTCAAGTTCCAAACACCTTACATTTTACAAGACATGTAAAACAACTATGAAAGACAGGTTAAGTTCAGTACCGATGGAAATCGTCATAATCAAAGTCATAACCCACAGCCTGAAAGAATCAACATCAGAAACAAAGGGCATGTTCATTAACAACATTGAAAGATATGGAAGAATGTTAACAATGTGGAGAAATAAGATACCTTGAGACCAGCCATAGTAGTTCCATAGATTTTATAAAGGGAAAGGCAAAGTTCTTGGACTTTATCTTCTTCAATACCAAGTTTCTGAACCATATATTCTAAACAACAACAACCAACCAACCAAATGTTCAGCTAAAACATAAGCAACCAATACTCGAGAGAAGAACAACAAGTGAATACGAGCACAATTTACCTTGAATGTTCTTTTTCACTTCCATGGCCAAACCAGAACTGAGAGGGTAAAGAGTATCATCTATATCTGTATGATTAAAGTCAAAACAAGTTTACTTTAATCAGAAAACGTTTAAACGTTAAACCATTTCTTAATCATCAAATTGCAATAAACTAATGTTAATATTCAAATCCCAATCCTAAAAATTGTTCCTTTCTCTTACCAAATAAAAGACAATCATATTTAGCTTCAGAAGTTTGCTGAAAGTGTTCCTCATACGCCATTTTGATACCAAATCACACCTGAAAACAAAACCTTAACCAACTGAATCTCAATGTCACCAACACACATTTCACATAAAGTTGGAAACTTTGACATCAGATCCCATAGATTATAAATCTCTCACATCACCATATAACATTTCTATAGATCAGCAGAAACTACACTCTGAAATCTGAATCGAAATCTAACAGGGGACAATAATGAAAATGCTAAACGTAAAATCGTAACTAAAAGAAAAAAGAAATCAATTAGCCAGATCGAAACATACCGAGAAGAATCGAACAAAAGAATAATCAATGGAGAAAGTGGGAACCCTTTCTGATCAATGAAACTTCGCGAAAGAGAAATGAAGAAAAACCAAAAAAGGCTTTGAAGGCAATATGTTAACCAAACGTTTCAATGGTGTCCCTCATGAGTCATGACTCATCGATTGGTTGTCGTTAAATCTGGAGAAAAAGCGTTTTTACTCACGTCGACATCTACGATTTCTCCACGTGACGTTTAGATTTTCCTTCACGAGATAAGCGAATTATTGGATGACACGCGTCATTTAGGAGCCGACCAAACACTTTTCAAAATGTCGTGCGCTGGCCCGCCATAAATTCGGTTCGGTTTAGTTTATTGCTAATGTACCATTACGGTCCAGATGGACCGGGTTATTCAATCAAAGGTAACTTGAACAAAATTTCCATCTATTTATTTGTTTTTCAACCATCTAAATATTTAGCCAATACTGTGTATATATATATATTTTTTAACTAGTGTTTGTGGTGTAAAGCTTCATTTTACTTTATTTTAAATAAAAGTAGTGATATGTTATATGTAAATTTTGTTGTTGTTATTTATAGCAAGGTACACTACATGTGGTTTTGAGGGTAACTATATAGCATATGACTACTTATGGCTTATGTATAGGCTAATTAAAACAAAACCAAAAGTTGTGTAGTCCTCAAAAATAGAAGTGAAAATCAAAAAGAAAGAGCATTAGAAAATATAATTCTGTTTGCTACGAGACGACAATGAAAGACAGAGGAGACATTTACCTTAGTTGTTTTGGGGTGTTTTAAAGAGAGAAATTTTTAAGATTTGAGAGAAATGGTGATGAAGAGAAAATAATTGATGGAGTGAATATAACGACGTAGATATGTGTTTATATAAGAAACAAACTGATGCGCGTGAAAAGCTATGTCAATAATAGCGTTCGACTTTTGTCCAATAGTACTTATTAATAGTATATAGTTAATTTTAACACTATTAACACTATCTTATTAAAAGAACTAGTTCTCATGATTCCCGTTGATGGGGGATTTATTTAACTAATTTGATTCAGTACGCAATACATATCGTATTCTTTATCATGATTAATGTCACGTTTTCCATTTGACTCTGACTACTATGACAAAATAAAGAGAGAGGGACTTTTAGGAATCTTCTTGTCAGAATATAAATGCATTCACTGTTATTGGTTAAATTTGTCCATAAGACCATAACCTTAACAATCAACATACATTATACGTTCTTTCTCAATCATGAAATCAAGAGAGTTTATATATCTACGATCCATCTTCTAATATGGTGCAATAAACAGGATCTTTTACTAGCACATTATTGATATGTACAAAAGAGGGTGATTAAAATACAATTATAGACTATAAATACGAATCAACCATAAACGGTACATGGATAGACGACAAAAAAAGGTACATAGATATTTTATTGAAACATTCAATGATATGTAAATATCATCATATTTAGTACTAAATAAAGTTAAGCTTGAACAGAAGTTTCAATCGAGATCTGTGAAGCGTAATCAATTCTTTCAGTTTCTTTGTTGTTGATAATGGATTCCGACCATAACTCGGGGAATGCCTCTTTCATGTTGTGAATGCTTTCTAACGCGTAATCGCTTCCATCTATTTTCTCTGATTTACCAACCTGAAACATTGATATTTTTCATTTAACAATTTGATAAAAAAAAAAAAAGTACATACATATATGAGTCTTCTTCGCTCAGTTTCTAGGAACTAATTTTAATAGAATTATAGAAAGATGTTTGTGTTAGTTACAAAAAAGAATCGGTTTTAGTTGGTGTTATGTTAATTGTTTCTTACCAAGACTGTATGGAGACCAACGGCTTTCCCGGTTTGGATGTTCCGGGTACTGTCGTCAAAGAACAACTACACAAGCAAGTAGCACGAAAACGTTGATTAGACGATAAAACTATTGATTAATTAAGAAAATATAAGCCTAAAAGAAAAGTCTAATTAGGTTTAATACTTACGGTTTTGTGAGGATTGAGCTGTGCAATGTCGAAGGCTTTCTCGAAAGCAATCTCAGTTGGTTTACAAATAACCGGATTCTCGGGAAGATGACCTGTGACGCAAGAAAGCTCAGCTTCGTTGATATCAGGGTTTAAGGTCTCGAAACTTATGATTCTCTCAAAACAATCTTCGATGCCAAGTCTTGTGAGAGCCTTCATCACATGAACCTCATCTCCATTCGAGAATACCTTAACAATAGAACACAGTTAATATAAAAACTGAAGCTAAGCCAAACCTTAAAAAAAAGATAAAGCGAATATATAATACCAATTTTCGCAAAGGTAGACCAAGGAGGAGACTCCTTAGAACCGGGTCCGGTTTAAGGTTTTCATAAGGTAATCTACCATGAACATACCGGTGGTACTCGTCATTATCGAATTCATAACCTACCGCCTGCATAAATGATCTTGTAAATTTTAAGTTTCGATTTAATCATAAACAAATTTCATATTTGTGTAATGGAAGAAATCAGACTCAGTTATTGTGTCTGATCAACATATATTTTATGAAGGTAGTTATAATTTACCTTAAGACCGGCCATTGAAGTTCCATATTTCTTATAAAGAATTTGGTTTAGTTCAACGACTCCATCTTCATCTATTCCAAGCTTTTCAACCATATATTCTGCACAAGGGTAATATGGTGATTTTATATAAAATACTAAACATATTAAGAAGTAATCACAATAAAAATCTTTAAGAAAAAAACATAGCAATACCTATAATGTTGTTGGAGCATGCATCTGATAAGCCAGAGCTTAAAGGATAAAGAGTATCATCCAAATCTGTTGAAAACAAACATAGATATATAGAGACGATAGATCAACAAATTTGTTAATTGCTTCTAATGTTTCAATGATAAAGAAAAGAAAAAACAATTTCTTATCAATTATTACCAAAGAGGAGACATTCATATCTTGGTGGAGAGCTGTTCACAAATTCCATTTCTCCAGAAACTGCAAATCTGGTGGTTCTAAAAATCATAAACAAAAACAAAGAACATTTATATTTATAAGAACTTAAAAAGAAGAATATATGTAGAACAATATGGTTGGTTTTATGGTTTAGAAGAAGGAATTACCTCAAATAAAAGATGACAGAAAATAATAGACGTGAGAGAGACGAAGAAGAGAAAATATTTGATGAAGAAAAGAAGAGAATGCAGAGTCTCTTTATATAAGATAAGAAACTTCAATGCGTGTGACAAATGAAA
Organism: Arabidopsis thaliana; assembly: GCF_000001735.4. Classification (NCBI taxonomy): domain Eukaryota; kingdom Viridiplantae; phylum Streptophyta; class Magnoliopsida; order Brassicales; family Brassicaceae; genus Arabidopsis; species Arabidopsis thaliana. The sequence continues at coordinate 23,984,688 of NC_003076.8, forward strand.
ACGAATTCTCTAAAAATGAGTATTAATTAAACAATATAGACGACGAGTACTTTTTCTTAATCTAGTGTATAAATGGTTTCGCTGTCAAAGAGACATATTTTATGATTATAGAAATAGTTATCATGACTCCCGTGGATATGCAATTCTAAAACAAATGAAATAAAATTGTAATATTAGATACCCCATTATAAAGTCTACGCGTCAATAATTATACATCGTTCTCTTGATCATGTCACGTTTCCATTTCGATCTAAACTAAAATATATAATAAAGACTTGTTAGATATTCTTGACCAATTTATCTTATATCTTTTCCTTTCTTTTCTAATTAGACTGATGAACGAACCGTGTGATGCGACAATTATAAGAAGACCTAAATGATAAAATTAAATACCCGATTTTGGTCTTATTTTTGTTGTTTCTTCATATAAATATTTTGGTCTTAAATAATGAAGCTAATATATTATTGTAGACGACTCCATAAGCACGGAAGGGTTCAAAACATAAAATATCACAAAAAAATAATGCTACAACATTTCATGAAAAAGTCAAAATTAGAAAATGTAAGTATATACAAAAGTGTCAAATCATTTTACTTAAATTTAATTTTACACTATGTTATATTTGTTCATTGAGAAGAATCCATTGATCTCCTAATCCAAATATTCCGTTAGAAAATATCGATGGAAATTATCGTTCCAAAATATCGTGATAAATTGTGTTTTAACATATTAATCTATGTTGCTGACAAAAAAAAAAAATCATTCCTCAAATTTATCTTCTAGTTTTGCATTCTCAAAATTTGCATTTTCTAGTTTCCACAATTTCTAATTGAGAAAATTTGCTTACATAGACTGTTTCTTTTCAATAATAGACAAGTAAAAAAGTTACATATTAATTTTTAATTTTTCTCCTAGGAAAATTACCACTTTTTGAAGCGACTTCTCCTCTTCCAGCGGCTTATACGAACCTGGGCCAAGTGCAACCGGTCGGTTTCAACGGCTAAGATCAGCCGGCGTAAAAAAGTCAACACAATTAGTTGAGCCAATTTATAGAACCTTCCTCAATGTTTACAGTTTTGCCCCTGCATAACTTGTCAAAGCCCATTACTTTTTTAAAAGACCTTAAGCTATTCTACATATTACCCCACTGGGCCAGTTTCTCTTAGCCCATAGGCCCATTGTTAGTTACCGAACACTGAAGTAAAAGAGGTTCACTTCTCTCTCTTTCTATGTGAAGTTTATCTGTTTTCCAGTTTCGATTTCGAATCAAATATGAAGCTGAAAGAGTTTTTCTGAATCTTTGTCTTTGTATCCGTTATCTGAATTCTATTCGCCATGGAAGCTGTGCTTCTCTGCTCGAAGCTTGTTCCTAGAGCGGCGTCGTTGGAAGGGAACCAAAAGTTTTCGTTCAGGCATTTGAACAAACACCTTAAGTGCAATTCCCTTCGTGCTGATTCCAGAGACACTCCGTTGCTCCGAGGTTTTGAAGCGATAAAGAGTCCGTCTATCTGGAGTTGTGCGCCGTTCCCAGTGAGAAAAGGTTCATGGGTTCCACCCAGATGCTCGATTTCTAGCTCGACTGTTTCCGATTCCGATAACCCTTTCCTTAGCCAATTTCGAACCTTCTCTTTTGGGTCAATGGTGAAGAAAGTTCGTGAGTTGAAAGTGAAGCCCATGGATGTTGTGAAGTTAACTCTTTTGCTATCGATTTTGACTGTGGCTGCAAAAAAGACTTTGACTTTGGTCTTGGACCCATTCTTCTGGATGTATTTTAGCTGGACATGGTTGTTCTGGCCTTGGTTTATCGCTGTGGGTCTTGCGGGTTATGGAATTTACTGTTTCCGTAAGCATTGGCTTGGCGAAGCCAATGCCTTTGAGCAGCTTGGTATTGTAACTTCAGTCTTCACATGGCTAACACTTGTGCCTCCTGCTTATTTCAATGGTTATCTTGAAGGCTGGCCTTATGTGTTCTTCTTGGCGTATCATTACTTCTTTTTCTTCAATGTTAGCGTGAGAAAACGCCTCTATGGAGATTTCTATGCTCGCACTCATGATCCCAAATGGGATGTGAACACGCCTCTGTGGTCTCGGATTTTGTTTGGTGTTGGCATCATGGTTGGACATTGGCTTGCAGCTTTTGAAGGGCCTGAGCTTCACCGATTACCAGGGGGTTGGGCCAATGTAGGGATATGGATTTTGATTGTGATTACAATGCTTATGCATTATGATTCAACGCTATATCTTGCTAGATATTCTGAAAAGGTTGTTGTTCCAACGGCTGTTGTGCAATTTGGTCCTTATAGATGGGTCAGGCATCCGATATATGCTTCTACGATGCTTCTTTTCGCTGCATACTGCACTGCTCTGCGTGCGCCTTTGAGTCTGTTGTTTCTTTTAGCGGTTTGTTTGGTTTACTACAACAAGAAGGCAAAGATGGAAGAAGAATTGATGGTGGAGAGTTTCGGACAAAGCTATTCGGATTATGCTGATAAGGTTAGGCACAAGTTCATTCCTTTTGTTTACTAGTAGTGGTATAGAGGAACCTGTGTTGTGTCTAATTTTCTGGTATCTATCAGCCAAAGATGTATGAATGAAGATGAGTTCTCATTTTTATTGGAATGTTAGGCTTGTGAAAAGGATATGCTTTTATGCTATTCATGGTTCTCTTAAATTCTATTTCAAGTTATTTTTCCATCAAGTATTAACTAGTAATATTAGTTTAAAGTTCAACTCTTTGGGTTAGCACGAATCTGAAAATTGATTGGCTGTTATGAAAACCAAACTTCACATCATCTTGATTGCTTGTAGCTGTAGCTAATGAGTGTGAAGTTATTTCCTAACACATATTATGATTGAGTGCTTTATAGTATTAGTGCCTTATCTTTTGTCCTTTGATGACTATCCATCTTTGCTGTTGCAAAATTAACCGTGATTTGCTGCATTCGTTTTCTTTTTTCTTGATGCTTTTAATTGGGTACATGTGACCCTAATTTTCTAAATCTTCTGATCTTAACTGATTCCCTGACTTAAAGTATATGAACACCTCCAGTTAAAAACTAAAGCTGCCTGCTTTCTGAGTGTTTAGTAGCCTTTACACGTAAGAAACCGCACAGGGAACAATCTTAATCATGATTAATTTAAATAAAGTGACATTTCTAATCTAATAATTTTCATAATCCCACTTCCTCCATACTAATCAATCATGTTTAGTTTAATAAAATTCCTCTATTCTGATAAAACTTTCTTTTATCGTCCATTGCATTTGCAACCCATTATCTAACTCCACCTGGAAATGTTTCTTTAATTGACTTCTTCATGGTACTTTGGAGAGAAAAGGTTTTACGGTTTGTGTATAAAAGACTTGCAATCTTGAGATATGTCATATTGAGAACTCTTTAGCCTTTGGCTTCTGTTCCTGACACTTGTATAGTGAAGTGGGCTTGTGTTATATAGATGGGATCTCTCTCTTTATTTAAAAGTCAATTAGAGATCTTGATGCTACTTCTGTCCCTTTCCAAGTGATTTTACGTCGACCAACTAGCTTTTTTCATATGAGTGTATATATTCATGTACCTATCTCTCTCAATTGCTTCTCACCAAAATCATCTTGCTGATTCATTTGCTGTCTGAATCCTCTTGCTTTCCTCTTTGCTTTTTCATTTGTTGATTTAAACCATGGGAGTTCCCAACTTTAGACCTCGAAACCGATAAGGATCTTTCTCTGCGGTTGAAATAGCTAGGTTCTCGATGAATAGGCTAGCCTTTGGTGGATGTTATCAGCCAGTAGTCGCAGATGCAGCACCATTAAGATTCACAAGAGATGTGGTTCCCTTTGCTTTCGCCTCTCGATCCGCAGAAAAGGGTTCCTTATCGAGTGGGAATCTTGATGATGCTGCATCAGCAAATACATGGCTACTCTTGTCACTTCTTTTTTGTCATTCTCTAGTGAAGAGAGTAATGATGTCTTGGAGATCTTACACAAAAACACAAGGTAAAGTCTCTTTTCTTGTTTTCTGTCTCTTGGCAATATCTTGATCATGCACATGCTGTGAAATATCTGTAAGTTTATGGTGTTTCTATTTTGCTTTTGTTATTGGCAAAAACATTCACATGTGGAAGGATCCCACATATGCTTTAAAACCCCAAACAAGATTGTAACAACTGTATTTAAAATAAATAGACTATGATAAGTTTCTAAGATGAATGTGAAATAGTGAGAACTCAGAAGTGAGAAGTCTCTTGTGGCTATGGTTTGTGGGAACTCACATGGTCACATGTGAGAATGGTCCATAAGTGTTTGTTGGTCAATTCCTTGCCTTTGGTCCCAAGGTTTATTGTGTATTTATATAGTTTCATTGACCGAGGAAGAAAAACTAAACATTTCTTCCACATGGATCATATGAATCTCGAGACACATTTTCCTTGTTAAAAAATACCTTGGTTAGGGGAGAAATTAATGTATAATTGCAAATAATCAAATATTGCTGAAAGTTTGTTTGAGAAAAATGTATTAAATTTACAAAATTTACATAAATTGGTGGGTCTATTGTGCAATTGAGTATATAAAAGTAAATTCAAATTTTACTTGCTATTTGTTTACATTTCTATATTTTTGTTAGTGACATTTCTTTGGCTAATCGTACACTAATGGTCCCAACTCCTGATAACATATTATATATATTTTTATATATATTTAGTCTGGCATTTGTAAGCTTTTTAACAAGTAAACAACGATGGCAGAGAAAAATAAGTAGTGACGTCGATGACAAATAGTTTAATAAAAGCTTCTGTGCTTTGCTATTTCTTTATATGAAAATCTAGCCCGATAAACAATAATTAATCTCTCGATAATATGATATGCCATGTTACTTCTGAAAATAAAATAAACGTATAATATGTTTGAATTTATGTCAAGTCTCCACATATCATATTAGTTTCCCGTAATTCATCCGCAATTTGCAAACATTTAACCTAATAATTGTGAACTATTTTCGTTGTATCACCAGTCGAATTTAAATCTAGTCTAGTAATATTTACACTATAATGACAAACAAAAACAAACTAACAAATCATTAATTAATAATGTCATCGCTTATGTATCTAACTCGGAAACTATAGACGATATTATCATAACTTATATATGTTCGGTATTTTATAGTAGTACTGAATAAAACAACAATATTTAACTTTACCGACTTTTTAAAAGACATTATTTCCACGAATGGCCTTAAAAGCTTTGACCTATTTCATTCCATACGCTCTATTATCTCTTTAGTTCCGTCTTCAATTCAAACATCAAACAAACACACACACACATATATATTTTCTATACATTCATGTAGTACATCTATATAAGAGAGAGTTTGGATCAAAAGAACTTAAAACATCCACTCTTGATTCATGGATGATGAAAATTTGTGGAAAGTTGTGAAGAAAGATTCCATCTTCGAAACGACTCATTTCTCTTCAAAACCTGTTTTTACACGAAGCTTCTCAACAAAAACTTCTTCTTCTTCTTCAAAACCCGTTTTCACAAGAAGTTTCTCAACTAAACCCACTTCGTATTCTTCATCAGAGCCCATCTTTAGACGGAGTTTCTCTGCAAAACCCACTTCTTCGAAATCTCCGTTTCTATCTAGAAGCGGTTCCACGAAATGCCCTGTTGATACATCTTCTACTTCCAAGTGTTCCATCTCTCGGAGCTTGTCTCAGAAAGGAGCTTCGGTGACCCGAAAGTGTCGTAATATGGCCAAGGAACACAAGTCTCGGTTTTACATCATGAAACGTTGCGTTCTGATGCTCGTTTGTTGGCACAAACATGCCTGTGATTCGTGAAGAAAGATGCATAATTAGGTTATTTAATTACAGATTCACTCTTTTTTTCTTATTTTTTTACCCATCTGTTAATTTTTTTCCTTAAGTTTTCTGTATTAATGATATACTCCCTCCATCTCTTAAATTAAATGTATTTTTGTTTTATTTATTTATTTTACAAAGTGATGTTTTACATTTTCAAAACAAATAGAAAGAAAAAAAATCAAATTTACTCATGTCAGATGTAATGTATATACAGTCTAAGATAACATTTAATTTGAAATGGAAAATAGAATTTTATTGAATCACATTTGTATCTCTACTCATGATATATTGTAATGTACAAAGTGTCCTGGAATTTAGTTTTGTCCAGATATATTTTCACACTCTAGTTTGTTTTTCTTAAGTAGTTTCTTTGATTAAAATGGTTGGATACTCTTGTATTGAAGTTAGAGAGATTCCCTCTGAAACATTGGGAAATTAAAAGACATAAACAAAACTGTACGAGTGTTCCAGTTCCACCGTTCGCATTTATATGTGTCGGTTCATATCACAAATAAAGTACTATCCTTAGATATAAAACTACAATATGCAAATTGTTGGAAAAAAGAGAATCTATCGGCAAATTAAAACCGCATTGTTGGGCTTGGCATATCTGTAATGGACCCTTAAGAAGAAATCATATGGGATAATAAATCTATTGTGCATGAGTCGAATCTAATTGTTCTAGCACATAACTTAGATGAATTTACGTAGCCTATGTGGTGGCTTGGTGGCTCATCACATTCATATATCAACATCGTATACATAAATGTTTACATTCTTTTTTGACAACTGTTACATTGAATTGTGAAATTCTGCAAAATTAATAAAAACGAAGAACATGAACAAAGGGATTGGGAAAAAAAAACTAATTATTGAAACTAAGTATATATCACCAAAAATCAATCCCAAATCATTACAACAGAGAGCAAAGCAACACCGAGGAAGACGGCAATAAACTTGTAGATTGGCTTGTCGAAGTAACATTCCTCACGAGGCTTATACCCTTTTGAGATGAGATGGTTAACCGCAACGTACACAAAAACTCCACACGCAAGGCCCATAGAGATCGCGTAGGTCCAGTCACCACCAGCTCCTTGGCTAGTGGCATTGATTCCTATGCCAATCCCGACACCTATGGGACTCGATATCCCAAAGGCGAAGGAGTAGACGACAGTGAGGAAGAATGGACGTTTAGGGATTAGCTTGAGAAGAGCTATTCCCATTGCTACGGCCGCAAAGACCTTGTGCAACGATATTGTCCATAGGTTTCTCCAAGCGTCGCTTTTAGTGTCTGACCAAAATATTCATTACAAAACGTTACTAAAGAATCATGTTTTAATATGCATCATGAACTGGCTCCAACTATACAATCAATAACAAGTGCTTTTGATTTCCACTGTTCAAGGACCAAAACCTAAATAAAACGAGTAGATTACCTAAAGTCACATAAAATGAATGATGAACTACGTCTAAAACAATTCCATCTAGATTAACTACTTGATTATTTTGCAAAAAAGCAATTAGGGTTTATCATTGATAGTTTACCTGAGAGACCAATGGCGATTCCCTCAAAGATGGAGTGAAAACAAAGAGCAAAAATCAGCAAAGCTGTGTCTCCAAATCCACTAGTTCGTATAAGCGCTTGACTCACATCAACACCACTCTTTATCTCACGACGTCCTTCCTCTTTCACTGCCACGTCATCATCCTCCCTCGACTCTCCGACGCTAGCTCCGACGTGGTTGTTATTACTCCCAGCCGCTACAAACGCAACCGCCACATCTGCCAGCATTGTAAGGCAATATCCAGCGGCTGCTAACATGAAGGCGTAAGGATACTCTTTGTGTTTTAACCCTCGGAAAGTCTCGTTAGCGTCGCTGAGGAAATGGATTAGAGCGGTCGCGAGGAATATACCACCGGAGAATTGAGTTCCGAGGAGGAGAAACGACTCGTTCCATCGGTAAAAGTAAGGTGAAACTCCGGCTAAGAATGTGCTAAAGAAGAGTATTATAATACAGTAGATCTTCACAAGCACCAAGCTTTTCGATCGGAGATTCACGACGGTGGTTGTTCCGGTGGCCGGAGGTGGCTGGTTGGTCTCCTCTTCTTCGTCGCCGTCGTCTATGCCGCCGTGAGCTAGGATCAAGGAGAAACAGAGGAAAATAATAGAGAGGAAGAAGAGAGTTGACTTTAGGGTTTTGGAAGACAAAGCCATTTTAGTTATTGTTTGTTTGTGTTGTGCTTTTTCTTCACTTCATGAACATTATTAGTGTAATGTTTATATATTTTGGTGTTTGTAGTACAGTGTTGACTTTCTTGTTGGAGATTTGCTGTGACAAGTACAACGGTAAAGTAATTGGGAAGTTGTACTACAAAAAGTACATACAATGTAAATAAGTTAATAACTAAATCGCCGGCGACCAAAGGAGCTGATTCTTTGTGAAACGCCCTGTACCGGATACAATTATCCCCTATGATTAGAGTCAGAACGTTGACAAAATTTGTAATATTAAAATGATACTTTGTTTCCTTCTTAAGAATTTTTTCTTTTTGTCTAGTGAATTATAGAGATTACATCCATAAACTTTTCAGACCGGACTATTTGTTGATGGTGCAAAACATTAAACCGAAGAGGAATAGAAGTTTCAAGATCTAAACCTTTTTCAACGTTAGTTTATTTTGATTTAAATGGCAGGAAATTTCTATTTTTGGAAAACGTTTTGAGAAATAGAAACTTTCTGAAACGTGACAAAAAGAATACTAAGACAAATAGAAATTCCTTTGAAAGAATTTACTTTTCAAATTTTCGGTAGAATATTGTCAAATCAAATTGTTTCCGTATTAACTTTGCCTTTAATACCAAAAATATTGGATATTTTCATTTCGATTCCTATGGCTACGAAATAGGCAGAGTGAATATACTGTACTGTATACCTCTTTTTTTGTCATCAATGTATATTTTTATATCTTTAACGAAATTTTGTAGAGTTGAGCAATTGATGATATAGCCAATATAATTACTTAATTAGTACCACACTACCACGTATAGAAAAATCATTTCATTTTAAATGAGTGCATGATTGTCATATAAGTTAATTATTTACGCTCTACGATGTAATTCAACAAATTATAAAAAAATGAAATTTTTTGTTTATACAAGATCCATTTAGTCATTAAGTAGACCGATCATATGCGTTATAAAACATATGATGTTAGGTCGAAGGTATAGAATTTTCGGTCTAATTCACATCTTGCATATCGAGACCGTGCCTGTCCTGTGAGCTTTGATTATCTATGACATTTAAAATGTTGTAAACATTCAAATAATCCAGTGGTGATGGAGGGCATGACGAATCTGCGCATAATGACAGCTATCTCAATATACTTTTATATATATACACATTGACTAAGTAGACTTCTTTTAAATTTATATGTTATTGAAAGAATTATCCATGTATATATATAATTTAATATGGATGTTGGATAGTATTCAAGTAGAAGTCAACAATTTTGTTACTTCTCCTTCTCCATTCCATATATATGAATCAGCAATTTTAAAATTGGTATCGTGTACTCTTGATGCTGATGAAAATTAACCTTTTAAATTGAAGAAGAGGTAATAGCTAGTTAAATAAACTTTGAATCATTATATCAAATGAATGTTAAACGTTCACTGATATTCTGATACATGTGGCTAAGAAAGATTCAAATACAGAGTAGCTTAACACATAAACATAACAAACACATTATTTCTTCTTATTTTTGGTACATTGGTTTAACTGTTGCAGAGCCAAGAACAGAGTAGCTAGCTGAAGCGAGAAACACACCAATATAGAGATGGTAGAAATATCTTACAAACACACAAGAGCCAATAAACTTGTCTTTTTCATATTCTGAAATTTGACAGATGCGATGTTCCATCAAGACCTTTCTTAAAGTATCCTTCTGAGTATTCTCTCAAGGTTGTGTCTCTGTATTTTGGAGGGTTTTCTTCAGACACAAGCTCTTTCATCGGTCCATAAACTGTTGAATTCTCACGTATACTTGAGCTGAAAAAGCTCGCTACAGAAATCCGTGGGCCTCGTGTATTCGCTAGTACCCTATGCTCTACACTTATAAACTTATCGTTGGTTATCAGCTGCAAAATCAAAGCAACATATATAAGCAAAAGACATTTAATTTTCAAGGTATCTGTTTTTTTCTTTTTCTTTTCAGATTGTTACTGTACCTGCAAGAAATCTCCGACGTTGACTACCAGAGCTCCAGGAAGAGGAGAGACATCGACCCAAGAGTCTTGATGAAGAATTTGAAGACCACCAATGTTGTCTTGAAGAAGAACTGTGAGGAAAGAGTTGTCTGAGTGTTTACTTATTCCTAAAGTTAGGTCAGGTTGTGGACAAGGTGGATAATAATGGCAGATCATAAGCAAACTCTTCAAGCAATCCATGCTCTTAAGGATCTCAGATTTCAAACCTAGTGCTTCTGAGAGAAGCTCAAAGAGCAAATCACCTAAGCTCAGTACATGCTTTGAGTATTCAATCATAGCATCCCTGAGTCAAATCAATACTGTTAGAAATTAATCACTCTAATACTTGATTGTTTCCGAGTAAAAAAAGAACAAAGAAAAGCTAAGACTATTTTCGTTACCTGCAAGTCTCAGGGAGCTCCTCAGGAGTTGGAGGATCAGGAGCCATGTAACAAGAGATAGAATCTCTCCAAGTAAGAGACGGCGAAGAACTATATAGATCGAAATTACTACTGTATGCAAATTTGTTCTTGGTGAAATCAAGCGAGTAGTATGATTTCTTGACCTCAGGATCTTCTTCCTCGTGAAACCTACGAACCCCATCTTTAATCTCTTCAAGAACGTTTAAAGGAACACCATGATTAATCACCTGGAAGAATCCCCAATTCTCCACCGCATATTTGACTTTCTCCACGATGGCTTCACGTGAGGGTGTGTCCACGTTGACGCTTGCAAAGTCGATGGTAGGGATCTCTAGGTCTGAAACAGAGCGTTTCTTGTCTGGTAAGGTATCTTGAGGGACGTGGAAAATTCGAGGGATCTCGGTGATTTTAGCATCGATGAGCCCTTTAACACCTTCTTTTGTATTGTCGAAAGCTTTGCGCTCGATGTAACGATCGAATTCGACAGAGTTTTTGGCCATTTTACTGTTTCTTACCTCCTTCTAAGGAACAGCAAAATGAAGATAAAAAGGACGACTGAGAATAGACGGTTGTTGATTCTGACCGGAACTAATGTTGTCTCTTTCTCTCTTTCACACTGACTTTAATGAGTTGTCGTAATTGAATTTTTCTTCGCCACTTTTGTTTTATTAAGGACTGATTAGTTTTTAATTACGCATATAACCCTGTAAATAGTGATAACAGTGGAGAAACAAATTTGCTGGACGGCTCCTTTGGGGGGCTGGTTTAAACTGAACACAGACGGCGCCTCGCGTGGGAACCCAGGGTCAGCTTCAGCTGGAGGGGTGTTGAGGAACAGTATGGGTGATTGGTGCGGTGGCTTTGCGGTCAATATCACTTGATAACATTTTACAAGTGATAAGATTTAAATACACAGTAGCTCAACGAATATACAGATATACATAGTTTACACACAACGACACACACAATTATTTCTTATATTTGGTACATGCATTGGTTTGATTATTGAAGAGACATAAACAAACAGTATAATTGATGCAAAGAAACTCATTAAGAAATTTCTGTCGTTTTCGTTTTTCATATCCTGATATTCGAGAGATGCGACGTTCCATCGAGACCTTTCTCAAAAAATATTTTTGAATACTCTTTTATGGTTATGTCTCTGTATTTTGGAGGGTTTTCTTCAGACACAAGCTCTTTCATCGGTCCGTAAACTCTGGAATTTGGACGCATACTTGAGCTGAAAAAGCTAGCTACTGAAATCCTTGGTCCTTGTCTATTTGCAAGCACTCTATGCTCCACACTTACAAACTTATCGTTCGTTATCAGCTGCATCAAATCAAACCTAAAATTATTTAAACAAGACATTTAAGTTTAAGGTATTTGGTTCTACAGATTGTTACTTTACCTGCAAAAAATCTCCAATGTTGACGACAAGAGCTCCATGGATAGGAGAGACATCAACCCAAGAGTCTTGATGAAGAATTTGAAGACCACCAATGTTGTCTTGGAGAAGAAGCGTGAGGAAGGAGTTATCTGAGTGTTTCGTTATCCCTAACGTTAGGTCAGGTTGTGGACAAGGTGGGTAATAATGGCAGATCATAAGCAAAGTCTTCACGCAATCCATGCTCTCAAGGGTCTGAGATTTCAAACCAAGTGCTTCTGAGAGAAGCTCAAATAGTAAACCACCGAAACTCAACACATGCTTTGAGTATTCAAACATAGCATCCCTGAGTCAATAAACAATTTAGAAATCTATTAAACGACCTAATTAAGTTGTTAACTAATCTCACTTCTAAGTTTTTAAGAAAAAGTTAAAGAATATTCCCGTTACCTGCAAGTCTCAGGGATCTCCTCAGGAGCTGGAGGATCTGGAGCTATGTAACAAGAGAAAGAATCTCTCCAATTAACAGACGGCGAAGAACTGTATAGATCGAAGTTACTGTTGTATACAAATTTTTTGTTGCCGGCATCACGCGAGAAGAATGATTTCTTGACCTCAGGATCTTCCTCGTGAAACCTACGAACCCCATCTTTAATCTCTTCAAGAACGTTTAAAGGAATACTATGATTGATAACCTGGAAGAATCCCCAATTCTCCACCGCATATTTGACTTTCTCTACGATGGCTTCACGTGAGGCTGTGTCCGCGTGGACGCTTGCAAAGTCGATGATAGGGATCTCTAGGTCTGATACCGAAGCAGAAGGTTTCTTGTTGGTTAAGATATCTTGACGGTGGTGGAAGATACGAGGAACTTCAGTGATTTTAGCGTCGACGAGGCCTTTCACACCTTGTTTTGTTTCGTCGAAAGCTTTACGCTCGATGTAAGGATCGAATTCGATAGAGTTTTTGGTCATCATTATGTGCTCTTCCTGTCTAATTCCCAAAGGTTTCTGCTATATATGAAGAAACAGGAAATGAAGATAAAAAAGGAAAGATTGAGAATGAATGGTAGGGGTTGGGTTGATGGTGTGTGGGTCCGATTTATGTTTGTCCATTTTTGTGGAATATCTGAATGTAGGTAATGATTACATGAATGTGGTCTCTCTCTCACACCATACACACTCAGACTTGTCGTGCTTGATTTTTCCTTGTTTTCTTTTAGTGAGGACTAATTGTACTAAATTATTATGCATTTAGCCATCTTTGATACCACTTGAATCACCGAAATTTGAGTTCTGAAACTGAGGAGAGGATTTTGAGTGTTGAGTATATGTGATGTGTTGTTATTAACTCATAGTTCAATATTTGGACTAGACAGTTTTGACCTGGTCAACCATTTCCAACCATAAATGTAAGTATGTAACGGTACGTACGAATAAGAAAAACTTGGAATTGAATTCAAATTCAAATTTGGCAACTTCACCATCAATTCTCGCAACTTTTCTTCTTTTCTTTTTGTTTTCTCTAAGAATCCAAGGAAAAACTCAAAAAAGGTTAAAGGGTTCGGGCACACATTCTTTTACTTTCTCGGATTTTCTCGGAAACCAAAGAAAGCCAAATTCTTGGGAAAAGTTTCAAAGCATCTGGGTCCAAGACAAAAGATGAACACTTCTATATGAACATTATACATTTTGATGTAACAACATAAGGAAGAATTAATCGAATTGATAATAGAAAACGAAGCACCAATCTTTTTCTTCTGAATCTTATATTTACATTGTTGAATGAACAAACCAAAAAATAATATATATATATTTCTGAATCAATGAAGAACTGAAGACGAAGAATCCCTGTTACTTCTGTTTCTTCTGAAGTATCTTCTCATCACTGAATTTGACCTATCCAAAACCCTAGATTCTACTTCAATGTTCAAATCCAGATTATCAGAAGAAGTTGATATCGCAGCTGATGAAGAAGAAGAGCTACGGTTTGGTCTCACTCTCCTCATTAACGACACCATTCCACGAACCATCCTCCTCAATCTTCCACCGGAGCCGGAACCTGAGCCAGTACCGTTACTATCCGATTCGAGTGTACCGTGTGACCTAACCCATGAGATCCGTCTAGGACCATCCTGGCTATTACCAATCCCACCACCATCCATTTCTGTTAACACCACTGGCAAAACTCTCTCTCCGTCTCTCATTGCTGCGTTAAACCTCCCTACGGCGAATCCACCACCGGGAAGTCTCCAAATCGTCATCCCCACGGCGTTATCCTCCTCGTTGTTGTTGCTCCGTCGATTAGGCTCTGAAGGTAGCTCGAATCTGCACACGGGACAAGAGTTTCGAATCGATAGCCACGGTACGATGCAATCGTCGTGGAAAAGGTGTTTACACGGCATCTCACGCGCCTCCGTCTCCGTCTCGAAAATCTCCGTGCAAACAGCGCAATTAGCCTCCGAGCCTATGTGGCAATCCGAGATTTCGACTCTAGGTAAAGACTCAATCGCCGATTTAGACGCCGGAGGGTTTCCAGATCTACCAATTCCAGTAGCCGACGCTTCGATTTGGCTTAGCTGTTCAAGTAACCGCTCGAATCCAGATCCCATCAAGATCTCAGATACAGAATCCGGAAGCGGTCTAAGACCCGATCCGGATCCGTCATCGTAATAAAACTCAAAAGCGCGTCGATCTCTAGCCGCATCTCCTTCTTCTCCCTCTTCTCTCTCGCCGGCGCCTCCTTGAAGTACGATGACCGGATTAAAGGACGGACGACGACCGGATCTCCGGCGTCTAATCACGGATCTACGGTTGTTATTGATCGATCTTACTTCAGTAGAAGCCGGAATCGTTAATTCGGTAGCGGCGGAGGAAGAATCGTTAATCTGTTCGATAAAACCGCCGTCGCAGTGAGGGCAAGCGACGCTACCGACGGTTGTTGTGCCTTGATCAGCCCAAACGCTGACGAAACGCGTACAGCTGTAACACCAATACGAAGCCGTGATCGGCGTTGTTGTAGTCGGCGTCGTCGGCGTTGACGGCATCTTTAAAATCTTCTTACTCGGTGAAAGGATCTGAGAAGAAGAAGAAAGAAGAATCGCTGACCAGAGTAATGACAGAGAGGTTTGAAGATGAGAAAATGAAAACGTGGTTTTTAAGGCGATTCTTAGGAGCGGAATTAACGGTGTCGGATTAGACGGTAAATAGACACGTGGTGAGTGTTTGACTGGGTAGATGATAGCGGAGTTATAAACGGTCGTTACGTATAGAGAAGGAGCGTTTTGACCAAACGTGGAAAGTGTAAAACGCCGAGTAGAAAATTCAAAAGAAGCGCCGTGTCTGCTGTTTGTGGGATCCATTTGGGACCTATTTGATCTCCGTTTTTTCTGGGAAAGACACTAAACGACATCGTTTCGACCTGTGAATCATGCCAGAAACAAAAGTGTGCTAACTGCAAAATAATTATATCACTTTTTAACTATTTTTTCTTCTTTTTTTAAAATGAATTTCATTAAACAATTTGTGATATACTACTGTATTTTATAATGTCGACCAATGAGGTGGAGGATGGAGTATTTAGAAAATTAGAATTGTTACACGTTGATGGCTCAATATGTTTATTTGTCAACCGATGGCTACATAAATTATAGGTGAATTTGATAAAAATACATTACATAAACCAACTAGTATCTTTGTGTATTTGTTTTTTTGGTGAATAGTACCTTTGTGTATTAACAACTAAATTTATAACTCAATATAAGGGATGTAATGCTTTCTTAATAAATTGACCATATTATCAAAAGTTAAAAACAAACGAAAAGAAAAGTTCCTCAACTATTTTTCTTCTCTTTTTGTTTGCAAGTTGCAACCAATGAAAATAGATAGACAAATCGTAATGATGGCAACTGATTACCATCTTAAAGACTAGAAACACAAATACAATTGATTGACATAGAAATAAACCACGGTTTGCATCTTTATTATGATCAGACAAGCATTAAATTTTATTGACTGCATTGATAAGTCAATAACTTCAATTGTTTTGCCCGCCTTGAAGGCTAAGATTATGCAAGGAGGAAAAAGACAGATAAACAAAATGTTGCACAAGTGAAAATCAAAAAGCTTTTGAAAACAATGATCTAAAATTAGTCTGAAACGAACAATGGCAGCTCCGAATCTATACCAGAACTGAAAAAATGCCAGCTTGAATCATGGAATGCTGCAAAATAATCATCTGATTCCGTCTCAATAGCAAACTCGCTTGTGACTCTTTGTGCAGCTATGATTCGTTTGGTAGCACAGATGACTTCTGCGTCAAATGAAACTTGCTCCTCATACATCTGAAAGCTGTTCCCAAACAATGCGATTTTCGACAGTCGATCCATTCTCCAATTTGCTTGCAATAGGTTGCTGTATAGATTGGCCTCACAGTGTGGCATGAAGAAAAGAGTAGGCTTTAAAGCTTCCCTACGAGCTTGCTCATTCACAGATAGAACACTGCATCCCAAAGATTCTAGGTAACTAGATTCAGTTGCAGAGAGAACTGGGTCAAACACTTCAATGTTATCACCAACCCAATCAAACTCTCTCTTCATCAAGATTGCAATGCTCAGCTGAAACCTCGGAGATTCATAAGACTCAATGCTACCTATACCGTACATCACCATCTGCAACTGTGTTTCAGACCCTAACACGAGGCGAATCTGATTCGAAACCTCAGGAGACTTAAGCTGCTCCAAGAATGCTGTGTAAAAACTCGAGCTTTCGATTTTCTTCAGAGAGATTTCCATCTTCTGCTTTAGTCTTGCTTGTCTCTGTGGATCAATTTCAAGATCATCTGATTTCCATGGTTGCTCTTCTTCTTCTGCTTGACCTTTAGGTTTCGGTTTTCTTCTTCTTCCTTGTCTTCCTTTACTAGGTAAGACTACTTTCCACTCACCATCACTGCTTGAGTTTTTAACAGTCGTTTCCATTGAAGCTTCCACAAGAAACTGGTTTTCCTGATCTACTTACTCCACAGTCCCCCAAAATTAGGGTTTCTACTCAATGCAATGATTCCATTGGTTCCGATTACCTAACATCACAATAAATTTCGATTCCTAAACCTAATTATCAATCTCTTTGCTTAACTCTGATCTATCTACTTTGAGATTGACAAAAATCTTCGATACCGAGCAAAATTAAACTTACGATTAGAGACGAAAACACAGGAGGAAGATCGAAGAAGCTTGCTTGAAATACAGAGGAAGCAAAGAACGCTTCGAATATGTGGTGACCGAGTGGACTCAGTGAGACATTTGTGAGTTTGGTGCGCCGAGTCGCGCGGCGATAAAGTGAATCAGATGATTTGTACGCGAAGATTTGGTAAACAGGTATTGGGCTAGAGGAAATGGAATGGGTCTAGATACGGCCCAATAAAGGCGCGAGATAGAGACAACTGAAGTCTTGTTTCCTGTTATTTCTTTTGATTTTGTTTTACTAATCTAAATATACTAAATCAGCAGTCAATTTTCCAATAACTGATGCATTCAGTGATTGACACATCAGCTTAGTACTACTTTTTTATTTTTTCATTTTTACGCATAGTATGTGTCGTTTTTATTTAACTTTGTTTCATTCTCAAACGATTTTCTCTTTCATCCCCACGATCTCCACATCTCCACTTTCTCTCTTCCAAAAACTCCATGACTACTGTGTAAAATCTCAAAGATGGGTTTCTCAACATCATTAATCGATTACTCAGAAATCAGGTACTTTGTTCATCTCAATGAACCAATTTACCATCTTCTATTTTTGTTTGTAATTTTGTTTTATATATATAGAATTCTCCATAGATCCGAAAATCATATATCCTTCTTCTAGATTTCTATGGCTTTTTTTTTTTTTTGCTTTGTTTCTGCTTTATTTGACTGAATTCGATTTCTCTCATACATCTCCATTTTTCCATAGGATTATTCTTTAATACAATCAATGCCTATGATTCTCCCGTCTCACAAACACTCAAAGAACAACGACAAATTTTGGCTTCTCATCTGAACAGTTGCCTTAAAACAAGGGTGAGTTTAATATCTTAATCGAAGCTCAAGTGTTTTTTTAATGGTAAATTAATTCTCATACTTTTTACTATTCTTCTTTCATCTCTTATTTTACTTCTTTATATTTGCAATTTCTTTTTTGTATTAAACCGCAATTGTATTTTCACGCAAGATTTTTGTATTAATACAAATACTTCAATTTTAAAGTCATCTCTTATTTTACTTCTTTATATCTGCAATATCTTTGATATTGTTTCAAAGGCAGCGTCTGCGTTATGTAGTTACTTACTTGTGCACATTTTACATTTTTTTTTAGACTTCCAAGCTTTGGGTGTCAACGAATGTTTGTAAACTGAATTACTGATGATGAGAAGAAGAACACATTACAATTGGTTGGAGCTAATGATGAAATAAGCGGACATGTATATACCCAGCATAATTTTCGTACTTATACTCTCTTATATTTCTAAACTCTTGATTTGTTAGTTACTGTCTATCGCAATTGATTCATTGGGTAGAAAAGTTGTACCTTCTTTATATCTTTTTCTTAATCTTTGTATATTCTTCAGTCAATGATAATAAATTTGTTGTATATTTATGCTGTCTGCTTTATTTTAAAAATCTTAGTTAAGAGTTGTAGCAGATATAATTTAAAACAATGTTGTCCCTGCATAGTAGGGGCCAAATGCTAGTAGTAGTTTAAAAGTAAAGTACGTAAAATAAAATAACGTGTATTTTTCATTATAGGAAATGTAGTTTAGGCCGTTATTGTTCTTTTTCATTATAAAATAACGTGTATTTTATGTGTTGCTGTTTAACCCTAAACTCAGACAGCGAATGTTGAGTTCCGATGCAGTGGTGTATGGTTTGCGGATACAGTAAAACTTTTATAAATTAATAATATTAGAATTGCGAAATTTTGTTAATTTAAACAAATATTAATTTATAGAGAAATTTTTTAAATTTAATAATTGTTTTAAAAATTGAACTCTTTTCGTAGCCCAAACCCACCGGTATTGAACTCTTTTTGGCCCACTTAGCCACGTTAAAGGGTCACTTGTTACTAGTTGTAATTGCAACTATCTGCCTAAACCGTCGTGCCTTTTGTCTACATTCTAGAACCATGCACTAATGACGTGGCTGGAGATAAGTTGGTTGATTACACACGTGTCACTTAGACAGAGCGAGTAGACTTTGATGCGGGTAAAAGATATTTTAGATTATCTAGCTCGCTAGGCCACGTTGGCGGATATTTGCACTTTTTCTTTTTTTAAAAAGAAAAAAAACTAGGCTCTACGAATTTTCCGGTCACCTTCTCCGATCTCTGATCCGATATTTTTCCACATGTTGTTGAGCTTTAAAGGATTTGAAACCGTTATGAAAGTTATGAAAACGAAGAGTGTGTGAAACATGGGGAAGGAAGTTATGGTGAGCGATTACGGTGACGACGACGGAGAAGACGCCGGCGGCGGCGATGAATATAGGATTCCGGAATGGGAAATTGGTTTACCCAACGGAGATGATTTGACTCCGTTATCTCAATATCTAGTCCCGTCGATTCTCGCGTTAGCTTTCAGCATGATCCCAGAACGAAGCCGTACAATTCACGACGTCAATCGCGCGTCGCAAATCACGCTCTCTTCGTTGAGAAGCAGTACCAATGCTTCGTCTGTGATGGAGGAGGTCGTGGATCGAGTTGAATCGAGTGTTCCAGGATCAGATCCGAAGAAACAGAAGAAATCGGATGGTGGTGAAGCAGCGGCGGTGGAGGATTCCACGGCGGAGGAAGGAGACTCCGGGCCTGAAGACGCGTCTGGGAAGACATCGAAACGACCGCGTTTAGTGTGGACACCGCAGCTACACAAGAGATTTGTGGACGTTGTGGCTCATCTAGGGATTAAAAACGCAGTGCCGAAGACGATTATGCAGCTGATGAACGTGGAAGGACTTACTCGTGAGAACGTTGCGTCTCATTTGCAGAAATATAGGCTTTACCTTAAACGGATTCAAGGATTGACGACGGAAGAAGATCCTTATTCGTCGTCGGATCAGCTCTTCTCTTCAACGCCGGTTCCTCCACAGAGCTTTCAAGACGGCGGAGGAAGTAACGGAAAGTTGGGGGTTCCGGTTCCGGTTCCGTCGATGGTGCCTATTCCAGGCTATGGGAATCAAATGGGTATGCAAGGATATTATCAACAGTATAGTAACCATGGCAATGAATCAAACCAATATATGATGCAGCAGAATAAGTTTGGAACAATGGTGACATATCCTTCTGTTGGTGGTGGTGACGTGAATGACAAGTAAATGGATCTTAAAGGTCTATAATTTGCTCTACAGAGAGATACTGGTGAGCTTGTTTTCGTCTTCTTCTTTGAGATTCTTATTCTTTGATGTTTGTTCATGTTACTAGCAAAGTGTTACAATTTTCTTGGTAGAGTGTTATGGTCAAATCCTAGTTTGGTGTTGTTATATATTTACTCTGTCTTTGCAAGTAGTTGATCTTAATTGATTCTTGTTACAGGTTCTTGGCTTATGGTTTATTTTCCCACTTCATGAGGTTGTTGTGACTTTTAATTCTCCATGTTTTCCACACAAGTCTTTATTGCCTTTGTATAGAAAATGATTTCGAGAAAATCACTGGGAAGCTTGGTATTGTTGGAGGATGAAGCCTTCTATGAATGATTTAGTTTCCTACTGTCTCCATTCTTTATGAGGTAATAAAGCCTTCTTTTGCTCATCGCTTGTAGTCTTCTTAAATTCAAGACAGCGTCACATGTTTGTTCGGTTATGTTAATTGTTTCTTTCTTTGGATAATGAAGATAGCATCAGGTCTCATGTCTCCTCACTTTGATAAATATCTCTTTCATTTATCATTTTCTTCTATTAAAATAGTTTTTCTCTTTCTTAAGAAAAGTATCTTTTGATTGTGTTGGATGGTCATACACCAATTAACTCCCAACCACAAGGAAGAAAGTGACATTTCAACCATAAGCTCGTGTTTCTTTGCCCACAATGAGTTAGTAGTTTTAGCCTTTTAGCCATATAGTTTTCATTTGGTAAATAATCTGTTAAGATCTTTAAATCTGCAAACTAGATGAGAATCCATAGAATATTTCTGTGACCAATGTAGAGTCGCCATTAGAAGATCACTTTTCACCTCTCTGTTTTGTTTCATTCAAAAGATGTTTCTCTAACGTTATCTTCATATTACTTCTTTGTGGGTCACTCGTGTCTCCTCTACCCTTCCTAAACTTACAACAACTGACTCAAACTGTCCTTGAAATTTCCAATGCGCCAGTCTTTTCATGGGACTTAGTTGAGCTGTTTAGTTTGGTGACAGTGAAATATTATTAAAGTAACCTAAATGAAAGTTTCAAGTGGTTGAAACGTGGCCTCAGCAACTGTAATGGAGAAGCCCAAGCTCTTTATCTCTTATCATGTGAACAATGATTTTGTCTATAAATGCAGAAACTCTTTTATTTTTAGATACAACTGCCAAAACATTACTCTAAAAATAGAAACCATCTCCTTTTATGCCATTTGATTCATGATGATTATAAAGAATCTCTTCTGATACAGTTTTGACTTCAAAACAGGGACTACATGAAATTCATCATTTTTAAGGAATTGACAAAGTTGTCTAATGAGCTGAATGAGGAACCTCTACTCTTGACAGAGGCTTGAAGCTTCTCTTTCAAGTTGATAACTCTCTTCCTCATTTCTGCTCCTTCTTCATCCATAATCAATCTCTCTACAGCTCTCTCCACTGTTCCTTTATCCAGCTCTCCTTCCAATTGAACCCCAATTCTCCAAACTCTCTCTAAGTACCTCGCATTGACTTTCTGATCTCCCGTAAAAGGCCTACAGATCATCGGAACTCCTTCCCCGATGCTCTCTAGGGTCGAGTTCCATCCGCAGTGACTCCAAAACCCTCCCACTGCAGGATGTCTGAGAACTTCTATCTGTGGTGCCCATTTCACAATGTAACCTCTTTCTGAAACCAACCTACTGAATTCCTCCGGTAAAGACTCTGTCCATTCCGAGCCGGGAATAGAACCCGGTCGGATCACCCATAAGAAAGGTTGGTTGCTATTACGTAAACCCCAAGCCATCTCCAACATGTCTTTAGTTTCCATTAGAGCCAAGCTTCCCAAACTTATGTAAATCACTGAGCCTATTTTTTGCTTGTTCAACCACTCAAGGCAACTCCTGTCCTCTTCAAGTAAACTAGAAGGCGCTGAAGCTGCAATGTGAAGTGGGCCTATAGGATACACTGGAACTTGCAGTTGTTTTTGTAACCATGCCAAAGATGAGCTCTCTAGACAGCTTGTTGAGTTGATGATAACTGCCGAAGCTGTTCGAATGTTGACAGTCTCACTGTAAACCTTGAGTATACTCTCTAATGGCCCAAATGCTGAAGTTGGCAGGTCCTTGTACCTTAGCGGATGCAACCCTGGAAATTCCTTGTCTGACACTTTGGGATCTGCAAAGCAAACAACAGCATTTGGATTGGTTTATATACCTAAATGCACTTTTAAAGTTTGAGTTAACAAGCTAAAAAATCTTGAGTACCTTTCATGTCAAGCAAGAATGACTCTGCGTTGACTCTAGACAAAACAGAGCGACAGACAAAGGCAGTAGCACTTGTCGTGCTGAAGAGGACGCTAGGAAGTTGAAACTCTTTAACTGCAGCTTGGGAGAAGTACATGTACTCATCGTAGACGACACAAGCGATATCATTACCTTGCTCCTGCAATAGTTGACCAATACATTGCTTGAAGCTTGCCTCGCAAATTTGATTGAGCTTGAAGAGAAACTTGAATGGTCCAAGGTTTTTGAGATCAGACTCGGTCAAGCTGCCTGGGATGGTGAGGAAATGAAAATCAGAGAAGTCCTTGGATGAGCTAACTCGATTATACTGTGTGAGAACAACAGTGATGGAGAAGCCCTTGGAGTAAAGAGCCTTCCCGAGTTGCATAATCGGAGTTACATGACCTTGTGCTGGAACTGGAACCAATACTATCCTTCTCTTCACTCCTAGTTCTTCCATTGTTTTTCTCTCTTGGAGTCTTGGTCTCTCTCTTTTTTTGGTCAATGTGTGAATGGAAAAATCTCAAAGACACATAAGGATGCTTAAATGCTTGAACCAGATCTAATTAATATGAAATATAGCACGTGGGATATATATTAACTGTTTCATTGGTCTCATCGACATGTTATTTATTTTTATCCCTAAGTGGAAAATTATGAGGTTAGGGAAAGATCTCAACATTGTGGAAGGAAGGACATACCACAAGAAAAAGCACGTGGAGTATATAAACTAGACAAAGAATTCCCAAAGTTACAAGGAAGTGACAAATTTGGTGACTAGCACCATTTAAGGCTTCCTTTTGTCATTTTCTTTATTAAGTTTGTTGTCTTGTTTTGGACCATTTTTCTAATTAAGTCTACCTCTATCATTTATTTACTTATTTTCCCTCTTGCTTAAGGTTAACATATAATTTCATGTCTGAACATAACAACTAGCACACTCGTTTAAATTATGTCGACGTACGTACACCTTAGAATTTCATTTCTGAACATGACATCTAACCACTGTAGCTGCCGCGTTGCCGTAATTCGGATTCATAACTTTGTAGTGTGGATGTATAGACGCGGCAAAAGACAAAGGATTTTGTATTTTTGTAGTTTACTTGACCAACATGTTATTTATCTAACTTCCTTCAAACCGTTGTTTTCTTATCAAACAAGATCATTACTTTTGATAGTAACAAAACCGTGATCTTCTAGTCCACCGAGTAGCCGTGGATCTCCTGCCCTGCTTCATATTCACAAGTGAGGTACAAGCAGGCAAAATGCTAGTAATCGTTGTTGAATTTGGATATAATATTCATGAGCCAACATCTGTTTAAAAGCATCAAGAGCTTTCTCATTCTGAAAATTATGTACAAGGACTTAAATAGTATAATTCTAAGACACAACCTCTGGCTTGTGACCATCAAAACGAGTTCGATTAAAGTAACTCAAAAGTAGTTGAGTTGGCGACAAAGTGAAATTAATTGGAGTAACTTAAAAGGGTTCAAGTAAAAATAGTTGATTTGGTATGGTGTCAAAGTGAAAATAATTTGCAGTAACTTTAAGAGTTCAAGTAAAAAATAGTTGAGCTGTTTGGTATAGTGACAAAGTGAAAATAATTGATGTAACTTCGAGGGTTTAAGTGATTGAATTTGGTCTAAGAAACTGTAATGGAGAAGCACAACATCTTTTATCTCTTATCCTGTTTGAGAGTAACTTAAAATAATGCTTCTGTATCCAAATGCAGAAACTCCTTTTTTTTTTTTTTGACAACAACGTAAAAATTCTTATTATAGAGACAACTTCCAAATATTACACTTAAAATAGAATTCATGTCCTGTATATCATCTTGATGCACTTTCGACTTTGACTAGGGACCTTATTTTTTTCTTTTTTTGCTAAGAGACTAGGGACTATCTTATCTCCCTTCATCATCTTCACATGGAATTAACAAAGTCGTCTAGTGAGCTGCATGAGGAACCTCCACTTCTAACAGAGGTTTCAATCTTTTCTTTCAAGTCAATGGCTCTCTTCCTCATTTCTGCTCCTTCTTCATCCACAAGCAACCACTCTACAGCTCTCTCCACAGTTTCTTTATCCAGATCTCCCTCCAATTGAACCCCAATTCTCCAAACTCTCTCTAAGTACCTCGCATTGACTTTCTGATCCCCGGTGAAAGGCCTACATATCATCGGAACTCCTTCCCCGATGCTCTCTACTGTTGAGTTCCATCCACAGTGACTCCAAAACCCTCCTACTGCAGGATGTCTGAGAACTTCCATCTGCGGAGCCCATTTCACAATGTAACCTCTTTCTGAAACCAACCTATTGAATTCCTCTGGTAAGGACTCTGTCCATTCTGACCCCGGAATAGAGCCCGGTCTGACCACCCATAAGAAAGGTTGGTTGCTATTACTTAATCCCCAAGCCATCTCCAACATGTCTTTGGTGTCCATTAGAGCCAAGCTTCCCAAGCTTATGTAAATAACTGAATTTGATTTTTGCTTGTTCAACCACTCAACGCAACTCCTGTCTTCTTCTAGTAAACTAGAAGGCGCTGAAGCTGTAATATGAAGTGGGCCTATAGGATACACCGGAACTTGCAGTTGTTGTTGCAACCTTGCCAAAGATGAGCTCTCTAAACAGCTTGCTGAGTTGATGATAACAGCGGAAGCTGTTCGAGTGTTCACAGTCTCACTGTAAACCTTGAGCGTACTCTCTATTGGCCCAAATACTGAAGTTGGTAGATCCTTGTACCTCAGAGGATGCAACCCTGGAAATACTTTGTCTTGTGTTTCAGGATCTGAAAAGATAACATCGATCATTTGGATTAGTTTCTATAAATAGGATTTTGAATTAAGATAAAACAAGCTAGAATCTTGAATACCTTTCATGTCGATCAAGAACGACTCTGCGTTGACTCTAGACAAAACAGAGCGACAGACAAAAGCAGTAGCACTTGTCGTGCTAAAGACGACACTAGGAAGTTGAAACTCTTTTACTGCAGCATGAGAGAAGTACATGTACTCATCGTAGACGACACAAGCAATATCATTATTACATTGTTCATGCAATAGTTGACCTATACACTGCTTGAAGCTTGCCTCACAAATTTGATTGAGCTTGAGCACAAACTTTTGTGGTCCTAGGTTTTGGAGATCAGACTCAGTTAAGCTGCCTGGGATGGTGAGGAAATGGAAATCAGAGAAGTCTTTGGAAGAGCTAACTCGATTAGACTGTGTCAGAACAACAGTGATGGAGAAACCCTTTGAGTGAAGAGCTTTTCCTAGTTGCATCATCGGAGTTACATGACCTTGAGCTGGAACTGGAACCAACACTATCCTTGTCTCCTTCACTTGCTTTTCCTCCATTGTTTTCTCTCTCTTTTTCTTAATTCTCTCTCATTCTCAATATATGAAATGGAAAAAGCTCAAAGAGACATAAGGCTGCTTATCTGATATATAGACACGTGAGAGATAGGTTAACTATTTCATTGGTCTCATCGACATTATATATATATATATATATATATATATATATTTTATCTCTTAATGGAAAGAATTATGAGGTTGGGGAAAGCTCTCAACATTGTGTGAAAGGAGCAGCAAAAGACCAAACACGTGGGTTACAAAATTAGACAAAGAAACCGAAGAAGATTAGCTTCGGGAAATGACAAATGCCGTGACTTGCCCATATAAAGGCTTCCTTTTGTCATTTTCTAATCATGTCTATCTCATTCTCATCCTTTCCTTTTTTCTTTTAGCTTTCTTTCTATTTTTAGTTAATACTAATATTGTTTTCTTTTTTTAACATAGATTTCCATATCCAAATAAAATAGAAACCACTACTTGATCAAACAAGTCCGATTTCATTTGCATAGCCTCACAGGCCTCAACAAGCTTCAAATTATGTACTTAATTTAATATAAGTCCAGGACCCAGCGTCAGGCTTGTAACAATCCAAACAGAAACCAAACTGGCCTTATTGGAATCAGTTTAGCTGCTTGGTGACACTTGACCTCGAGGCGCATGTGACCGATTCATCTTTTTTTTCAAAATCTAAGTCGGTTTTGATGATCAAAACCAGAATGAGTCTTAGGATCAAACAGTTTCTACCCAGCTGCTGCCTAGAAACCTTCTAAACCTCTTCTTCTTTATCATCTTCTTCATTCTTACAACACTTTCCCAACTACCAGCATTGGCATATAAACTGGTCAGAAGCAAACCATTCCCTGAGTTCTCAGGTTCGAGCTCTGCTAAGTGCTTTGCTGCAATCCTTGCAAGCTCCATGTTCCCGTGATTCCTACACGCAGCTAACAAAGCACCCCACACAAACAAATCCGGCTCCATTCGCATAGCCTTGATCATCTCATAGGCCTCAACAAGCTTCCCTGCTCGGCCGAGAAGATCCACCATACAAGCATAATGCTCCAATCTCGGCACGATCCTGTACTTGTTTTGCATCAAAAGGAACAAATTTTGTCCAAGATCAGTTAACCCTGC
Organism: Arabidopsis thaliana; assembly: GCF_000001735.4. NCBI lineage: Eukaryota > Viridiplantae > Streptophyta > Magnoliopsida > Brassicales > Brassicaceae > Arabidopsis > Arabidopsis thaliana. Next base: position 24,011,717 of record NC_003076.8, read on the forward strand.
GTGGCTGCAGGCTGTGAGGATGGCCGTGAATGTTAAGTGGTCGAGTTTCTCTCCCGTGGCTTCCATCTGATCAAATAGCTCAACTGCTTTGTCTGCGAGCCCGTGATTCGCATAACAGAAGATCATCGAGTTGAAAGTAACTGTTGTCTTCTTTGGCGTCTTGCGAAACAAGATCATTGCTTCTGATATGAAGCCACATTTGCCGTACATGTCAAGCAAAGCACTTCTAACAAACCCGTGATCTTCTAGTCCAGTGACTACCGAGTAACCGTGAATCTCCTTCCCGTGCTTCATATATGCAAGTGTGGTACAAGCAGGCAATAGAGTTATGATCGTAGCAGAGTTTGGATACAACCCATGAGTTAACATCTGTTTAAAAGCATCAAAAGCTTTCTCATTCTGAAAATTATGTACAAGGCCTGATATAATAGAAGTCCAGGACACAACGTCGGGCTTGTAACCATCCAAACACATCAACTCAAGAATCTCAGATACTTTTTCTTCATTTCTCATATGCGAGAACCCTGAAATTAGAGCATTCCAAGTGATAACATCAGGTTTTATTCCCAGTAGTTTCATATCTTTCACCAAGTTCAATGCTTCATCTGCTTGGCTATTATTAGCATAACCAGAGATCATAGCATTGAACACGACCAAATCCTGTTCACCCAAATCACTGAACACCTTCCTCGCATTCCCCACCTCCCCAAACTTCGAGTACATATCAATAAGCGAGCTAACTATAAAAGCATCAGACTCATACGAAAACTTCAGCACAAGACAATGTATCATCTTCCCGAATTCTCTATCAAGCAGATTGCGACTGGCTTTAAGAAGACTAGGAACAATGAAAGCATCAAGTTTTAAACCGTCTTTGTACATTTCTCTGAAGAAATCCAAAGACTCCTGGTAATACCCATTTCGAGCACAAGCCCCAATCATGACAACACATCCACTAATATCTCTCTTGGGCATTTCATCGAACACCTTCCTCGCATCTAGAACTTTCCCACATTCAACATAAAAAGTTACAAGCTTAGCTGCAATTCTCGTCAAGCGAGCAATACCAGATGTCACTAAATGAGCATGAAGCACTCTTCCTCTACAAAACAGTCGATCTCGACCGTTGGCTTCGATGAGTTCAACATAAGAACCGATTGATAATAACCGAAAAGAACTAGGAACGATGGTAAGTTTCTTCATGGATAAGAATCAAAGCTTCAAACTTTATCAAAACCCGCATTACTGATGGTAGATTTCAGTGACGGAAGTAATAAAAGCTCCCAATTTTATCTGACAGAGAACGAACAAGGAAGAACAGAGTTAGCGATTATACCAGATTAAACGGTACGGTTAATACTGAACCGGAAATCGAAGGAGCGGTTAAACAAAAACCGGATTCGATTGTCCAAAAAGGGGGAATTCAATCCAATGAAGCAGAGCAAATTATGTATGCAACATCTTCGATTCTGTCTCCAACACCACAAAGTTTCTTCCTTTCGCATCATCTTCCTCCAATTTCGTTCCTTTATCGGATAAATTTTCTGGGTTTTCCTGTAACAAGTTGCTGCTATGGTGGAGACATTGGTCTCGCTTCGTTATATAAACGACGGAGTAGTATACAAAGACGGAGAAATCGAATCTTCGTAACCAGAGCTAGATCCTCTCCTTACGAGATTCTTGGTGTGTCTCCATCAGCGACTCCTCAAGATATAAAAAGAGCTTATCGTAAACTTGCTCTGAAATATCACCCAGATGTCAATAAAGAGGTACTTTTTTTATGGTTTCTATTTCATTGGAGTTTAAGGAATTGGAGCTTTGTATGGTTGATTATAGGTTTGTTTGTGTCTAACTCATGGAATTGGAACTATGTATGGATGCTTTAATGCTTACATGTTTGTCTTTACTAATTCACGGAATTGAGACTTTGTATGTTGCTTTCATATGTATGTGTATCTCTGTAGACCTACTGATGGACTTGGTTTACTTAGTCTCTATCCCTGTGGAAGAAAGTTTAATTCATGATTCATCCCCTGGCTGTTTTTGGTGTATAGGCAAATGCGCAAGAGAAGTTTTTGAAAATAAAGCATGCATACACTACTCTGATAAACTCTGACTCACGGCGTAAGTACGGTTCAGATAGTCGTGCGACTGGTTCTTCGACGGGTCAAACAAGTCGAAAAGGCAACAGTCAAGTCGAGGAAGATTTCTATGGACTTGGTAAAACCCTAACCCCTTAAAGCACCATATATTGGTTGAAATTGATATGTGGTCATTTGAGGATCCTATTGTGTAAAATAGGAACTGTTTCTTTGAAGTTTAATGTTAAACTATGGCTTGACATAATTAGGGAAGAGAATTTTTGTATGAGCACAGTGTAGAAGCATTGTTAAAGGGTTTTGAACACCAATGTTAAATAGGGTTAGTGAAAATGTTCACAGAGTTTGACAACTTATTGACATATTGTGAATGCTAGGCTCCATTTAATGACTGTGGTTAGAAGTGTGGTGCGGTATTCTCTCTTATGTGTTGTGTTCTTTTGGGGCACTTAGGTTAATTGAGGTCAGTGTGATCTTATGCACAGCACACTTTATTATGCAGGTGAATTCGTGAGGGATGTCCAAATAACAGTCGGTAGAGCCAATCTGTGAATTTTATTATCTTTATGTCTTTGTTTTTTGCACGTCTAGAGATTTTATGCACAGCACATTGTGTAGTTGTAGTTAATTGTTTGTTTAGAGGCTCACTTTCTGTGGTCTATTGGCAGGGGATTTCTTCAAAGATCTTCAAGAAGAGTATAAAAACTGGGAAGCTAGTGCGTCCTCACAAGGAAAACCGAAAAGTCTTTGGGAAGAACTATCGGTAAGTCCAATAATATCAAACTACTGATAACCTGGAGTCCTCAATGTGTGTCAAATATGAACTTTTTCCACGAAGATTGGTTCTGATGAATATAGACTAAAACCAATCTAGGCTCCTTTTGATTCTCATATTTCTTTTTCTTATCTCTCAGGAAATTGGAGAAGAATTTGTGGAGTTTCTTGAGAAAGAACTTAACATTAGCGACGAAGACAATGAAGGATCAAGCAAAAACGGAGAAAGATTTGATTTTGAAGAAGGCTCAACAGAGAAATCTTCCGGGAAGAATAATAGTAGCACAAAGAATAGTATAGAAGACAATATTGATGAGATCGAAGCAACTCTTGCTCAATTGAAGAAAGATCTTGGCTTGCAATAATCCCATAAGTTATATTAAAATGTTTTTCTTAGTTGGTTTAATACTCATGAAATAATTATTTTGTACATGTGGTGAGAAATTAATCTTATTCTCAATTATGGTTAATTAAGTTATATAGATAAATTCAATATATTTCTAGATATAAGAGCTTTTCACGTTTACCTAAGGAATAGGAAAACCGACATACTGTAACCCTGTATCTATAAATACAGTTCCCGTCAACAACACTCTTTTACTCAAATCTCAGAGAAAGAAAAACTCAAGCTTGTTCCTTTACTTGTGCATGTTTTAATGAGTAATGGTGATGGATTATATAATCAACTTCGTCTCTGCTATTGCTGAACATTATATTCAAGTTTTCTTATTTTCATTTTGCTAAAGAGTGTCATACTTAAATTATATTTAAACAATAGTTTCTTGATAGTTATTCTATTTTTTTTTGCATCAAAGATTTATATTTAGTAATTTTGCATATTTTAACCAACAATGGATGTTTGATCAGCAAGTGGAGGCTATATACTTAACCATATATTCTTATTGGGGAACAAAAAGAGAAGAAGAAATTCATTGCAAAGGAAAAAAATTGGATAAACAGAGTAGAATTTGCACTGTTCAAGAGTTGTGAAAACACAGAGAAAAGGAAACGAGAGATTGATAGTGTCTATAATCCTCTCTTTCATGTTATTAGAACAGGTTTGAAAGCTGAAGCACTCTCAGTAGTTTCCATAAGAACGCTTCGGCTTCTCAGCTTCGACAACTCACGTCAGTAGATCACCTGAGATTTCACAACAGAACATGAACAAACATAGAGAATGGTAAGTGTGTTGGAATCCTGTGAAATCCTAAATCTATCAAGGATTCAAATCTTGTTATTACAAGAGTCTGATCAAACACACTTAGTTAATCTGAATGATGTTGGAAACTCATGTATGGCTCACAATGCATCAAGCATTACAAAATATATACAGAACCAAACTGGCTCAAGAAACAGATGCAAGACAAATCAAACATTACACATTGAGATTTTGTACAGGCTATTGGAGAAAACCAGATATCAAAATCATGAATTACAATAAAATTCTAAGCCATCTGAATGAAGTAGGTGACTTAATAAGATTCAATTAACAGATGCAGAGAAATCACATACAGATTTGAATTCAGCTTCCAAATCGAAATTTAACATTGATATGATCGAAAGAGAAAGACATTACCGCCTGTGTTGTTGGACAAACTTGGAGTTCTTGGCGTCTTCCTCTGCAAAATGAGTCAATACATTTACTAATTAGGGTTTCACAACCAGCGATCCAACAATCAATACTGAGACACAATACATCAATATATCCGATCCGATTCCACAAATACGGATCAATTGAGGATTAGCTCTTTCATTTCCGATGACGATTGGTCAGATCTGAAGAGACTTACCAGTGAGTCCAGCGGTGAGCTTGGTGATGAGAACGCCGGTAACGGCGAATCCGGTGAGAAACGGCCAACAACGTTTCCATTCTCTCTTGAAGAACACTGGCCATGGATCGAACAACCTCATCTTTCTCTTTTTCTCTTTTTGTTCTCTTTGGTCTTCTCTCTAAACTTTGGTATCTGGATGAGTCGGAGACTGCTTCGCGTAGAGACAGATGAAAGTGACAACAAAACACTGATGGATAGGTAATAGTTACTGGATCCGAATTCTTTCTGGATATTTAATGGGCTATCCAAAACTCAATAAAGGCCCAATAAGTCTTCTAGTTAATTTGTAAAAGGCCACTAATGACCGTTGCGTTTAAAACGCGAATTTCCCGCGACTGCGTTTCAAGCACTCTGGAATTGTTTTTTCTCATGTTAATCCACTTCTATTTGTACGTTTTACCACGGTGCTGCTCTTTGAATTAGCTTCAAGATTGATCTGTCTATAATTTCTTGGTTCGAAGCTATTATTGTGAAAGGAAATTGTCAAAGCTTGTTTCATTAGAGAAAACATGGAAAAATGGACCAATTCAAGTTAGAGACCACTACAAATTCAAATCCGTGTGTATTGCTCTCTCTCTATGAACATTCTTATTGTATTAGCTATAGAATGATAAACTATATAACAGTTGAGATCAATTGAACTGGTCTTTCAAAAACCAAGTTGCCTATATCGTCTGACCAAGAAATTTACATATGTTTCTTAGGATAATGTTAGGCTATTCAAGTTCTTGATTGTGATGTCCGGAGATTATTTTCCTAGTCTTCTTGTGTTTTTCGATAGAAAATACATTTACTCATTTGTTTCAGTCATATACCATTTTTATATTTGCACACTAAAGACCTCTTCTCATGTAACCAGAGCTTTTATTTGCCTTACATGTCCGTTTATGTTTATTTCATACATGCGCTGTTGTTTGTGTCACAAGGTACCGGAATGATGTCTATGATCGTGTATGGACTACGTTTTCAAGGAATGAATGGACCCACATTTCCACCACCCTGGAAGTGAGCAATTCAAACAAATATTTTCCACCAAAAGAAGCACTCAAAACTGCTGCAATATCTACTAATTCAACTGCACCATTGACGATGGAATGGAGTTCGAGTAATGTCAATAACCAATATTACTTGTATGGACATTTTGCTGAGATCCAAGAGTTGCAGACCAACGATACAAGGGAATTTAACATGTTTTGGAATAGACAAGTCATCGCCGACCCTTTAATACCTCCAAAATTCACTATTTATACTATCTTTAGCCAGTCACCAAGTACTTGTGAAGGAGGAAAATGCAGTTTTCAGCTGAGAAGAACCAACAGATCAACTCTTCCACCTTTGCTTAACGCTTTTGAGGTCTACACAGTTATCCAGTTTCCGCAGATCGAAACAAATGAAAACGACGGTATGTTATGCATATAAGGTCTATACTATTGTTTTATGTTTAGAAAGGTAGTCAAATTATTTCTGTGTTAACTCAAGTATCATAAACTAAAACATGTTATGTCAGTGGTTGCTGTCCAAAACATCAAAACCACCTATGAAATTAGTAGAAATAGCTGGCAAGGAGATCCATGTGTCCCTCGGCAGTTTATGTGGGAGGGATTAAACTGCAGTGACACTGATATGTCTACACGACCAAGAATCACTTCTTTGTAAGTCATAAGATCACCCCCACTACAATAAAAACTGAATATTGATACGATTATTATAGTTACAATAAAAAGATATTCGGTCACAATAATTTTTTTGTGTCGAAACTGAAACAAATTTTAAAATGTCACAATAAAATCGTCACAAATCTATGTATGTCTCAAAAAGGTCACAAACGAATGTGACGATTAACAACAGTAACAATTTGTCACTGATTGTGACGACGTTATTATAGTCGCAAAAACGGATACAATTCGTGACGAACGATACTGTCACAACTATGCCACAACTAGTGACAATAAAATCGTAACATACTTGTCACAGATTATTACCATATTTAAGTCACTGGCCCGTTACATTTTACGACCAAAATACAATCACAAATCCGTCACAATTAGTGACTCGATTATAGTCACACAAACGTCACAAATTGATTTTATGTTGTGACATTTTTTCTTACTAAACTCGTATCAATTTGTTACAAAACTAGTTTCATGAACAACACATGGACGTTTGGTCACAAACGTATGATTACCTTTTTTTGCTTTTACTAATTGCAGTCATTCTCTTTATAAAATTATAACGAACATATTTTATAGAAATTATTAAACAACATCCGATAAACAAATTGACTAATAGAAACCATAATTTATAGAAATCATAAAACAATATCCAAATAAACAAAATACAATACTTAGGTTAATGCAAATAAAACAAACCATAACATCCAAACAAACAAATAACATCCAAATAAAGTCAAACTAGAAACACAACTTAAAGCAAATACAAACTAAACAATACTTAGGCTAAAAGGAACCATACATAAGATAGATTAAGTGGACGTTCTTGGTGGTGGGTTTGGATCTAGACATTTTGACTTGCAAAAGTCTCAACAAGTTTTTCCATAGCTTCAAGTCTTTTCTGAATTTGCAGATTCTCTTCAAGGCTCTTTTTAAGATCAGTTTCCATCTCTTGTAGCCGATGCGTTATCGTCTCTACTTCTTCTGAAGCTTGTGGTGCACTTGAAGAAGCACCAACAGATGGTAGAGTCTCCATTAGTGCTCCAAGTCCAAATATATGGCCATGTTTAGATGATCCAGCAGCCTAGAATGAAAGACTAAATATATTAGCAAAAACAGAAAACACTACAAGTCATCTAACAAGGCTTGTAGAACAAATGATAAAACGATATCATCTAACAAGGCTTGTAGAACAAATGATAAAACGATATGCACATATTTTTTTTTGGATGTGAACTTGGATATCTTTTAGGAACCAAATTTGATAACCAATTCTAAACCGGACTAATGAAAAGGAACGTACTTGTTGAGAAGTAAAAAAAACACGCTTTATAAAATGATAAAAGTTAGGGCCGTTGAGAAGCAAGCACAAAACACGTCAACACTAAACCTGAAGCAAACAACACTAAACATCTAACAAGTTTTATAAAACGATAGTTTTATCTACACATATCACAAGAACAAATAAATGTAAAACCAGAGACTAACAAGGCTAAAGTGAATGTAAAACTATAGACTAACAAGCCTAAAGTGAGTGTAAAACCAGCCTAATGTTTAGAATTATTACCTTGATATAAATTTCATTTTTCTCATGGTTGTCAAGAGTTTCAGCTCTCAGATTCTCTTCCCCAGCAGATTCAAGTTGACCCAAGCGTTCTTGTACATGCTTTTCATAAGTGTCTGCAACCAACCGCGCTCGTTGATCAACGTACGAGCCATCAGGTTTCTGATGTGTTTTCTTCATCACAGCAATAAAAGAGTAGTCTTCATTGTTTGCTTCCTGTAAAAGAAACAATAAGCCAAAGTGAAACAGCAGAAAAATTATCACGATTAGAAATTAACAAGAAAGGAAATATATAACTACCAAAACATCTTTAACTCTGAGAAAGGAGCGTGAACCCGCTCGATGGGAATGTGGGCCTAAACCGTTGCGATCAGACATTCGAGAAGCACGAGCCTTCTCACTAGTTGCTTTCACTTTTTCAGTTGCCCAATACCTTTGCATAATGGTCCAGTAGTCAGACAATATCCAATCTGGTTTTTCTCCTCCACTTTTTGCATGGCTTATCATTCCTTTGAGGCGATAAGCAGCAAGCTTATTAAACTCTTTTTCAACTTGATAGTTGATGGAATCATCCCAGTTAAATCTTTTCTGAAAAACAAAGTATATCACACATGATGAGTAACATTGAAATCACTTACGAAAATAATCTGATGAAATAGAGCACAAAGAATACCTTAAACAGAGAAAACCATGATCGTTTGTAGAAGGGTGGCACTCTTTTCCAAGAACACCATGGTCCCTTAAAACAACTTTGAATGACCTTTCTTACAGCAGTTGATACTTGAGTGTGGTGTTTAAACCTGTTTCATTGAAATTAATTAGTTAATGAGTTTAAGATTCAGTGAAAATAATCAAAGAAATATAGGGAAAAATCCATACCATTTAGCTCCATTCAAACGAGAAGGATGCAGCAAAGGTAAACTTGAACGGTCCACATATGGCTCATCCATAAGTACACTACAAACACATGTAAATTCAGAAGTTATCAATCTTGAATTCTACAAAGCGAAAACTTAGAAAGCTCATATCAAATAATAAAAAACCTAGAGATTTCATCATTTCTTATCTATATTCAGAAATAGTAATCCAAGTTGAGAACTATTAGCAAAACCCAGAAATTTATTTACAACGACTAACATGAATAATTTTTAAAAAAATACAAAACTAGAGACATGGAGATTTGAAAGACAGTAGGAGAACAAAGATTTGCAGTTTAACATCTAGATTAGCTTCTAAAAATCCAGAGTTATGTAAAAATACCTTTCAATGAGATCTCTGAAGTAAAAGACAAACCAATCTCTCTAAAAAAAAGGAAGTAGCGTAGAGAACGATTCTGAGAGATAGAGGGAGATGGTTACATAGTTTTGACGCAGATTTAGGGATTCTTATTGAGTGGGGAAAATTTTGGCAAAATTTAAGCGGTTAATGAAAATTTTAGGTATTTTTGGGAAAGTTTAAGGCGCTAATGGTGTAATTATTTTCCAAAGGATCTAGAATATTCTCGTAGAAATATTTACTATACTTATTTGCATATTTTTCGCAGAATTAACTAAGAATTTCTAAATACTTTCCTAATTCTAATATTTTTACTTCCAAGAAAAACTTTAAACCAATCTGCATTGTAAAAGAAATGTACCTTATCCATGTTAGGAACAAGCTCTTGCAGCCTCCTAATCCGATCACTTATTCACGTTCTTCTCACCTAACAAAATGAACAGAGAAAAGCTTAATGACAAAACAAGAATGAGATAGAAACAGAATTGGTACTGCAAATCATCTAGCACAAACTTTTTGAGAAAGTGATGGATTCCTTTCCTGAATCAGAAGAGTCTTTCCCAATATCACTATCTCGTGGAACGACACCATGCACTACTAAAGACTTATTATCCCCTGCTTGTCCAGTAGAAGTTGCTGGAGTACTTAGAGATCCTGACTTGTGTGCAACAGCCGAATTTCTGCCTGTAGCTTTGAAGAGAAGAGAGAATATTAAACCAAATATAAACGATAAGCATACAAAAGTAAGAGACAAATGAAAATCCAGCTCACGAAGAATAGCATTTCCATCATTACAAAAATCTATGTCTATTTTTATTCTAGTTCCCCAATTTAAAATGAAGTGGTTTCGTGTTCCTGTGTTTAAAAAGAACACTTTGAGATAAATGCTAAAGTCTTATATTCGCACTATAGAACTGATAAAATACAGTTAGTCATTATTGTCTTACCTGACATGTGTTCTTTTAAATCTCCATTGGACATGTATTCATATATAAGAGCCAAGTTCTCTCCTTCGTCACAGTATCCAACAAAGGCCTACCAAATTCTTGTGATGAACTCTAAGAAGAAGTTCTACCTAAATACCCAGCCAGAAATCAGAAGTTATAGATATATATCCTTCAAAATATTTGAATCATTGATGCTTTTGTTTCAATTAGATAATGATGAAAGTGTGAATTTACCTCAGCTTTGAATTGTTTATATCCTTGAGATGAAGAATGGGAGAGTATCTTAATAGCTACTTGTTCAGTACCATTCACCAACTATCAGAGACAACACTCAATCTATCCAATTAAACTATAATCGTGAATTCAAAACCCAATTCAAACACCCAATTAAACTATAATCGTACAATCAACAGAAATTGGGAACTCGAACGAGTCACGACTCCTTATCACTCTAAGAAGCTATGTTAAACAAAGGTTAGGTTTTAAACCTTCTTCTTCATCTTCTTCGAGTAGGGTTTCAATCCAAGTAGCTGGAGCTGAACGGATCCGAGATAAACCAATTCGACTCTGATAGGTTGAAGATACCCTTAGCTTTCATGAAGAAGAAGATGAGAACCAGTGGAAGGAGGGCTCGTAAATGGGAGAAGAAACATGGGTGAAAAGTGGCTAGAAGTGAAGAAAAGAAGAAGTGTAGAGACTTTGAACAAAAAAAAAATAAAAAGAATAAATAAAGAAGAAGTGTCGAGAAGCCTCTGTTTCAATTGTACAATTGTGTTAAACGATGTCGTTTATTAAACTCAGTTGTATTTAAATGGATCCCAAACTTTAGGGTTTCCTTATCTTTTGAAAATCATATTATTCTCCTACTCTAACTTTCTTCCTTCTCTTACCTTATTCTCTTCTCATCGAATTCCATTTCTGTTCTAAGTTAGGCTTCGAGCTTAGCATCTCACCTTTCCTCCTCCTCCTCCTCCTCCTCCTCCTCCTCCTCCTCCTCCTCCTCCTCCTCCTCCTCCTCCTCCTCCTCCTCCTCCTCCTCCTCCTCCTCCTCCTCCTCCTCCTCCTCCTCCTCCTCCTCCTCCTCCTCCTCCTCCTCCACCACCGCTACTTCCACCGCTTCCTCCGGTGAGCCCATAGATTTTGTAATTTAGAATTTTTACTTCTTTTTTCTAAACCATTATTTTTGTTTAAGTAAATTTAAGGTGTATTAGAGCCAATTTTGAGATAAGATGTGTGTTTTTAATATATAGTTTGTTAATAAATATTTAATAAACTTTCTTTTGTTTTTAAAATGTGAATTAAAAACATTCAATCAAAAATTTCAAACATATTTTCTAATGACTTAACATATATTCAAATTGTTGTATCACGAATGGCTGATTCTTTATTTTTTTTTTACCCTGTAACCTATAGTAAATACTCACTTTATCATCAAATCTTTATAATTGTACATACTAATGAATTTAAAAATAAGAGGAGAAATAATTTACGACGAAATTGGATTTGGAACTAATCAAGTTTTCGAGGTCCATCCATGTTTGCGTCGCTCCAACGTATTCACCATTTTTAATTTGTCTTTTAATCTTCTCTGCTAAGCTGCTCCAAAAAAAAGTAAACTATATAGATTAGAGAGGTAAATTAATTACGTATTAGAAAAATTGATTTTGTATTAAGATAAAGACCTATTAGAGCTATCCAAGCCATTGTCATCAAGCCTAGAGACATGCTTGAGAAGAGGTCCCCATGAAAACTGTAACAATTAATCAATAAAAATCATATGAATAGAATTTAATCATAAATAAATAAGAGTAACATGTTTTAAAAAAATGATGAAACTCACCACAAAATCTTCAGGGGATATCCAACTATCTCCCAAAATCACTCCTAATCACACATATTATAAAATAGAATTATTTGTCTACTACATTATTAGTTTCATTTTATTCAGAGAAAAAAAGACTGATATTGTGGTTGTCCATGTTGTCGTCAATCACAATATCATTGTCCTTACTGTTCTTCTCCGTTCTTTCACCTACATGATGTTCCATCGGTAACTATAATGAATCTACTATAGTTGTTATATCCATTTATAAGTTCTAAAAACAAATACACATTTATTATGTAAATTTTGATGAATAATTTATCGAGAATTTGTTTTGCTTTCTTATTAAATATTAGACGAGTGGAAGGTTTTATGGCTATAATAACTATGGTAATAGCTCCCCGGACCAGCATACACTTAGGCGTAGTTCGACTACAATAAAACCTGAATATTGATATGATTATTAAATCACAATAAAAACTTGTTTTTCTATTTCATGCAATCTAGAAAAACTTATTCAGCATGAAATTAATAAACAAAAACTAATTAAGCAAACCTATTTATTACTTTTTTGGGTGAAATTCTCCATAGACGTGTGGCCAATAAATTTTATACATATCTATTATGGTTTTTTGAATTTCTTTATTTGGGTCTAGCTCTCCATCTGCAAAAACTGTAAATCCATTTGAATCGAATTTAGGTTGAACGTTTTTGTCTTTTTCCGTTTCTTGAACAAATCCATCTCCAGGGTGAAACTCTCCTCCATCTTCATAATAAAACGTTTTGTTTAGATCAAATCCATGATGAACTTTTTTTCTTTTCTCCGTTTCTTGAACAACCTCTGCTTCTTCCACCTTCTGAACATTTTCCAATTGAATCGTTTCTTGTTTCATTTTTTCTATAAACATGAAATGATCAAAAATTAATATCAAAACAAAACATGATACACCTTCTCAAAACCACATAAGCCAAGAGATATATTCCAAATTAAACCCCAAAACCTAACAACTTAATCTAACATAAACATATATTCAAAAGAAAAATTAATAACAACTTACATGTTTTCGGAGTTTGTAGAGAGGAGTGAGAGGAATGAGAGGAATTCCAAAATAAATCAGCAAATGGAAGTGAGAGATCAAAAGAGTTTTGAATTTTGTTTAGTTAAATAGATATTCTTTTTTTTCGTCAGTTCAATAGATATTGCTTAAATTTAGGAAAAGAAATTTAACAAGGATTTAGTCAAATAAAATTTGTGGATACTAATAAAACTATAAATAGGATTTAGCATCCCCACATATTCTCAAAATTGAACAAGTTATAGTCGGCGTCGAAGATATAGACGTAGCCTTCTTTCAATAATAGCATCTTCTGTTTTTATTTGGTTTATTGTTTCTTTATTCGATTATCATTGATCTGTTTTTATTTTTCTTCTATAGGTTGACTTTAATAAACTCCACGTTGGCCCTTGTTGTGTCCATCCCGTCTCGCCGTTTGAAACGTATTCGTTGTTCGCTCCATCAGTCCAATCCGTCAAAGTTGGAGAGAAAGGTATTCCAACAAACCCATGTCTCATGTTTGTTAATGATTTAGGTTGATATGAAAATAAAACCCTAACATAAACCAAGCACAAACCAAATTAAATCAACAGATTCTTAGACTATTATACGAAAACTTGATTATAAAGGAATTGTCTGTCACGTATAAGAATCGTTAAACCGAGACTATTGTTGATTGTATTTCTCTCGGTTTTATTTTTATCTATTTAGTTGCAGGTACTAATATCATTGTTTGCGTATAAAAGTTTTATAAAAGTTTTCGTATAAGAATTGTCGTATAATTGTCGTATAATAGTCTAATAATTCCTTTATAATTCCTAAATAGATAAGAATCGTTAAACCGAGACTATTGTTGGTTTTGTTTGTCACGTATAAGTGAATGGTCTTGTTTGTTGTGAAGGAGATGATAGCTTGGTCAATTATTGGTTTATTAGAAAACGTTGGTTTAATTGGTTAACCGGAGTAGTAACGTGAATTGATTTGTTGTGTCATATTGAATTACGTCTTCCATCCAGAAATTTTATTTTATTTTCTCAACTATATTTTTAGGTTTTCATGTCTTCAAATAGGAATATATATGCTGAAAGACATTGGATGTATGAAAGAATCGATCCTACAACCAATCGAGTATCACAAGCTTTTTATGAAGGATTGGACAATTTTTTGAAGTTTGCAAAAAGTCAGCCTTTATTTTTGGAGAATAAAAAACTTTTTTGTCCGTGTATTAAGTGTGGAAATGGAGGAAGACAACAAGAAGAACACATCGTGGCAACACATTTGTTCAACAAAGGTTTTATGCTTAACTACTGGGTTTGGACTTCTCATGGGGAAGATTATAATATGTTAATAAACAACAATTCTGAAGAAGATACTGTTAGGTTTGAGTCTCACACAGAACCAGTGGATCCTTATGTGGAAATGGTGTCAGATGCATTTGGTAGTACAGAATCAGAGTTTGATCAGATGAGGGAAGAAGATCCTAATTTTGAGGCAAAAAAGTTTTATGATATTTTGGATGCTGCAAAACAACCTATTTATGATGGATGTAAAGAAGGTCTTTCAAAACTTTCCTTAGCAGCTCGACTTATGAGTTTGAAGACGGATAATAATTTGTCTCAAAATTGTATGGACTCGATTGCTCAGATTATGCAAGAATATTTGCCTGAAGGTAACAACTCACCAAAGTCGTATTATGAGATCAAGAAGCTTATGCGGTCTTTGGGTTTACCTTATCAAAAGATCGATGTTTGTCAAGACAATTGCATGATATTCTGGAAAGAGACTGAAAAAGAAGAGTATTGTTTGTTCTGTAAAAAAGATAGATATCGTCCTACTCAGAAGATCGGGCAAAAGAGCATTCCATATCGCCAAATGTTTTATTTGCCGATAGCCGATAGATTGAAAAGATTATATCAATCTCATAATACTGCAAAACATATGAGATGGCATGCAGAACACTTAGCGAGTGATGGAGAAATGGGGCATCCATCAGATGGAGAAGCATGGAAGCATTTTCACAAGGTACACCCTGATTTTGCTTCTAAACCAAGAAATGTTTATTTGGGGTTATGCACAGACGGTTTTAATCCATTTGGTATGTCAGGACATAATTATTCATTATGGCCTGTAATATTGACACCGTATAATCTGCCACCTGAGATGTGTATGAAACAAGAATTTATGTTTCTAACGATACTAGTTCCTGGTCCAAATCATCCTAAGAGAAGTTTAGATATATTTCTCCAACCATTGATAGAAGAGCTGAAAGATTTGTGGGTTAACGGTGTTGAAGCATATGATATTTCTACTAAGCAGAATTTTCTCTTAAAAGTTGTGCTCATGTGGACAATAAGCGACTTTCCTGCATATGGTATGCTTTCTGGATGGACAACTCATGGTCGGTTGGCATGTCCTTATTGTTCGGATCAAACCGGTGCATTTTGGTTAAAGAATGGTAGAAAAACATGTTGGTTTGATTGTCATCGATGTTTTCTACCGGTTAATCATAGCTATCGAGGGAATAAGAAAGACTTCAAAAAAGGAAAGGTTGTGGAAGATAGTAAACCGGAGATACTAACAGGCGAGGAGCTTTATAATGAAGTTTGTTGTTTACCAAAAACAGTTGATTGCGGGGGAAACCATGGACGATTAGAAGGATACGGTAAAACGCATAACTGGCATAAGCAAAGCATTCTTTGGGAGCTATCTTATTGGAAAGATCTAAAACTTCGACACAATCTTGATGTGATGCACATCGAAAAAAACGTTTTGGATAATTTCATCAAGACGTTACTGAATGTGCAGGGAAAAACGAAAGATAACATCAAATCACGACTTGATTTGCAAGAGAACTGTAATCGCAAAGATTTGCACTTAACACCTGAGGGCAAGGCACCAATCCCAAAGTTTAGACTAAAACCTGATGCCAAAGAGATATTTCTACGATGGCTCGAAAAAGATGTTAAATTTTCAGATGGATATTCATCAAGTTTAGCTAACTGTGTTGATCTACCAGGAAGAAAATTAACAGGGATGAAAAGTCATGATTGTCATGTTTTAATGCAAAGACTCTTTCCAATAGCTTTTGCTGAGCTTATGGATAAATCTGTACACGATGCGCTATCTAGTAAGTTTCAACATTCGATTAATTTATTTTAATCTCTCTGCATTTTTATGTTATTTTTTTTAGTTTTTAATTAAGACCGTTGATAGCGATATTTTTATTTATGTGAATCTATTAATTTTTAAATTGGAAGGTGAGCATGATTGTAATTTTCTGCATTTAATTTTTTTTAAAAAAATCATAATTATATAGCTCATAGAGATAAAAAAACATATAGATATGAGAATATTTTTAAATTATCATTAACTTTTTTGTTCATATTGTTTTGAGAATATTTACCATTTCTTCATATAACAGTTATTTTTTATATGTGTAGGTGTTAGCTTATTTTTTCGGGACCTATGCGCAAGAACTATACACAAAGATGGTATTGAAATGTTGCAAAAAAATATTTGTATGGTTCTTTGTAACCTCGAGAAAATATTTCCTCCTTCTTTTTTTGATGTCATGGAGCACTTGCTAATTCACTTGCCACACGAAGCTAGTCTTGGAGGACCTGTGCAGTTTAGATGGATGTATTGTTTTGAACGATACATGGGACATCTAAAAAAAAAGGTGAAAAATAAGGCAAAAGTAGAAGGTTCGATCGTTGAGCAATACATCAATGAAGAAATTTCTACTTTTTGTACTTATTATTTTGATCGACACATCAAGACAAAAAATCGAGCAGGAGATCGACACTATGATGGTGGTAATCAAGAAGATACACATGAGTTTGATGGAGTTCCAGATATATTTTCTCAGGCAGGAAGAGACAGTGGGAAAGAAAGTGAGATATGGCTCCAAGATAAAGATTACCATATCGCACATAGATATATTTTGCGGAACTGCGATCAATTAAGACCATTTGAAAGGTATGACAAAATAATTTGGACATCTGTATGGATTTTGTTTTTTTTTGTAGAATTAGTAAAAGACATTGTAAATATTTTTCATGGTTATATATGTATATATAGGTTGTTTGATGAGAGCTTGATCGCGGCTAATCCTGGGATAAGTGAAAAAGATCTAAATGAGCTTAGAGAAAAGCAATATTCAAGCTGGTTAAAAAAATATGTAAGATATTTTTTTTTTATATGAGATAAATACTTGATAGCTTATAATATAGTATGTGTCTTTTTATATTGAATCAGGTGGAGGATACTTGGAAGGATAATTCATATCCAGAGTGGTTGTTGAGTATTGTTCATGGTCCAATGGTTAAAGTTACTTGTTGGCCAATGTATTTTTGTCGTGGATACATATTTCATACATATGATCATGGAAAGAACAAAAAGAATGCCAATTATGGAGTTTGTGTCAAAGGTACAACATCTTCTAGCTCAAATGAAGAAGCTGATTTCTATGGAATATTGAGAGAAATTTATGAGCTTCATTATCCTGGACATGTTGATCTCAAGGTCGTGGTCTTCAAGTGTGATTGGTATGATTCAAAAGTTGGGAGAGGTATACGAAGAAACAAGTCAGGGATTATTGATATTAATGCTAAAAGGCATTATGAAGAGTATGATCCTTTTGTTTTGGCTTCACAAGCAGATCAGGTATGTTATGTTCCATATCCACGGATGACTCAGCCGAGAAAAGATCAACAATGGGAAGCAGCAATTATGATACAACCGAGAGGGAAAGTATTGATAACAAAAATCTGGATTTCACTGCAATGCAGCATGATAACGATGATTCTATTGTTGAAGTTGATTCATTACAAATCGAGACACTATCATATCTAGATGCCCAACCAGAAGATCTTGATGATCCAGTAGTAGAAGCCGAAGATGGATCAGATGCTGAAGATGGAAATTCTGATATCGAATTAACTAGTGACGAATCCGAATAATTTTTTTTTTCATTTGGACTTTTTACAGCTTTTTTTGTATTATCAAAAACATTGTTTCCAAAACTGAAGAAGTTTTTTTATTTAATTTTTTGTTCACAAGTTTTTATTTTTGTATTAAAATTGGTAACACTTATGTCACAATCTATGACCAAACGCAAAAGTCACTAAAACAGTGACAAATTGTGTCATCGTTGTTACAAAATTCTCGTAACTATACATGACATAAATTCAGTCACAATTATCGTATAATTTAGTTACTATATTTGGTCGCAAATCCGTACTTATATTTATGACTATATAATTTGTAACAAATTTGACATAATTAGTGACAAACATTAGTTACATTCAATTAAGTCATAATATTATAACGAAATAGTAACGTTTTTATGACCAAATAAATACGTCACAATTTTGTATGAAAATGGTCACAATTTTCTGACGAAAATAATGACCGTAATTTTTTCGTAAGAATATCGATTTCTGACCAGACGCTCTTCAATATCCGTTAGTAGTTGTGACACTTGAATGTGGTTTTGGACATGTCACCAGAAACTTGTCTTCAAGTGGTCTAACTGGAACCATGGCTGCTGCGATTCAAAATCTTACGCAACTAGAAACTCTGTAAGTAAGCTTGAATAATATACATACCGTTGCGTTTAAAAAAGCTACTCTCCAGCGACCGTGTTTCCAGCACTCCAAATTCATTATTTTCTGTTTAATGGGCTGATAAAACCCATGTTTGGCCCATAACAATTATTTCTGTTATTATAGCAACGTTGAAAAATATACATACCGTTGCGTTTAAAACGCTACTCTCCAGCACTCCAAATCGCCAATCGCGTTCTCAAACAGTGCTAATCGCCGATGAAGAGGTCTCATTGTCATCGCCGTCCTTCTCACGACGGGAGATTTCGCTGCCGTATATGGCCGATTTATCTCCGGAGATTCCTCACATTCGTCCTCCTCCTCACAAAAGTTATTGGGCCGGCTCAAAGAGATGGAATCAAAATTCTCTCAGTTTCATGGCCGGAAGGTAATTTCTCAGTTTATGATGTAACTGAAAATCCTTTAAAAATTTGAACTTTATGATTTTAGATATCTGATAATGGCGTCTTTGTCTTGAAATTTGTTTCTTCATGTTGACCCACTTCTCTTTAGATAATAGTCATTGTTGATAAATGTGAATCCTCTGCTTTGTGATTAGAAGCTGTTCTTGTCGATGAAGACGTCAAAATGTGTATTAATTAGTGATAAATTATCCGATATGATTCAATCAAAGTCACTGACCACTAGAAAGTCAAATCTCTTGCTTTCTCTCTGTGTGAACATTTTTTAATGCGTTAAAAGAGTGGTGACTGTAAAACCCTCTATTGACATATTCTCTTAAAAACACAGAAGTTGCATATTATTTTTTCTAAATACAAGTTGCATATATTCTGACATTCTTGGGACAAATCAAATTTGTAATTGTAAAGTTGCAATAGAAAACACATTTACTCATTCGTTTCACTGACTCAGGACATCTTGCCATGTTGCCAGAGGCTTGGACTGTTTCTTGGGTTTATCTATTTATACGCTGTGTTTCTCTCAAACTCTGGCATTGGTAAGGTTTTGATATCTAAAAGCAATTATGGATAGTCCTTGTTGGCTTTTGCTGCTGCTATTAGGAGCTTTTGCCATTATTGGTTGTGTTCAAGCTCAGGATCAACAAGGTACCTAAATCTTAATGGTTTATATGTATATTACACTACTACTTCTTACTGATTCGAGTCTTAGTTATGTTTGTATCTGAGATGCTTTTGATTTTTCACTCTCTTAACAGAGTTTATCAGTTTGGATTGCGGGTTACCCATGACTGAACCGTCTTCTTATACTGAGTCAGTAACCGGACTACGGTTCTCGTCTGATGCTGAATTCATCCAGACTGGTGAAAGTGGTAAAATCCAGGCGAGTATGGAGAATGACTACCTTAAGCCGTACACGAGGCTGAGGTATTTTCCAGAGGAGAGAAGGAACTGCTATAGTTTGAGTGTTGACAAGAACAGGAAATATTTGATCAGGGCTAGGTTCATTTATGGGAATTACGATGGTCGTAACTCTAACCCGATATTTGAACTGCATCTAGGACCTAATCTGTGGGCAACTATAGATTTGCAAAAGTTTGTGAATGGTACAATGGAGGAGATCCTTCACACTCCAACATCAAACTCTTTGAACGTTTGTCTTGTTAAGACAGGGACAACTACACCCTTGATCTCAGCCTTGGAATTACGGCCATTAGGAAATAATTCTTATCTCACAGATGGTTCTTTGAATCTTTTCGTTCGGATATATCTCAACAAGACAGATGGCTTTCTTCGGTAAGTGTTTTTTTTTTGGTTAACAGTGATGGATTCTATATTCCTATACTCTTTATTTTTAACATTCCTATACTTATTCAAGGATAATACAACCTTTGTTCCACATAGGTACCCGGATGATATTTATGATCGCAGATGGCATAATTACTTTATGGTGGATGATTGGACCCAAATTTTCACCACTCTCGAAGTGACCAATGATAACAATTATGAACCACCAAAAAAGGCTCTTGCAGCGGCTGCCACGCCTTCTAATGCCAGCGCGCCATTGACAATCAGTTGGCCACCAGACAATCCTGGTGACCAATATTACTTGTACAGCCACTTCTCTGAGATACAAGATTTACAGACCAATGATACCAGAGAATTTGACATATTATGGGATGGAGCTGTTGTTGAAGAAGGTTTCATCCCTCCAAAGTTAGGGGTGACTACTATCCATAATCTTTCTCCAGTGACATGCAAAGGAGAAAATTGCATTTACCAGCTAATAAAAACCTCGAGGTCAACTCTTCCTTCTCTACTTAACGCTCTTGAAATCTACACAGTTATCCAATTTCCACGGTCGGAAACAAATGAAAATGATGGTATGTTACTTATCTTCATTGTTATGCAGATACAGTCTGTTTTTTTTTTTTAACTAGAGAAATCAACTTCACCTGCTAATTCTCACATCCTTGAGCTCTACATCAGTGGTTGCTGTTAAAAATATCGAAGCTGCCTATAAATTGAGTAGAATCAGGTGGCAAGGAGATCCTTGCGTCCCTCAAAAGTATGCGTGGGATGGTTTGAACTGTAGCAACAACACAGATGTTTCTAAACCTCCAAGAGTATTATCCTTGTAAGTCGTAAGATCCAAGATATGAACATGCACACTTTGACACTTATCTTCAAAATAAGTTAACTATCATGCTTTGGAATCACCAGAAATTTGTCTTCGAGCGGTTTAACTGGAATCATTGCGGCCGCAATTCAAAACCTTACACATTTAGAAAAACTGTAAGTATGGCCATAGTTAATATTGGTTTTGTTGATGGAGGAAAACCTAATGAGCTCTACTTTATTTTGGAAATAAACTTTTAGGGACTTGTCAAATAACACACTAACTGGAGTGGTGCCGGAATTTCTAGCCCAGATGAAATCGTTGGTGATCATGTAAGTTGCTCAGCATATTTTCGTTTACTTTCAGTTCTCCTTTGGTTCATGTGTCTGTATGCATGAAGATTGCTCTTCTTTAATAGAAACTTAAGCGGCAACAATCTTAGTGGTCCCCTTCCTCAAGGTCTTCGAAGAGAGGGACTAGAATTACTGTAAGAAACTTCCCACGTACTTTTTAATATTCCACAGTTATTTTCCACAGCCCTTTTGTGATTTGATGTTTTTAACAACACTCTTTTTCTTGCAGAGTTCAAGGCAACCCAAGGCTTTGTCTCTCTGGTTCCTGCACAGAAAAAAACTCGAAGAAGAAATTCCCGGTGGTGATTGTTGCATCAGTTGCTTCTGTGGCCATAATTGTTGCTGTGTTGGTTATTATTTTTGTTCTCAGTAAGAAAAAGTCATCTACTGTGGGAGGTAATTTGCAGGAGATCTCTCATCAAATCAAGAAACTGCAACAAATCGATGAATTCTTACATACCCTACTTTTTTTCTTTCTTATCTATAGCTCTACAACCTCCACTGAGTATGCCAATGGTTCATGATAATTCACCTGAACCATCAATCGAGACGAAAAAGAGAAGGTTTACTTATTCAGAGGTTATCAAAATGACGAATAATTTTCAAAGAGTTGTAGGGGAAGGAGGATTCGGTGTTGTTTGTCATGGTACTATAAATGGTTCTGAACAGGTGGCTGTTAAAGTTCTCTCTCAATCATCAAGTCAAGGATATAAGCATTTTAAGGCAGAGGTATGCATAATCTTCTTAAAAATATGACCATCTAACGCTTTCTCTTACTTTTATTTCCCATGAATGATTAGGTTGATCTTCTTCTACGAGTTCACCATACAAATTTGGTGAGTCTTGTTGGATATTGCGATGAAAGAGATCACTTGGCTCTCATCTATGAGTTTTTGCCCAAGGGAGACTTAAGACAACATCTATCTGGTAAACTTGAATTTCTTCATGATTCGAAAGTGTATATATGTTTCAACGTTCCCAAGGATCTAAAGAATCAAGTATTCAGGAAAAAGCGGTGGGTCCTTTATCAACTGGGGTAATCGTCTACGAATAGCTCTGGAGGCTGCACTAGGTTCGTAAGCTTATTAGCCAATATTGGCAGCTTAAAATGACTTTCCTTCTGGTGGACTAACAAATAATCATTCCTTTGAATAGGATTGGAATATCTACATTCTGGATGCACACCACCAATTGTACATAGAGATATAAAAACGACAAACATATTGCTGGACGAACAGTTAAAGGCCAAGCTTGCCGATTTCGGCCTTTCGAGATCTTTCCCTATTGGAGGTGAAACACATATTTCAACTGTGGTTGCTGGTACTCCTGGATACCTTGATCCTGAGTAAGTGTCGTTAGTTACCATTACAATGTGCTGAAAGTGAGTTGTCATTTTGCACTTTATATATTGGTTAGAGAGTATAACCATGTACTTTTGCCGTGCAGATATTACCAGACAACTCGACTGGGTGAGAAGAGCGATGTGTACAGCTTCGGAATTGTGTTATTGGAGATTATCACAAACCAACCTGTGATTGACCAGTCCCGTTCAAAGTCTCACATATCACAATGGGTTGGATTTGAGCTTACCCGAGGAGATATTACTAAGATCATGGATCCAAACCTGAACGGGGATTACGAATCTCGTTCTGTATGGAGAGTTCTTGAACTGGCAATGTCGTGTGCGAATCCTTCTTCTGTGAACCGACCAAACATGTCCCAAGTTGCTAATGAACTGAAAGAATGTCTTGTTTCTGAAAACTTGAGGGAAAATATGAATATGGACTCTCAGAATTCTCTTAAAGTGAGCATGAGCTTTGACACAGAGTTGTTTCCGAGGGCAAGGTAGTATGTGCTGCAGGTAACACAACCATGCTAATTAGTTGGGCTATTGGTCATGTTTGCTTTGATCATCCACATGCCAAGATCATATACCCTGTTACTTGGTGATGTTTTCATTATTTTATGTGTGCTTAGTGATGTTTTCATTCTTTGTATGTGTGGCTTGGATGCTAATAATCATTGACCGTAAAAGAGTATACCTCTTTGTGGTTCCATCATTAACAAACAAATGATTTTGGTTAAATATTTGTAAAATGGTTGGAAGAGTATTGATTTAAAACTGTCAAATAGTATATAAAATTAAAGAAACAGATTATGGATTGTGATTTCTCAACATACATTTATCTGTACTCTGAAATTATTAGGCTCACCATTCACTTAAGGCTATGTCAAATATAATTGATGTGATAGTTTATTGCTTAACGTGCTTCTGGGTCTGCTCCATATCTTCCATGATTGAGTTCATGATAGTGATGTTGGGACTTTGCTGTCCTCTTTTTCTTATTCATTTTGTTGAATAGAAAATGCATTTACTCATTTCTTTTGGCTTGGCAAAGTCTTTCTTTCGGCTTTTACATTTTCTTCCTAGCCAAATGGTTTTCTTGATTTTTCCTTGGAAGGTTAGAGAAGATGATTATATGAAGAATTCTCTTGGCCTTTTGTTCCTGCTAGTCTCCATCATTCATATTGTTCGAGCTCAAGACCAACAAGGTATCAGAAACCTTTTTTTTCCCTTTTAAACACATTCTTTTACAAACTTTTTGGTTCTCAGAAGTGCATTGTTTTAAAGAATAATCTTTATAAATGTCTGCCAACAGGATTCATCAGTTTGGATTGCGGACTCCCTGCGAATGAACTGTCTCCTTATGAAGAGAGTTTCACTGGACTGCGGTTCTCTTCGGATGAAAAGTTCATACGTAGTGGAAAAAACGGTCGAATCCGAGAAAATCCTCAGGGATACGCTAAGCCGTACGCTGAGATATTTTCCAGATGGAATAAGGAACTGCTACAATCTAAACGTTGAGAAGGGCAGGACACATTTGATTGTGGCTAGGTTTGTATATGGAAATTATGATGGTTTTGACCTTAAGCCAAAGTTTGATCTGTATCTTGGACCTAATCTATGGGCCACGGTGGATTTGCAAACAGAAGTTAATGGTACAGCGGAAGAGATCTTACACATCCCAACATCAAACTCTTTGCAGATTTGTCTTGTTAAGACTGGGGAAACTATACCGCTAATATCGGCTTTGGAATTATGGGAAATGGTTCTTATATCACTAAGTCTGGTTCCTTGAATCTTTTATCACGAACATATCTTAGCAAGTCAGGATCTGATCTACGGTAAGTTAACTTCAACTGATCATTGTTTGTTCTTTCTGCTCTGTTTCAATACAAGGGTTGTTTTCATTGACACTTAGAAAAGGTCATACATAAGGTTTTAAGGCAATCAATATGATCATTTTTTTTTGTTTTACTACTAAAACAACATTGTTTCCCACCCCCAGCTACATGAAAGATGTATATGATCGCACATGGGTATCATATGGAGCCAGTTTTCGGACGGGATGGACCCAGATTTATACCGCTCTTGAAGTGAACAATTCCAACAATTATGCTCCACCGAAAGATGCGCTAAGAAATGCTGCCACACCGACTAATGCCAGTGCACCATTGACGATTGAATGGCCTTCAGGAAGTCCCAGTCAGGAAGTCCCAGGGACCAATATTACTTGTACGCACACTTTGCTGAGATCCAAGACTTGCAGGCAAATGATACCAGAGAATTCAACATCCTATTTAACGGAGAAGTTTTTTCTGACCCTATCATTCCTAAGAAACTTGACATAACTAGTGTCCAAAGTGTGACCCCAAAAACTTGCCAAGAAGGGAAATGTAGTTTGCAGCTAACAAGAACCAACCGATCAACTCTTCCACCTCTACTTAACGCTTTGGAAATCTATGCAGTCATCCAGTTCCCGCAATCCGAAACAAATGAAATTGACGGTATGTCTTATGGTTAGTGATCTAGGAAACAAAACATAAGCATGGTACTCATGTATGCATTTTTCATGTATTACTTTCTAACATCATCGAAACTTTTTATGTCAGTGATTGCTATAAAAAAGATTGAAGCCATGTACGAATCGAGTAGAATCAACTGGCAAGGCGATCCATGTGTCCCTCAACATTTTATCTGGGATGGTTTAAATTGCAGCAATACGGATATCTCCACACCACCAAGAATTACTTCTTTGTAAGTCGTAAAATCAGTAGACACGGACACTAACTCTTCAAGATCTGTTAGTAGTCATGATCTTTAACTACAACTTTGAATGTGGTTTTGAAAACTTTACCAGAAACTTGTCTTCAAGTGGTTTAACTGGAAACATAGCTGCTGCCATTCAAAACCTTACGCAACTAGAAAAACTGTAAGTATGACTCCTTTGTCGATTGAAAGCAAGAAATTGTTCTATATATAATATCATATAAATTCTCTCTTTCTAACATTAGGGACTTGTCGAATAACAACTTGACTGGAGGGGTGCCGGAGTTTCTAGGCAACATGAAATCGTTGTCCTTCATGTAAGTTTCTCTCAACATACTTCTTAATGTTTTTCAGATTCCACCTAAGATCATTTTCGTTTTTAACAGAAATTTAAGTGGGAACAATCTTAGTGGTTCAATACCTCAAACTCTTCAAAAGAAGAGACTAGAACTATTGTAAGAAACTTTCTACATAGTTTTTGAAAATTTCTCAGTTGTTTATCCACAACCCTATTGTGCATTTGATGTCATGATAAATCCTTGGCTTCTTGTAGTGTTGAAGGAAACCCAAGGCTCTGTCTCTCTGATTCATGTAGGAAACCACCTAAGAAGAAAATTCATGTGGCAATTGTTGCATCAGTTGCTTCTGCTGCCATTGTCGTTGCTGTATTGATTCTTTTTCTTATACTCAGAAAGAGAAAGTCAACTATTGTACAAGGTACTTGCAAGAGAGACATCAAATAAGAAAACTTTATCAAATCTTGTAAATGTCATTGTTCCATTGCATTAAAAGAAGAGATACAAAGAAAAATCGATATGATAATATCCTTTTTCTGATGTATAGGTCAACACCTGCCACCGAGCACATCAACTGTAGATGTTACATTTGCTAATAAGAAAAGCAAAAGGTTCACATATTTAGAGGTCATCAAAATGACAAACAACTTCCAAAGAGTCTTAGGTAAAGGAGGGTTCGGCATGGTGTATCATGGTACTGTAAAGGGTTCTGATCAGGTGGCCGTTAAAGTACTCTCTCAATCGTCAACTCAAGGGTATAAACAATTCAAAGCAGAGGTATCCATATTTCTGCAATCTTCCCAACTAAACTATGTTCTGTGTCTAGCATAACTAAAGGTTACAGTTACAGATTTCAACATTATTTTAATATGAGTCTTTCTTTAGGTTGATCTTCTTCTGAGAGTTCACCATACAAATTTGGTGAGCCTCACTGGGTATTGCTATGAAGGAGATAATTAGGCCCTTATCTATGAGTTTCTTCCCAATGGAGACCTAAAACAACATTTGTCAGGTATATTGTTCTAGTAATCTCATCGCATTTGGTCATGAAACTCAGAAATAGCCTTGAATGGGTCTAAAAGATCTAATATACAGGAAAAGGAGGTAAATCCATCATCAACTGGAGTATTCGTCTACAAATAGCCTTGAACGCAGCACTAGGTTTGTACTAACTTAAATACCGTAGAATAAGATGTATATCGACTCATTTTCAGGTTTGCGGTAAATCATTTGATATAGCTGGCTCCATTGCAGGATTGGAGTACTTACATATTGGATGCATACCGCCAATGGTTCATAGAGATGTCAAAACTGCCAACATATTGCTAGATGAGAATTTCAAGGCCAAACTCGCTGATTTTGGTCTCTCAAGATCTTTCCAAGTTAGAGGTGAGTCCTATGATTCGACATTCGTTGCTGGTACTCCTGGATACCTTGATCCCGAGTAAGTATCTCTTTGTTTTGAAACTTCCTATTCATTCTTCAATGGTTAAAGAGTATATACCCTGTTCTTGTCTTGCAGATATTACCCTACAAGTCGGTTAGCTGCGAAGAGTGATGTCTACAGTTATGGGATCGTGTTATTGGAGATGATCACAAACCAGCCCGTGATCTCTGAAAAGTACCACATAACAGAATGGGTTGGCTCTAAGCTTAACCGAGGTGATATTATTGAGATCATGGATCCAAACCTTGGCGGGGTTTATGACTCTAATTCTGCGTGGAGAGCACTTGAGCTGGCAATGTCATGCGCAGACCCTTCTTCCTCGAAACGACCAACCATGTCTCAGGTAATCAACGAGCTAAAAGAGTGTCTTGTGTGTGAAAACTCGAGGATGAGCAAGACTCGAGGCATGGAATATCAAGAAATGAATATTAGCTTGGATACTTCGGTGGTTCCTGGAGCAAGATAGTTTTGACTTTTGAGTAGTTGTCTACTTGTTGTACCAATATTGAATCAACATATCAATTTGTAAAACATCTATAATAAAATGTGATTTCTTCTCCATGGTTTTGCTTTTGTGACATTCTCCAACAACAACAAAAAAAAAACACTTTTTCGTTATAAAAAGAAAAAAAAAATGGTGAAGACGCCTAAACCCTAGTAAGAGTGGGGCTTAAGCCCAATGGGCCAAACAAGCGTCTGTGAATGGCGGCAATTTCTTAACGCGAATCAATCGTCGATCGCTGGAGAAAAGGTCTCACCGCCGGGAACTGCTGATGATGAAGAAGCGCTCTTTTTCTCGCTCGACGGGATCTTTCGCCGTCGTAAACCACCGGAGATTATCATTCTCAGTCGCCGACTCGCCGAAGCCTGCTGAGATAGATGAAAAACCTAGATTTCTCTTGGACTCGCTGCTCTGTGGATTATCCAAACAGGTGTTTGCTTTGACATTACACTATAATTTCTACTTACGCATCATGAACTCAAATCTTCTGGTGTGATTAAGATTGTGACATTTGTGCTAAATCAACTTGTTAAACATGGTTGTGATTTCTTATTGAAGGAAATAATTAGGCTAATCAACTTTAGCTGAATTTAAGAGAAAATGATGTCTTCTTACCTCTGTGAAGCTGCACTAGAATCACACACATTTACTCTTTTTCGCCACTGACTTGTCAAAAGTCTTTCTTTTGTGAATGATATGTTTTTTTTTTTCCCTTATTTATTTGATGTTTATCTCTCAGACCAAGATTTCTCTCAGACTCGCTGCCCTGTGGTTATCCGAACATGTTTTTCTTTGGATTTTGATAGTGTCTTCTTAAACAAAATAATCAGAGGCTAATAACCTAAGCTAAACTTAAGAGACTCACAAATTATTGAATTGAGAGCATCCAAACAACAACAAAAAAGACATTCAAGAAAACAAAAACCCAAAAAGACCGTCTTGTACTCTAGGTTGTTGGACTCGTCTTATATTATTGATTGTCCTATAATGTGCCAATTTATTGCTTAACGTACTTCTTGGCCCGCTCCCAAATTCATGACGGGGATATTGGGACATTGTCGTCCTCTTAACCCTCATCTTTCCCTTGGCGAAGGGCTAGCTGCACTAGAAAACACATTTACTCAATTTTTCACCATTGACTTATCAAAAGTCTTTCTTTTTGTGAATGATTTGGGTTTGCTTATTTATTGAAGTTTATCTTCAGCAGCATTACCGATTATCGATTTCATTTTTCTAACAAAAACCCTTTTCCAAAACTACAGGGAAATTGGTAAGACGCCTAAACTTAAAAACCCAAACAGGTTTCTCTTTTGAGATTGCACTAAAATGTCTTCGTGCATCATCACTTCATGGTGGATTAAGATCTTTTGGTACGATTGATATGATAGTTTCTTTGGAACTAAGATTCATGCTGATTGTCTGATTAATTAAGAAACTACTGTTGCATCAAAAGTGACACTTCTCTAGTAAAACTAAAGAAAAAGAATATTGTTTGTGATTTCTTAAACAAAATAATTAGAGACTAATAACCTACGCGATAAAAGAGAACTCACAAATTAGTGAGAGCAAAAAAACTACGGAAAGGACAGTCTTTAAAGAAAAACACAATAAACAATCAACGAAAAAGGGCAGTCTTGTTTGGACTGTGATATATCAATGTGTGCTTCTTGGTCCGCTCCTTAGTTTCCCAGAAAAAAACTTCATGACGGTGATGTTGGGACATTGTTGTCCTCTTAACCCTCATCTTCTTCCATTGGTGAAGCTGCCTGCACTAGAAAACATATATACTCATTTTCACCATTGACTTGAGTCCTGACTAAGTCTTTCTTTTAGTGTATGATATTTGGGTTTGCTTATTTATTTAAAGTTTTATCTTCAACAGCATAGCCACCCGTTGGTTTCTTGATTTTTCCTTGGGAGTTAAGAAAAGATGGAGAGTTCTTTTGGGCTTTTGTTGGCACTGTTAACTTTGACCATCATTCATATTGTTCAAGCTCAAGACCCACAAGGTATCAGATATCGTCTTTGTTCTATATACATCTATGTGTAGAAACATTTTGGTTATAAGAAAGAAGTGCACTGGTTTTAATGTCTGTTAACAGGGTTCATCAGTTTGGATTGCGGGCTACCCGCAAATGAGACGTCTCCTTATACAGAGACTCAAACTGGTCTGTTGTTCTCTTCGGACGCAACATTCATCCAGAGCGGAAAAACTGGTAGAGTCCAAGCAAATCAAGAGAGTAAATTCTTGAAGCCATACAGAACGCTGAGATATTTCCCAGAGGGAGTACGGAATTGCTACAATCTGAGTGTGTTCAAGGAGCGTAAATATTTGATCGCTGCTAGTTTTTTATATGGAAATTACGATGGTCATAACATAGCCCCTGTGTTTGATCTTTATCTTGGACCAAATTTATGGGCGAAAATAGATTTACAAGATGTGAATGGTACAGGGGAAGAGATCTTACACATCCCAACATCGAACTCGTTGCAGATATGTCTTGTTCAGACTGGGGAAACTACACCGCTGATATCCTCTTTGGAATTACGGCCAATGAGAACTGGAAGCTATACCACTGTGTCTGGTTCCCTGAAAACATACAGGCGTTTATATTTTAAAAAGTCTGGATCTAGGCTACGGTAAGTCAACTTTTAACTGAACAATGGCTCTTCTTTCTGCTATGTTTTCTGTGCCTTTGTTTCTCATTTGTCTGTTTACACTTTTTCAACACAAGTAGGCTGATTTCTTTTCAAGGAACATCGACTCTAAATAATATAGAAGACAAGAAAAAAACAATGAAATTTTCCATACATTTGGTTTTAAGACGATCAGTATGGTAATATTACAACGGTTCACGATGGTGAATAACATAGTTTCATTTTATGATACCTATTCTGCTGCTAAAACAATATTGTTCTTAACCCCTAGGTACAGTAAAGATGTTTATGATCGCTCATGGTTTCCGCGCTTCATGGACGAATGGACCCAGATTTCCACTGCTCTCGGGGTGATTAATACCAACATCTACCAACCACCGGAAGATGCGCTGAAAAATGCTGCCACGCCTACTGATGCTAGTGCGCCACTGACATTTAAATGGAATTCAGAAAAATTGGATGTCCAATATTACTTTTACGCACACTATGCTGAGATCCAAGACTTGCAGGCAAATGATACCAGAGAATTCAACATCTTATTGAATGGACAAAATTTATCTGTGACTGGCCCTGAAGTCCCAGATAAGCTAAGTATAAAGACCTTCCAAAGCTCGTCACCGATAAGTTGCAATGGATGGGCATGTAATTTTCAGCTGATAAGAACCAAAAGATCAACTCTTCCACCTCTACTTAATGCTTTGGAAGTCTACACAGTTATTCAGTTTCCACGGTCCGAAACAGATGAAAGCGACGGTACGTGACTTTCTTTTCCAGGTCTATGCTTTCTTATGTTAGTAACGAAATAAATCAAAAACACATCGATTCTTTTATTATGTCAGTGGTTGCTATGAAAAACATCTCAGCCAGCTATGGATTGAGTAGAATCAACTGGCAAGGCGATCCATGCTTCCCTCAGCAGCTTAGGTGGGACGCTTTAGACTGCACCAACAGAAATATCTCCCAACCACCAAGAATCACTTCTTTGTAAGTCGTAAATTTAGTGGTACGCACGCACTCTTCAAGATCTGTTAGTAATCTTGATCACTAACACTTTGAATGTGCATTTCAATAGAAACTTGTCTTCAAGTCGTTTAAATGGAACCATAGCAGCTGCCATTCAAAGTATTACACAACTTGAAACACTGTAAGCTTTACCATTGTTAATTGAATACGAGAAACTGTTATTATATGGATGGGAATAAATTTGATAAACCTTCAAGTGTTTATCCTCTATTGCTAACGTTAGGGACTTGTCGTATAATAACTTAACTGGAGAGGTGCCAGAGTTTCTTGGCAAAATGAAATCGTTGTCGGTCATGTAAGTTCTCTCTCAATATATATTTTCTAATGCTTTTCAGATTCCAACTCAGTTGTTTTTAACAGAAACTTAAGCGGGAACAATCTTAATGGTTCAATT
The DNA here is from genome assembly GCF_000001735.4 of Arabidopsis thaliana. NCBI lineage: Eukaryota > Viridiplantae > Streptophyta > Magnoliopsida > Brassicales > Brassicaceae > Arabidopsis > Arabidopsis thaliana. The sequence continues at coordinate 24,043,683 of NC_003076.8, forward strand.
CCGCAAGCTCTTCGAAAGAAAAGACTAAAACTATAGTAAGAAACTTTCCACATAGCTATATGAACTTTTATCAATAAATATCTGTAACCATTCTGTGCATTTGATGTCCTGAACAACCCTTATTTTATTGTAGCCTTGAAGGAAACCCAAGGCTTATAAAACCACCTAAGAAGGAATTTCCTGTGGCAATTGTTACATTAGTTGTTTTTGTCACAGTCATTGTGGTTCTTTTTCTTGTTTTCAGAAAGAAAATGTCCACGATTGTAAAAGGTACTTGCAAGAGAGGCATTAAATAAGAAAAACTTATAAATCTTGGGAATGCCGTTCGTTGCTCCGTTGCATGACAAGAAGAGATGCACATTAAAAAAAGAAATATCATAACATCCTTATTCTGATGTACAGGTCTACGCCTGCCACCAAGGACATCAATGGTGGATGTTACATTTTCTAATAAAAAAAGCAAAAGGTTCACATATTCAGAGGTCGTCCAAGTGACAAAGAACTTCCAAAGAGTTTTAGGTAAAGGAGGGTTCGGCATGGTCTATCACGGTACTGTAAAGGGTTCTGAACAGGTGGCCGTTAAGGTTCTCTCTCAATCGTCAACTCAAGGCTCTAAGGAGTTCAAAGCAGAGGTGCCCATATTTCTGTAATCTTCCCAACTATACTATGATCTGTTTCTCCAAAGGTTACGGATTTCAACATTTTCTTAACACGTAGTCTTTTTTAGGTTGATCTCCTTCTGAGAGTGCACCATACAAATTTGGTGAGCCTGGTTGGGTATTGCTGTGAAGGAGATTACTTGGCCCTCGTCTATGAGTTTCTTCCCAATGGAGACTTAAAACAACATTTGTCAGGTGATATATTTTCTTAATTATGTCACGTCTAATAGTTGCTCATGAAACTCAGAAGACCTGAATGGATCTAACAATCTAATATACAGGAAAAGGAGGTAATTCCATCATCAACTGGAGTATTCGACTGCGAATAGCTTTGGAAGCAGCACTAGGTTCGTACTATGTTAAAAAACTGTAGGACAAGATATCAATTCCGTTCATATTAGTTTGATGATAGGTTTGATGATATTTGTACTCAATTGCATAGGTTTGGAGTACTTGCATATTGGATGCACACCACCGATGGTTCATAGAGATGTCAAAACTGCCAACATATTGCTCGACGAGAATTTTAAGGCCAAACTCGCTGATTTTGGTCTTTCAAGATCTTTCCAAGGTGAAGGCGAATCTCAGGAATCGACAACAATTGCTGGTACTCTTGGATACCTTGATCCCGAGTAAGTATTATTAGTTTCCAGATACACACACTCAAACACTTGTTCTGAAACTTTTTATTCCTTCTTCGATGATTAAAGAGTATATATTATGTTGTTGTCTTGCAGATGTTACCATTCAGGTCGATTGGGTGAGAAGAGTGATGTCTACAGTTTCGGGATCGTGTTATTGGAGATGATCACAAACCAACCAGTGATCAATCAAACCTCGGGAGATTCTCACATAACACAATGGGTTGGCTTTCAGATGAACCGAGGTGATATTCTTGAGATTATGGATCCAAACCTTCGCAAGGATTATAACATTAATTCTGCCTGGAGAGCTTTGGAACTGGCAATGTCATGCGCGTATCCTTCTTCCTCAAAACGACCATCCATGTCTCAGGTTATACACGAGCTGAAAGAGTGTATTGCGTGTGAAAACACAGGGATAAGTAAGAATCGAAGCTTGGAATATCAAGAAATGAACGTTAGCTTGGACACTACGGCGGTTCCCATGGCAAGATAGTTCTGAATGTTTTCTACTAATAAGGAATCAATACTCAACTAGTTACACATTTAGCAAGATTTGTAAACTTGTTAAAGTAATGATTGAAGTGTGTAATTGTGTATACGTCTTGTAGATAAACTCGAAGTCGACAAATTTCCTTCTGCGTTCATTGATTATTAATATATTCAGATCAATATTCTCTGCTCTTTTGGTTTCTTCATATGTCTTGAGTACCACGAAAAGGTAGTTTTGCTTTGACCATCTACATTTCAAAGATCATTTTCTCTACAATCTTGGTTTCTTTCAATGTGGTTTACTTTTGTCTGTAATTGTTTTCTCTCATGTTAATCCACTTACCCATTTCTAATTTTTTTTTTTTTTTTTTTTCCTGCCTATGAAACAGAACTAGGTCTCTCAATCCTAGTCAACTATCATAATGTTGGTGACTGGTGAGTCTGCTTGCTATTGATGCCATCATGCCACTAGCCTTTTGTGTGACACTAATTAACGACCATTGACCAGTTCTCAGAATTTCTTCATGTTGTCATGGTGTTGAGTGTCTAGTGGCTTATTAAAGCCAATATCTTTGTTGCGTGATTGATACATTCTTTGGAAGTTATACTAAAAGCAAGTTGCATATTTCTGACCAGGAAACTAAAAACTAGACTGATATACACAATTTTCATGATAGTGATGTTGGACCATTATCTCCCTTTTATTCTTCTTATTCCTCTCGTGGTGAAGTTGCATTAGAATACACCTTTTGGTCATTATCCATCATGTTTAAGCCTAAGGGCTAATTGTTATAAACCTTGTTTATTTCCTGCTGACCTACTTTGCTTTGTAATATCTAGTCAGCATATATAGATCATTGTGTGCCTAAATAATGCTGAATATTGTTGTGGTTTCTCACTTTTTATTCATATGATTTGAAACAAAGTCAGGTCTACTACATATATAAGTCAACGACCATTAGAATGTCAACTCTTTTTGAACATTTCTTCATGCATCATTGTGGTAGTCTGGTGGCTATTAAACCAATATCTTTTTTGTGTACTTGACAAGTTCTTTTGAAGTAAATTGCATATTGTCTGACCAAGAAACTATACTGATGTTCAATGCCACAAATGACCCCAGTCAAGTTCATAATAGTGATGTTGGAACATTGTTATCCTCTTATCCTTCTTCTTCTTCCCATGGTGAAGTTGTAAAAGCCATGACTTGAAAAAGTCTTTGCTTTTAGTTTCCAGTTTGTTTTTTGCTTATATATCCTCTTGTTATCTTCCTGAGCTTAGGCAACGATTTTTGTCATTGGTGGGTAAGAAGAAAATATGGAGAGGTCTCTTGAGCTCTTGTTGCTCCTTATCAGAACTTTGGCCATCATTCATATTTCTCAAGCTCAAAGCCAACAAGGTAACATAATCCATGCCTAAACTGACACATATATATGTGTATTCTTCATCTTCTTGTTCTTATTAATCGTATTTTCAACATTCATGTTTTTTTTTCCATGTCTCGTAACAGGGTTCATCAGTTTGGATTGTGGTCTACCCGCGAATGAACCATCTCCTTATACAGAGCCGAGGACTGGATTGCAGTTTTCTTCGGACGCAGCATTCATCCAGAGTGGAAAAATTGGTAGGATTCAAGCAAATCTGGAGGCTGACTTCCTGAAGCCATCAACGACGATGAGATATTTTCCAGACGGAAAACGGAACTGCTACAATCTAAACGTTGAGAAGGGAAGAAATCATCTTATCAGGGCTCGGTTTGTATATGGAAATTATGATGGTCGTGACACTGGCCCCAAGTTTGATCTGTATCTTGGACCTAATCCATGGGCCACGATAGATTTGGCAAAACAAGTGAATGGTACACGTCCCGAGATCATGCACATCCCAACATCAAACAAGTTGCAGGTTTGTCTTGTTAAGACTGGGGAAACTACACCGCTAATATCGGTTTTGGAAGTACGGCCGATGGGAAGTGGTACTTATCTCACCAAGTCTGGCTCTCTGAAACTTTACTATCGAGAATATTTTAGCAAGTCTGATTCTTCTCTAAGGTATCAACTTCAACTGAACATCATCTCCTCTTTTTGCTCTGTTTCGCTCTTTGTTCTGTTTTGCTCTGTTTTGTTTTTGGCTCTGTTCTCCTCTGTTTTTGCAAGTGTGTATCTGTTTCCAACGTGGATTGAAAATAATTTTTTTTAGAAACTAGAAAAGGTTTATAACAAAGATTAAAACAGAAAAAGTCTCTAAAGATCTAAGATAAGAAAAAAATGATATTTTCGGATTTTCCATCTTATTTTTATGTTCCTCTGCTGAAACGATGTTGTTCCCATCCTCAGGTACCCTGATGATATCTATGACCGCCAATGGACTTCGTTCTTTGATACAGAGTGGACACAAATTAACACCACTAGCGATGTGGGAAATTCCAATGACTATAAGCCACCAAAAGTCGCTCTCACTACTGCGGCCATTCCAACTAATGCCAGTGCGCCATTGACGAATGAATGGAGTTCAGTAAACCCCGATGAACAGTATTACGTATACGCCCATTTTTCTGAGATCCAAGAGTTGCAGGCAAATGAAACCAGGGAATTCAACATGTTACTAAATGGGAAACTTTTTTTTGGCCCTGTGGTTCCTCCAAAGCTAGCAATAAGTACTATCCTAAGTGTGTCGCCGAATACTTGTGAAGGAGGGGAGTGCAATTTACAGCTGATAAGAACCAACAGATCAACTCTTCCACCTCTACTTAACGCTTATGAGGTCTACAAAGTTATTCAGTTTCCGCAGTTGGAAACAAATGAAACCGACGGTACGTGTGTTTCAAGGTTATGCTAATACGATCTATGCTTTCTTATGATAGTATGGAAAGAAATTTATTATAAACTCTAAAAGAGTATTCAAAACGTTTTATGTATTCTTTCTAACATCACCAAAACATTTATATAACAGTTTCTGCTGTGAAAAACATCCAAGCCACCTATGAATTGAGTAGAATCAACTGGCAAAGCGATCCATGCGTCCCTCAACAGTTTATGTGGGATGGTTTAAACTGCAGCATCACAGATATAACCACGCCACCAAGAATCACTACTTTGTAAGCCATTAGTTCACTAGTATACACATCAGGATCTATAAGTGATCATGATCATATTATTGAATATGGTTTTGGAAATTTCACCAGAAACTTGTCATCAAGTGGTTTAACTGGAACGATAACAGCTGCCATTCAAAATCTTACGACACTAGAAAAGCTGTAAGTATGTCTTGTTGCTGATCAAATGTTACGTGTATGCAAAAAAAAAAATTGGATGTAATATGGTATTATATTCTCTCTTGTTAACTTTAGGGACTTGTCGAATAATAACTTGACCGGAGAGGTGCCAGAATTTCTAAGCAACATGAAATCGCTGTTGGTCATGTAAGTTTCTCGCAAAAACATATTTTCCAAAATGCTTTTCACATTCCACCTTGGATCATGTTCATGCATGTATCACAATTTCTCTTTTTTTTTTGCAGAAACTTAAGCGGGAACGATCTTAACGGTACAATTCCTCAATCTCTACAAAGGAAAGGACTTGAGCTACTGTAAGAAGCTTCCCACATATATTATGAACTTTCTTTACCATTATCCACAACCCTTTTGTGCATTTGATTTCTAAGAAAAAAACACTTGTTTCTTGTAGTTATCAAGGAAACCCCAGGCTTATTTCCCCTGGTTCAACTGAAACCAAATCTGGCAAGAGCTTTCCAGTAACAATAGTTGCATCAGTTGGTTCTGCAGCCATTCTTATTGTTGTGCTGGTTCTTGTACTTTTTCTCCGAAAGAAAAAGCCGTCGGCTGTTGAAGGTATTTGCAAGAGAGACATATCAAACTAGAAAAGCGATAAATCTAATGGATTTGGTTTTTTCTAACCCCTGATTTATGATCTAACAGTTGTTCTCCCGCGTCCAAGTAGGCCAACGATGAATGTTCCTTATGCTAACTCACCTGAGCCGTCAATCGAGATGAAAAAGAGAAAGTTTACTTATTCAGAGGTTACGAAAATGACTAATAATTTCGGAAGAGTTGTAGGGGAAGGAGGATTTGGCGTTGTCTGCCATGGTACTGTAAATGGTTCTGAACAGGTGGCTGTTAAACTACTTTCACAATCATCAACTCAAGGCTATAAAGAGTTCAAGGCAGAGGTATTTCCAGTACAATCTTTCCAACTAGTATCTGTTTTCAACATCAGAAACCTAATGGGTTTTTTTGTTTTCCTTTGCATGAATGCATTAGGTTGATCTTCTTCTGAGAGTTCACCATACGAATTTGGTAAGCCTTGTCGGATATTGTGATGAAGGAGACCACTTGGCCCTTATCTACGAGTTTGTACCCAATGGAGACTTAAGACAACATTTGTCTGGTAAAACTTGATGTAACATTTTATAATGGTTATAATATGTATCATGAACTCATGAAAACATGAAAGGATCTAATGGTCTGATATATAGGAAAAGGAGGTAAACCCATCGTCAATTGGGGTACTCGGCTAAGAATAGCGGCGGAGGCAGCACTAGGTTTGTACCAAGTTACACTGTAGAACTTGAATCCATTCGATTGGTTTTACAAGAATCATTTAATATTATTGAATCATTTTGCATAGGTTTGGAGTACTTACACATTGGATGCACACCACCAATGGTTCATAGAGATGTCAAAACTACAAACATATTGCTGGACGAGCATTATAAGGCCAAACTTGCTGATTTTGGGCTCTCGAGATCTTTCCCTGTTGGAGGTGAATCTCATGTTTCGACGGTGATTGCTGGTACTCCTGGTTACCTTGATCCAGAGTAAGAATCAATTAACAGTGCTGAAACTTTTCTTTTCTTTCGTCGATACTTAAAGAGTATATACCATTCGCTTTCCTTGTAGATATTACCATACAAGTCGGTTGAGTGAGAAAAGTGATGTTTACAGTTTCGGGATTGTTTTATTAGAGATGATCACAAACCAAGCAGTGATTGATCGAAACCGCAGAAAGTCTCACATAACACAATGGGTAGGGTCTGAGCTTAACGGAGGAGATATTGCTAAGATCATGGATCTAAAGCTTAACGGTGATTATGATTCTCGTTCTGCGTGGAGAGCTCTTGAGCTAGCAATGTCGTGCGCGGATCCTACCTCAGCAAGACGACCAACCATGTCTCATGTTGTTATTGAACTAAAAGAGTGTCTCGTGTCTGAAAACTCGAGGAGAAATATGAGTCGAGGCATGGATACACTAAGTTCCCCTGAAGTGAGCATGATCTTTGATGCTGAGATGATTCCCAGAGCAAGATAGTTTGTGCTGCAAGTGACACAATTGTAATGAAACCACCACTCAACGAATTTACTTGTGGCTTTGACATGTCGTGTGCTCTGTTTGTATTTGTGAGTGCCGGTTGGTAATTATTTTTGTTAATGTGATTTTAAAACCTCTTATGTAAATAGTTACTTTATCTATTGAAGTGTGTTCTTGTGGTCTATAGTTTCTCAAAGGGAAATTAAAATGTTGACATCCCATTTACAATTGATAACTTGGTATACACAAACTTTGTAAATTTGGTGATATTTATGGTCGAAAGAAGGCAATACCCATTGTATGTTCCAATATCAATATCAATACGATAACTTGATAATACTAACATATGATTGTCATTGTTTTTCCAGTATCAATATACATTAAGCTACTACAAAATTAGTATAAATCACTATATTATAAATCTTTTTCGGTTGTAACTTGTAATTCGTGGGTTTTTAAAATAAAAGCATGTGAAAATTTTCAAATAATGTGATGGCGCAATTTTATTTTCCGAGTTCCAAAATATTGCCGCTTCATTACCCTAATTTGTGGCGCCACATGTAAAACAAAAGACGATTCTTAGTGGCTATCACTGCCATCACGCGGATCACTAATATGAACCGTCGATTAAAACAGATCGACGGTTTATACATCATTTTATTGTACACACGGATCGATATCTCAGCCGTTAGATTTAATATGCGATCTGATTGCTCAAAAAATAGACTCTCCGTCTTTGCCTATAAAAACAATTTCACATCTTTCTCACCCAAATCTACTCTTAACCGTTCTTCTTCTTCTACAGACATCAATTTCTCTCGAGATAAACTAAATCTTCGCTGAAAAAATGTCGGGTCGTGGAAAGGGAGGAAAAGGTTTGGGTAAGGGAGGAGCCAAGCGTCACAGGAAGGTTCTGAGAGACAACATCCAAGGAATCACCAAGCCTGCGATTCGAAGATTGGCTCGTAGAGGTGGAGTCAAGCGTATCAGTGGTCTCATCTACGAGGAGACTCGTGGCGTCCTCAAGATCTTTCTCGAGAACGTGATTCGTGATGCTGTCACTTACACCGAGCACGCTAGGAGGAAGACTGTGACCGCCATGGATGTTGTCTACGCTCTCAAGAGGCAAGGAAGGACTCTTTACGGATTCGGTGGTTAATTAGAGTTTTTCAGATCCGCGTTTGTGTTTTCTGGGTTTCTCACTTAAGCGTCTGCGTTTTACTTTTGTATTGGGTTTGGCGTTTAGTAGTTTGCGGTAGCGTTCTTGTTATGTGTAATTACGCTTTTTCTTCTTGCTTCAGCAGTTTCGGTTGAAATATAAATCGAATCAAGTTTCACTTTATCAGCGTTGTTTTAAATTTTGGCATTAAATTGGTGAAAATTGCTTCAATTTTGTATCTAAATAGAAGAGACAACATGAAATTCGACTTTTGACCTCAAATCTTCGAACATTTATTTCCTGATTTCACGATGGATGAGGATAACGAAAGGGCGGTTCCTATGTCCGGGAAAGTTCCCGTAGAAGACAATGAGCAAAGCTACTGAAACGCGGACACGACGTCGCATTGGTACGGATATGAGTTAAACCGACTCAATTCCTTTATTAAGACATAAACCGATTTTGGTTAAAGTGTAACAGTGAGCTGATATAAAACCGAAACAAACCGGTACAAGTTTGATTGAGCAACTTGATGACAAACTTCAGAATTTTGGTTATTGAATGAAAATCATAGTCTAATCGTAAAAAATGTACAGAAGAAAAGCTAGAGCAGAACAAAGATTCTATATTCTGGTTCCAATTTATCATCGCTTTAACGTCCCTCAGATTTGATCAGCTGCGAGAAAACTTTACTCATGGAAACACCTGAACTATCATCAACACTCGATTCTTCTTCATCAAACCGTCCCTCTTTAGCTACAGAAAAGTTAACACTCGTGTCTCCATGGTTGTAATCATTGAACCGTAGAGGTAACTCACCGATCATGTTTGTGCTGTCTTCTGGATCACCATCAACGACAGCTTCTTGTAGCTGCAAAGCGTATTCAAGATTCCACAACACATCTCCCATTGATGGTCTATCGACTCCATAGTCAGCTAAACATTTCTCCCCTGTTTCACCGAACTTTCTAAGCGAGTCAGGTCTGATCTTACCCCGCAGTGACGGGTCGATGATGTGTTCAAGCTGTCCTTTCTTCTGCCATTTCATTGCCCATTCCGCTAGATTCACCATTTCTCTAGTAAGTGTCGGGTCTATAACAGGTCTCGCGCAGAGAACCTCGAACATAACCACTCCAAAAGAGTAAACATCTGATTTCTCTGTGAGCTGTTGTCTTCTGAAGTATTCTGGATCAAGATATCCGAAACTTCCTTTGACCGCGGTACTCACATGAGTCTGATCGATCTCCGGTCCGGTCTTAGACAGTCCAAAGTCTGCAACTTTAGCCATGAGATTCTCGTCAAGCAATATGTTGGCGGATTTGACGTCTCTGTGAATCACGGGTTTCGCGTCACCGGTGTGGAGATAATGCAATCCTCTTGCTGATCCAATGCATATCTCAAGACGTTGCTTCCAACTCAAGCTAAGAAGACCTGAACCGTAAAGGTGACTCTTCAATGTTCCATTCTCCATATATTCGTAAACCAGAATCATCTCGTTATTCTCGTCGCAGTATCCGATCAAAGAAACCAAATGGCGATGACGGAATTGTGACAACATTTCGATTTCTGTCCTGAACTCTGCAAGTCCTTGCTGAGACTTAGGATTCGCTCTTTTAACAGCTACTTTTGTACCGTCGTGAAGCTCTCCTTTGTACACTTTACCAAAACCACCAACTCCAATTGCTCGATTCTCATCAAAGCTATTTGTGGCCTCTTTAACTGCTACCAAAGGAATTCGATAACTGGAATTGGAAGCTATACTTGCAAGTGTAGTTCCATTTGAGGATGAAGTTGTTCCATTGGATGACAAAGGAATCCAAGTCTTTGAATTACCATCTTGGTCTCGTCCTCGTTTCTTGTACAGCACAAAGAAACCTCCTAAAACCACTAAAGCAAGCAATGAGCCGATCGTTAAACCAATGATCATACCAACATTCTTCTTAGTGGTTGAACTTGAACCACTGGGCAAAAATGTTCCAATACTGAGCTGACTTTTGGAGTTATTCATCTTCATGATCTCTAATCCGTTCAGAATCGCAGTAGGGTAATCCGTGTGAACACTCGATCGACCGATGCTCACACGGATTCTTTTAGTCAGTTTTGCTGATCCTGTGACAAAATCCATCGCGTATGCACCACTCAAAGTGTTGGATAAATAAGAGCTCAGATCAAGATTCTCAACAACATCCATAGAGTCGACATAAAGATTGAAGTAAAGCTGGTTTAGAGCTTTACTCACGATATCGCAGAAATGAAACCGTAGAAAGTACTGAAAACCCGGGTCAACATCGAAATCCCAAGTCACATTGAAGTTGCTAGACGGGTTATCCGCAGAATTCATCTCGGTGCAAGTACCATAGACAGTTCTAGGAGCAGTCTCCTCTGTAGCAAAACCAGGAACATAATCAACAGATGCAATCTTAGACACACTCTTAACTAGATTCTTCTCAACTAGAAACTCAGAATCAGGCTCCCAAATTCTCGAAAGAGTATCGTTACTAGGCGTAACACGCGGACCGCCCATGTTCACTCTATAAACCGTCTCAAGAGCTTGCCATGACAAGCCCTGAAACTTCCCAGGACTGCCTGCAAAGGAAGGATCACCACTGAACAACGTATCAGGAACCGAAACAACCTCGAGCGCGTTCAGAAACGCAAATGAATCACCCGAGGGAGTAAACGTGAGCTCCAGATGATCCGTAGCTACATTCAGAGAGTATTCCTTCATAACTCTGGAACTCACAGTGAAATCACTCAAAAGAACATGTGTTTCTGAAGAAACAGAGAATTTTGCTGAGACCATTTGGAAGTTTTGGTACTGAAAAGGATTGAAATGGAGACGAATCCAGTGACGGCCTCTAGCAACGGAGAATCTGTACTTAGAGATTCCGGTGAAGATTCTCGCCGTCTGGTAAATATCTGAATTTGAATTGCGATTACTGGCGGCGAGGATTTCATTAGGAGAGGTTAGAAAGTTTGAAGCAAGGTTATCAGAGATAAACACTCGACTAGTGACAGTGACGTTGGTTGATGATCCACAGTTGATGAGGTAATTATCCACTGGTACGTATCCATAGCAGAGGAAGATTAAGCAAGGAATCGATAAAATCCAAATCAAAAATCCAAACTTTTCACCACCCATCTTCACAAAACCTGGAAATTTTAAATAATTCGATGGGAATAGACAAAGAATCTATCAGCTAGATTCAAGGGATATACGACATGAGCAAATCAACGGTTTTGTTTTACCAAAGATGACAACTTTATAACGACAGATAAAAATAAAATCATAACGGATAAAATTAAGTAACAAAAAAAACAAATTTTTTGTACCTTAAAGAGTAAATTGTTCCATGAAAGGTACAAAAGTTGAGGATCAGCTGATAGATTGATCTCCAGATTTTGGCTTTTGTGTAATAAAATTTGGGTTTGGAAATTGGAACAGAGTAGTAACAAACAAGAGATGGGTTTTTTTGTGAACTCTGCAAACATGAATATATAAAAAGTTATTAATTTAATATTTGTGTATTAGATGCAACGACAAATAAATTGACGTGAGCAAATATAGGAGACGAAGGGATTGAATTGAATTGTCAGTCTGATTTTTTCTGATGGCTATGAAAGTTAGGAAGAAGACGAAAATTTCCCAGATTTTACCATAAAAAACTGCACAAACGTTAGTGGGTATGTTACATTACCACTTTTTAATCTGTAAAGAAATAGCGATAATTTAACTTTTTCTCTACAACAATACTATATATTTTTCTTGTTAATTATAATTATAATTATAATATCATTTTTGTATGCAATCGTCGGTTCGTCACTCACAGTCACATATGCTAAATCTCAAATATATACTTTCTTTATTCCAAAAAATTAAGGATGGTAGTGGAGGTTGGAAAAAAAGTCAACATATGTAGGTTGTGTAATTTTTTTTAAGGATATACCAAACTTCCGACCATATTTATGAAGAAAGCACGGGACACATGATTTTTTTCGGCATCTGTTCATGCATTATAAATAGATTATCATGAGTTTACTATTCCATGTTCGTTCTGTTGGAAGTTCATTTCAAGTTTTTTTTTTTTTGTCACAATAGTCTCATTTCAAGTTTTTGTTACTAGTTAATTGAGCTATTAAGTTTTATACTTAAAGTATCATACACTACTTAGCCTTGAGATTTTTCATAAATCAAAACGAAACAGAAGCTTAAAGATTTTAAATGAAATGAGGTGGTCACATACATATATGTGTCAAAGATCTAGAAGTTCTAGATTGGATATAAATGAAGAATGACGACATTAACCGCCCCTACTTTTCATCTAAATGGAACATGACATACAATAGAGTTTATCTGAAAGGATCGATAAGATGTCGCTATATTTACTAAAATTATCTATAATATGATGAGCCCACTATGTTTTTCTTGACAATTGGGAACTTATAATATAATTCTTGGATATCAACGTATAAATGATCATTTACATAATCTAGTGCTTGTGTTAGTGTCGTGTGTAATATCCAAGTTCAAGCATGTATCATATGTTGTACAAAATAGTTTCAGCCTAAAATGATATTTGTGGACCTGTGTTGTCTACCGACACATTTGTTTGGACAGTGGAAACAACAATTCTATACTATGTTAAAGCATAATCAAGAAGAATAAAATAAAAATTGGTTGAGATGTCGCAAGGAGAATGACTTTTAGATTTGTTTATATTGATTCACTTAAAACAAATACAACATAAAATTCAAATTTACACATATTAACATAAATTGAGTTGTATGTTGTGCTAAGATTACTTAGTGATATTTTAAAGCCCATGCAAAAATAACTTATCTTCTAAAGAAACGGCCTTTTTCTTATTTTTTGTAAACTTTGACAAGCTTAGATCATATGATTGAATTGCATTAATGGACGTTATTTTAATTATCTTGAAAGATCTAACGTCATTTTCATGTTAACTAAATACAAAACATCTTAGCATTCATAGCTGAATAAGAGGCATAGTTACTATTCAACACTTTTAGCTTTAACTACAACCTTCAAAACACACAATTTTGTCGTTTTGTTTGATTTAGGCTTCGTAATCTTGTAAACAGAATTCACCTACTTCAGTATTTCTTCTTTTACACTACGATTTCATGATTCCACAAAGTAAAACATCAACATCATTCTTGATTTGGAAGTAAAATTGTGAATCGTGTATCTAATGGGCCTGGTCAAATAGGCCCAAACATGGATCCGCAAATAAGGAATTTTTCTCCTTACAAAAGACACTCTTTCTGAGTAAGAAGGTTTCGTGGGGCCTGTCGTGACCTCTGAAAGTTCCCTCCATCACCAATCATTCGGCACAAAACTAATATTTATATTTTGTTTCCTTTATTTATTTTATTTAATAAAATATTTATCGATCCCAATTTTCTAAATCTTGCTTCTTCTCTCGTTCCTATATCCGTTTTCCGATTTAGGGCACCAAATTGAATCAAAATCTCCGCTTCTTCCCAATTTACGAAACTTCACGAAAAATCTTCTTCGGATTCTTCTTAACCCTTTCTCTCAATTTTTCTTCCAGAGTTTTCTAATTGGGCACTGTTTCTCTTCTTCTTCTTCTTCTTCCTCCGTACGCATCCTTCTCCTTTTTACTGTTGAGTGTGAACAGATTTAAACAACGTCATTTCTAGGGTTTTCGGAGTTCAATTTTGTTATCTTACTATTGAATTTGCATCGCGATAGCTGAATTTAGGATCCTGTGTTGTTGCTCAGTCGTATTATTACAACTGTTGAATTACGCTTGCGTTTGATTGTTTTTTTCTTTATTGGATCCTCGTGAGGTTTTTTTTTCTTGTTCTGAATCGTTTCCTGGACTTCTGATTTCCTGCTAGAAGTTTATTTCATGGTTGCTGATTCATTATCTTCTTGTTTCTAGATGAAAGTTTACTGTGTATAAACCTTCAAAGGATGAGAATTTCAATCTTACTTTGAACAATATGTAGTTTATACAGTAGCTTCGTCTGTTGTTGCACCATGGTTGATAAGATTTATGTCTCCTTTGTTTGGTTTATTGAATTCTTCCTTTTTTCCAGGCTATTCATTTCTGAGTAATCGTTTATTCCATCTCAGATTGTAGGCGGTTTCGCGTCTTGTCACCGAATGATACATTGTCTCACGTGAGATTGTCAGTCAGTTAGTGCAATGTCAAACCTTCATGTACCTTCCTATTCACCTTGAGAATATTTTTAGTGTGCTTAGGATAACGTTTGCTTAATTATGCGTACCATTTCTCATCCATCAACTCTTGTGCTCTTTCCTTTGTAGTCATCTCTCAATGGTTCAGCTTCGAATTTACCAGATGGTTCGGGCAGATCGTTTACTGCTTCTTATTCTGGACAATCTGGTGCACCGTCTCCCTCTTTTCATCATACTGGTGGGTGTTATTCTTATCTTGACCTTCTTCTATATTTTGCGTCGTTCTGAACTTATATAACTTCTACATATTCTTCATGCAGGAAATCTTCAGGGACTTCATAATATTCATGGGAACTATAATGTCGGGAACATGCAAGGTACACTTACATCAAGAAACTCAAGTATGAATAGTATACCATCTGCCGGAGTTCAACAACCTAATGGGAGTTTTTCCAGTGGAAGATTTGCTTCAAATAATCTACCTGTTAATCTCTCTCAGGTGCATGTTGTTTAAAATTTTGTGAAAAAACGGCTCTTGTTCTTAATCTGTGTCTTATATTATACGATGATTGCTTTGTAGTTGTCCCATGGTAGCTCACATGGGCATTCGGGAATCCCAAATAGAGGTCTTAATGTTGTTGGCAACCCTGGATTCAGTAGTAACGCTAATGGAGTTGGTGGTTCTATTCCTGGAATTCTCTCTACATCTGCAGGACTCAGTAATCGGAATAGTGTTCCAGGGATGGGAATATCCCAATTGTTGGGAAATTCAGGTCCTCGAATAACAAATTCAATGGGAAACATGGTTGGTGGAGGTAACTTGGGGAGGAATATTAGCTCTGGTGGATTGTCTATTCCTGGTCTGTCTTCACGACTAAATTTGGCAGCAAATAGCGGATCAGGATTAAATGTTCAGGGACAGAACCGAATGATGGGTGGAGTACTTCCTCAAGGTATATATGATTTATCGAGTCCTTTCCATTTGCTGTCTTCAAGGTTTTTTTTGCCTTTCATTTGATACAACTGAGCCGAGCCTTGTTTAACTTCTTGTTATAGCATTGTAAATAAAATAGAATATATTGCTTCATGGAGTACACCTTTTTACTGGTCTAGTAGCTAGGAGGTCCTGTGGAAAATAAGTTAGAATAATTAGTCATTTAGGGGGTAGGATTGATATCAGCAGTTGAACTTGTTTTGCTTTTGTAGTCTATACTTCTCTAGACTCACGTGAGTACGTTAGAATGTAGAGAAAGCAGTACTCTGGGATTGTTTGGACTTTGTAAGACGAGCTTGTTTACTTTACACAAAATCTTATTTAATTAAACATGCAATTAGTTAGCAGCTGCTGTATGTGGAAATAGCAGTAAAAATTTAATTGTAAAATTGTATGGTACAGGATCTCAGGTCATGTCTATGCTGGGGAACTCCTATCATACTGGTGGTGGCCCGCTTTCGCAGAATCATGTTCAGTCAGTTAACAATATGATGCTCAGTGATCATCCTAACGACAGCTCTCTATTTGACATCAACAACGATTTTCCCCAGCTGACAAGTCGTCCTGGGTCTGCTGGTGGCACTCAAGGACATCTAGGTAGTCGGTTTATCTGAAGATCTTTTGAAATTCATATACTTAATATAACATAAGTTTTTGAAAAGATTTTCCAAATCATGTCTTGTTTCCTCATACTCTTGCGGTGGTGTTTTTAGGCTCTTTGAGGAAACAAGGTTTAGGAGTTCCACTTGTCCAACAAAACCAGGAGTTCAGCATCCAAAATGAAGACTTTCCTGCCCTTCCTGGATATAAAGGTGCTGGTCTTTTATTGTCGATAACTTTGTATTGTATTGTGCATAAAGTTGGGTCTTGCAGACTTTATGTGCACGTAGTGAGGAATATCGTCTCTAGTTTCCCCTATCTTGAAAAGTTTTCCTCTATGCTATTCTCCAAAATCTCATGAAAGTCCGTTTCCAAGTTCATAAACTTCTTAGCTTCCTTCATATTATAGCTTATTGCATGAGAAAGATGATAAGATGTGCTTCTTAATGATGTAAGCTAAACCTGCTGGATCATTCACAAGCGTAGTAGATTTGTTGCAGGTGGTAATTCTGAGTATCCTATGGATTTGCATCAAAAAGAACAACTGCATGACAATGCTATGTCAATGATGCACTCTCAAAACTTTTCTGTAAGCTTTAGACTGTTTCGAAGTTAACAAAGTGTTGTCCTGCCTTTTTCTGTTGATATGGTTGTTGATGTGAATTAATGTTTGGATATTGCAAATTTGCAGATGGGTAGATCTGGTGGTTTCAACTTGGGAGCAACATATTCATCACATCGTCCACAACAACAGCCACAACATACTTCATCTGTGAGTGGCAGTCTCTCCTATCCCTATATGTATACAAGCCGGAACTTTCTTCAATTTGCATATCTCATATTATTATGGTACTGCATCATGTGGTTGGGCCACACTTGCTCCAACTACCGTATCTTATCATTTAATTCTTATTTAATACCAGACTGGTGGGCTACAGGGTCTTGGCCTTAGACCTCTAAGCTCGCCTAATGCAGTTTCCAGTATTGGTTATGATCAGCTTATTCAGCAGTATCAGCAACATCAAAATCAATCCCAGTTCCCTGTGCAACAGATGTCATCAATCAACCAATTTAGAGATTCTGAGATGAAATCGACACAGTCAGAGGCAGATCCTTTTTGCTTGCTTGGCTTGTTAGACGTACTAAACAGGAGCAACCCTGAATTGACCTCACTTGCTCTTGGCATCGACTTGACGACGCTAGGATTGGATTTGAATTCAACTGGAAATCTCTACAAGACATTTGCGTCTCCTTGGACAAATGAACCGGCAAAGAGCGAGGTCGAGTTCACAGTACCAAATTGTTACTACGCCACAGAACCTCCGCCTCTAACTGTAAGTTCCCTCTGTTGTTGCGAGTAGTACCAACAAAGTATTTTCTCGATTTTGTTAACAAATGTGTCATTATTTCCGTTTGTTGCAGCGAGCTAGTTTCAAAAGGTTCTCCTACGAGTTATTGTTCTACACATTTTACAGGTCTGTTATTAGATCAGCATTCAGCGTCACATTTGCCCAACTCCTAAATTAACCTTGGGCTTTTAAACTTATTACTTTGCTCTAATTATTGTTCCAGTATGCCAAAAGATGAAGCACAGCTGTACGCAGCAGATGAACTGTATGTTTTTTCTCTACTGTAATCTTTGATCTATTCGTTTACTCCGCTCTCTTTGGCTGAGACTTTTGAGTTCGATTGACATGTTGCAGTTACGAAAGAGGTTGGTTTTACCACAAGGAACTCAGAGTATGGTTCTTCAGAGTCGGGGAACCTTTAGTCAGGGCAGCTACATATGAAAGAGGAACATACGAATACCTTGATCCAAATTCGTTCAAAACAGTGAGAAAGGTAAGCCGACGATTATTGCAGGAATATCTATTTCCTTGTTCTCGAATTTGCAGTGTTATGAGTGAATTTTGCTGGTGATGGTTATCGCAGGAACATTTTGTTATCAAGTACGAGCTTATGGAAAAGAGACCAAGCTTGCTGCAGCTTTGACGACAAGTAGGTTTGTTCAATTAGTAGCATCTTTACAATGTAAAGCTTTTCTCTTCATTTCTCTTTCTTTCTTTCTTTCATGCAAGTTCTATTGATTAGAAACCAAAACCATGACATATCACATTTTCAATTTTTAACCCCAAGTTTCCCAAAAAGGTAATCACAATTACTTTCCATGGTCATTTCTTCTGGTTCAAGCATGACATGAACAGGCAATAAATAAGTTGAGATTTTGATCACAGTAACTGATACTTGAATCGAATCATTTAGATTTTTTTTTTTTTTAGTTTACTTGTTTAGTAAATATGTTGTCTATGTTTGTCACAAAAACGTGGCTCAGTTCTTGTATATATGGAGACAAAAAAATCCATTAAAAGATTGTTGACATTCTCGGAAATTTAGTGCCAACTGTTATTGCGAGAACTTACTATAGTTTTCCTTTGGCGAAAAGCTAATAATCTTAAATCTTGATTTTGTCCTCTTTTCTCTGAGTTAGATTTTCTTAAATTCCACTTCCGACCTATTAAGAAATGGGCTTTTGCAAAGAAGATCCGCTTCACTGAGCCCGTATCTCGAAGAGGATAATACAACAACAAAGCAAAACGGCACGTAGTTTTAATTGTAACCAAGGATTGCATTTCGGTCTTGTTTCAACAAACGAAACTTCCTGAAATGCCAAGAAAAATCTGGTCATTTCACCACAGTGATCATTGTGTATGTGTTCTAAAGACTCCAAGCGAAGGTTTTAGAAAAAGGAGCATTTTCTATTCTATTCAAGAAACTCGAAGAACATTCTCTCTTCATCCTCTAACTTCCCTATAAATATGTCCTTTGCTAATCAGATCAAATCAGCAGGAAAATCAAGAACCAAAAGTCTCCCGAAAAGCAACGAACAATGTCTCTCATTCCAAGCATTTTTGGAGGACGCAGATCAAACGTCTTTGATCCGTTCTCGCAAGACTTATGGGATCCATTCGAAGGATTCTTCACGCCATCTTCTGCGTTGGCAAACGCTTCAACCGCTCGTGATGTGGCAGCGTTTACAAACGCAAGAGTGGATTGGAAGGAAACGCCGGAGGCACATGTGTTCAAAGCGGACTTGCCAGGCCTGAAGAAGGAAGAAGTCAAGGTTGAGGTTGAAGACAAGAACGTTCTGCAGATTAGCGGAGAGAGGAGCAAGGAGAACGAAGAGAAGAACGATAAGTGGCACCGTGTGGAGAGAGCTAGTGGGAAGTTTATGAGAAGGTTTAGGTTACCGGAGAATGCAAAGATGGAAGAAGTGAAGGCAACAATGGAGAATGGTGTGCTTACGGTTGTGGTTCCGAAAGCGCCTGAGAAGAAGCCTCAAGTCAAGTCCATCGATATCTCCGGGGCTAATTGAATATGAAGATGAAGATGAAATATTTGGTGTGTCAAATAAAAAGCTTGTGTGCTTAAGTTTGTGTTTTTTTCTTGGCTTGTTGTGTTATGAATTTGTGGCTTTTTCTAATATTAAATGAATGTAAGATCTCATTATAATGAATAAACAAATGTTTCTATAATCCATTGTGAATGTTTTGTTGGATCTCTTCTGCAGCATATAACTACTGTATGTGCTATGGTATGGACTATGGAATATGATTAAAGATAAGATGGGCTCATAGAGTAAAACGAGGCGAGGGACCTATAAACCTCCCTTCATCATGCTATTTCATGATCTATTTTATAAAATAAAGATGTAGAAAAAAGTAAGCGTAATAACCGCAAAACAAATGATTTAAAACATGGCACATAATGAGGAGATTAAGTTCGGTTTACGTTTATTTTAGTACTAATTGTAACGTGAGACTACGTATCGGGAATCGCCTAATTAAAGCATTAATGCGAACCTGATTAGATTCACCGACCCTCCTATCGTGTCGACCTTTCTGTTTCTTAGAATTTTTTGGTAGTCTATGTACTAATAATGTCAGCTTCGTATTTATTTCATAAGCAATTTGCATTTGCAATTTGTTTTTTACTTTTATTTTTATTGTATTGTGGAATGTGGACTCGTACCAACATGAAGTTATATACCACCAAAAAAATTACAGTTAGTCAAAAGATTCACGAGTGAGAGCTACTTATGATTGTCTTTTACGTATATGTCTAATTGTCTATTTGCTCAATAATCTTTGTACTTTCTTTTGTCGTTGATAAAATCACAAAGTTCCAAAAGTAATCGAATGATTTGCTTTTAAGAAAAGAAGAGCTCAATAATTCAACATATATCTGTACACACATAATTGAATAAGATATTCGACACATCAATCACTATAGGTTACATTATAACCACACAAATTAAAGAAAAGAAAAAAAAAAAACTAATATCACGAGATTCTCATTCAATGACTACTACGTCCGCCACGAGCTTTACCCGTACTCGACGAACCAGTTCCGGATCCGGATCCGGATCCAGACCCACCAGCTGTCGAAACACTCCCTGAGCCTCTAGACCCAAAGTAAAGATCCGAGAGGTAATTCCCAATATCTTCAGGGGTATATCTGGAAATAGCCTCATTATCTCCAACCATACCATATGCAAACCGGTTCATCCGGTAAAACTCGGTACAAACCAGCATAAGTTTCTGACTCAACGTGATTTTAATCTGGTCCCTAAGTTTCGGGTCGGGTATAACCCACGAAGTCTGTTTCCGGTACGACGTCTCAAACTCATCGTTGAATCTCGCCACCAAAACCTTAGCTTCCTCCGGCGAAATCTCATCCGTCGGAATCTCCGGTAGTAAATCCAGCACTTTCCCCCACGCAAGCTTCTCAAACTTATCAGCATACAGCTTCACCTTCTCTTCATGCCTAAACACCCAATCGTCTCCGAGAAGAACCTTCAGAGTCGACGATCGGACTTTAACGACGACGTATTGGAGATTGTTAGCGAGGAAGAGATAAGACAAAGCAACGTCTTTATACGGCTGAGCTTTACCGTCGATTTTACAAAGCGTGAGTAAAATCACCCAAGCGATACGTACAGAGACCGGAGACGAATACAGATCCTCCGGATTCGCTTCATCGCCGCCGCTTATGTATAAAGAATCCGGCAACGGCGTCGGCACACTCAGCTTCCAGTTTTCGAATATCGCAGCGATGGAATCACTGTAATCAGCGAGGAAGGAGAGGTAATTCATAACGTAACGAGTCAGAGGATGAACACCACCACCGATGATCGGAGTCTTCGAGGTTTCTTTCTGAATCGCCGATTCGAAATCCGTCATCATCAACCTCGTCGCATCGCCGAGTCTAGCTAACGAGTTTATCACCTGAGATCTAACCGCAGCAGCTGATTCGAAGTAGAAGATTGATTCAATCTCAACATAGAGATTCGCAAGAGCTTCATACATATCCAGAAACCGAAACATTTTCTCCGGAGTTAACTTTTTGATCTTGGAAGCATATTCCGGGAAAGTGAAGAGAATCAATGCTCCTTCTTGAGTAATCTCAGTGAAAGAAGATTCAACGATTAAACCAGAGGAAGAGAAAACATGATCAGCTAAAATCCTCTCACCGAAGAACAATTTTCTAACAGCTAATTTCACAGCTTTTAGCCATGTTTTGATCTTTGATTCGAGAATCTCCCAATCCATTTTCTGAACCTGATGAAGATTGAATCTCTCCATTTGCAGATTATGCAGCGTCTCATCAACAATCGATTTCCGTACGGTTTTATAAACCCTAACGCATTCCTTAGCGTAGCCGGTAGAGATCATACAATCAGCAATCATCTTGAGATCATCCATTGCGTCGGAATCTCCACCGGAGAATCTATGCTCTTCGTCGGCGTTTTCTTCGTAACTGCTTTCGTCTTCGGAATCGGAGACACTAGTCGTAGTCGAAGTACTGAATCTCGATGATCTGTAAGAACGTACAGAGACACATTCAGGATCTAAATACTCACGGTTCGCTTTTAAAACACGATGAAACTCTGATTCGAGAAGCTTCATCGCCGATTGCATTAGATTCTGTGCGTAGATTAGCTTCTCCGAGGAAGGGTTAACGGAAACCAAACGATGCATCGTGCTTTGTAGATGTCTAACGGCTGTAACAAACTCCTCTGCTTCACGACGACTGTTGGTGGAGAAGAGGAAGTCGTCGGAGGAAGAAGCAGCCGGAGAAGTCCATTTTGATATGACGGTGTTGATGTTGCTCATACATTCTTGAACAGCTGATTCCGCGAGAGAGAGATGAGCTGTTGGTTTCTCCGGTGGAGGAGATGATCGGAATAAATGCTTCCCCATTTTTGTGGTTTGCTCTGTTTTTATTTTTTGGTACCGTCTCTTTTTATGTGTGTGAAGAAGAAGGTACTCTGTTTTTTTTTTTTGGTTACTCTTTAACAAAAATAAAACTTCTGGTTTGTTGTTTGTTTGTTTGGTTTTTGTAATCAAAAAGTGAAGTAGATAAGATGAGGAAGGTGGAGGAATGAGCTATATATATTATAGAAACGACGGCTTTTTCAATGAAATATACGTATATGCGTATATGTGAGTGTACGTATAGATATGTGGAGAAGAATGGTTGATTAGTCAAACGCGGTGTCAAATAAGACAAGACATTGGGGAAAGTCAATTCTGACGAAGTTTTTATTTTTACATTTATTGCTGCTTTCATCTGCAGCTGTGAATTTTGCATAGTTTACCGTTTTCGAAAAGAGGTGCTATTAAATACACTAGTAGTAATTCACCAACCAAATTACCAAAATATCACAAAAGGTAAATCTGTAGGATTCGTAAGAATTAATGTTTATATCCTAAAACTGTCAATATTAAATGTCACGAAATTGCAAAACTAATATACCCTTAACTGAAAAATCCTTGGCTTTGATTGGGTTAAGTACTAAGTAAGTACGTCATCTATGATCTATGATTCTTGGTTAAACAATAAACAATTAGTTTGAGAGAGTTGTTGAATATAAAATATATATTATAAGTGATACGATGATCTTAAATTCTTGGAAACTCTCGTGCACAAATCAGGACAGCAAAATTTTGTGTGGTATGAATTTTAGAATAAAATGAATGTTAGTACGTGTGTTACAGTTAGTTTTTATCAGTATTGTATTAATATATTTAACGGATGTAATGGAAAAACACAATTAGCTTTTTTTATGATACAAACTGTTAGTTAGCTTTCTACTAGATTTGTATTTTTGGAACCGAAGATTTTGAGGAAGGTTCCTTTGCCTTATAAGTTGAAAATTGCGTACTGCCGCCACATAAATGAAATCAACAGTTTATTTGTTAACAGATGTTCAAAGATCCTAAATTGCCAAAACACGACTACTAATTCATAGTTTTCTCCATCTCTTTAATTATTAGGGGAGAAGAGAACACAATACAAAATTTCCCATCTTAAACCATTTTCAGTAGGTTTCATCGGTGTCAAATATAAATCTAATTAGCAGTCAGATATTAAATCAATTTAAAGACTCTTGCTTCAGATTTTAAAATATTTTGTACAGTTAAATATGTTCCCAATCAAAATTTTATTGTGAAGTTAAAACTATTCATAAACACACAGCAGATGTTGAAATTACATCCTAAATTTCATAATCATATTCAAAATCATAGAAATTTAAAAGTTTAATATAGGATAGAAGTTAAAACTTTCACTGTCATTTTAATTGTGTTTAGTTAAGAATAGATGAAAACAACAAGACTGGAGACAATACGGCTCTTGATTCGGTAAAATTCTGATATTGTCTAAGCTCTCTAGTCTCAAAGCGATTTCATAAAATGATATAAAATTACCGTAATCAACCGACCATACTTTTAACTAAAAAGATAATTCAACCGACAATCAAACGAAACGGCAGTTACCAAAATTCAACGTGAGGAAGGTAGCATGATAATATATGCATGTAAATTATGTGTTTGAAGAATAATTATGTTATTTTAATCATTGTTTCTGAAATTAGTTTGCTAACGGAAAATTGCAATAATTTCTCTTTCTTTTGTCGTCGAAAAGTAAAACAATTCTAAAACGGGAAAAAGACAGTGAAAAAGAGAGAATCTAAAGATTGATTTTAACATAAGTAACACGTGAATCGAGTGGAAGTTGCCGACTAGGATAAAGCTAATGTCACCCACCACTCATGCAATTCAAATGGTCCTCATTCTCCATGGCCCCTAGGGATTTCGACTAGACAGGAGCCGACCCACTTGTTCTCTTTTTAGAGCACTTAGTTTTTGTTTTCTTTTATGTTTGGTCCGAGTAAATCATATAAAATTAAGAATTTGACCTTACTAAGTTTGACCGCTTTATTTACGGGTCTATCCAAATAACCTGTTTAAATTATATATAGATAGATAGTCCATCAACGACTACTTTGTTAATAGTCTCATAATAGTTCATTTCATTCGTTAGATATCATACATAATCGGTATTCTATGTGAGATGTTAGCTCTGTTCTCATGAACTGATAAGAGTGTTTTGTTGTAGAAGTTTTGATCTTGTACCAATTCCAATGAAACCCAAAAGAAAAACTGAGAGAGTTTGATATAATCGGGGGTTGAGCTGAAGTTGGCAGCATAATCAGATTGGTTATATGTTAATTTAGCTGGTTTAAAGAGGATTTTTTAACTCAGATCGAGGCAAAATGCTGGCCAAACTTTCAGTTTGACACTATACAACCATATGCCATTGAATTCTTCATAAGACAAGCATTACGTCTATTGTGTTGCGTGAGATTTCTCATTAAGTTATAGAAAGGACGTCGATCACGGACCACCCATTCTATGTGTATAATAAGATCCATTCCAAACCACGTGTTTCATCGTCATCTTTCCATAAAACCATCCATTGTGCATATCATACAGTTCATACTTAGACTGATTCTTGGCATGCATCATTTTGCGTATATTTCATTCACAAACCTACTTTCAGTGTTTTTCGCTACATGATTTTGAAGATTAATCTCTCCCTAACTTACACTCATGTATGAAAACGTTTACAATGTAACTAAGGAAACTCCCGTGTAACTGTATAAATTAGTTTCATAGTCCTTCTATTTTATTCGTAACAGTACGTTTTGAAATTATATGCATACACATGATACATGGCACATGAATTTTTATCGCGAATATGCACACATCACACATGTGCATGTATGAATAAGACATACGTAGCCATGTATAGGTCTTTAATTATGTAGGCAAGACCTTCCTTATATACGCACCGGTTTGACTTTGAATTAGCAACTGTGAGTTGAACGGAACTTCGTCACGCAAAATATTGCTTATATAACATTTCCTTTGATATTATTTTTTGATTTGAAGACCAAAGTATTATTTTATATATAAGTATTTAACGAATCTATGATGAAGATATTAATTTTTTTGAATATTTATTATCGTCCAAGGTGTGAATTTTGGACCTTTCGTTAATTCGTTTTGACGTCGTCTTATAGTCACGAATTTATAACTTCCTTAAGAAAACGTCTTAATTTAGTGTTTTTGGTTCATCTTCGGTTGTGATGATCAACTAAATAAACTGACTAAAAACGAGGGAGCATAGCATAGAACGAAAAAGCTAATTTTCAAATTTTATACACACACAATTGATTAATTATTTTCAGTTCCGGCAGAAAGTTATAATCTTTGTATATGCAGTAGTTAATCAGCTAACTATTCAATGATTACCCTTAACAACCAAATTGTTATTTTTTTGAAACTTAATGAAAGTTTCTTTAGGGTTATATATGAATATATCTCTTCCTTTGAAGTATTCAAGTATGTTTTAGGAATGAAGAATAAGTCCACTATATATAAAGGACTGATACTCATCGCCATTTTTTTAAAAATGTAATACAAGACCTTATTATGATATTTACCAGATCAATCTCTTTCCTTCTTTGAATTATTCTTCTGATGATGACCAGGTACATTTTGATACTGCTAAAATTTCTTGAAGAATATTAAAATACTAAAAATACAAAATTGGTACATTTGAAAGTAAACAGAAAAAAGTGATTAAAGGGAAAGTCTTGCTGTTGGAAGTCAATCGGGATATCTCAAAGGCTTACATCAGAAATTCTAACCAACTACAACTACTTTTTTAATCTTTCAGCTGTGGTATCTATAATTGCACCAACTCAAAAAGAAAAATTCTATATAAACTATAATCTTCTTTTATTTTTACATAAATTTAGGTTTGAGATCAGTTTTTTTAGTTTTTGGTTAACTTAAATTTGGATTCAGTTTTTGTTTTAGATAGTATACACAAATAATGATCCATTTGATCTCGGAATAAATGATTTCGGTTTGATCTGGTTAGGCAAACTTGTGCAGAAGTATAACATTTTCATTGTCATCAATCTTTTTCGTCTAGCGATCAACTAACAAACAAGAAACACATGTACTCACTACTCATAATATAGATATATAATCAACTCTACGCGAGATCCAACAAAATTTTTAAAAAGATGAGACAAATACAACGAGTATATAAATCCTAGTTTCAGTTTCCTAACGGCTAGTTTTCTTTTGTTCTGAACTTCTGAGGGTTATATCAAGCGCAAAAACCTTTAACTGGTGTTATATTTCTTCTTAAGAGCTCTCAACCTTTTCGTACTGCGGAAGTTCTGGAGGTGGTGGTTGCGTTTGTGAATTTTTCTTGTTGTTCAGTAAGTTTTTCGCATATAAAGACCCGAAAACGATGACCTGATGGAGCAAACTTGGTTAGTCAAGAATCAAAAAGTATAATATAAAGTTCCGAACAATGTAGAAGGAACCGAAACTGTACCGATCCGATACATTGCTCCCAGCTAAGAGGATGAGAAAACCAAATGCATGAGAGCATGATGCTTGCAAGCTTTATTAAAAGACAGATTAGTCGGATTAGAAATCGGACGGTGTTGTCAGTTATGAAGACAGATTATTCAGACTGAGATCGAGTTTTCTTTTTACCTGTCTGGTCGTCATGATTGCAGCAAATGTTAGAGCACCAAATGTCCTAATTGTGTAAGAAATGAAGAACTGGCTCGCTGTTGCAACCTGCACATTATTAGTCTCTGGTAAGTTCAGTGGTAAACAAAGACAAGACAGGAAGATTGTATCATGAGACGTCATCAAAGCCTTTTGTTTCGGATTATAGATTTATGGATTTGTTTTATGAATATACATGCATGCATCTTGTGGATCTTAAAACTAATTTGGTCGAAACGACATGGCAATGCATTTACTAAGTAGAAGAATAGAGGAAGCTTAAAACTTACTGTGGAAAGCAGAGCGATGTCGAGTAAACAATCCCTATGCAGAGAAACAAAATCTACAGCTGGTAGTAGATGCCCTTGCAATATAAGTCCTACATCAACCATAAGATTTACATAATGGTAAGAACAGAGAATGATTGACCACATTGATCTTCTTTTTGAGGGTCTAAGCATTGAGGTCTTTTATGCAGAAGAGATGAATTCTGACTATGAGACACATTCAGAAACAGAGGAAACTTAAAATAGTTGCGACTAATGACATGTTGATATCACTAACATAAAACCTCACTTTAGCCTAGTAGTCATCAGCTGAAGATTGAATCAATTTTCATTCCAGAGGTCTAACAGTCAAAATAAACTGAACTCAGATATATAACTAAAGTAAACAAATAAAGAGAAAAAAAGAAGAGAAAAGTCTTCTTCCTAAAGAATTTTCTTAGGACCAGCCACCCACCAGGGAAAACGATTAATGGTCCAATGTCCATAGAAAATGACAGTGACAGAAAATGATGCGACTCTAACAGTATAGGTTCCAGAAACAAATAAGATTCTCACCAGTGAAACTCAAAACACAAGAACAAAGTGTTGTGTAGAATATTTGGTTATGTATCTCCATGTTATATCCTTTAAAGAGCTTGTCTTGGAATGTACTTGTAAAGCCGTCAAACCTGTTAGTGAGCCAATTACCATATACACAATCAATATTCCTTGTTTTAAAACAAGACAACAAAAATTTCAGTATATTCGCATAAACAATAAAACAAGTAACACGGATACACATACCCAAGATAACCAGCCATAAGGGAAACACCCCAAACAGTATTTTCCCTTCCCTTATTGTATGGACTAACATCATCTCCTGCCTACAAATCAGGTTTACATAAACAAACATGATGTTCATGGTAAATATGATAGTCTAACTAACCGAAGCTTTTGATTGGGTATAGAGGTTTATACCGGAAAGAGAATAAAGACAGAGCAGCCAAGGGTCACCAGAAAAGCCACTAAATAGTCAAAGCCCTTATACTTCTTCTGCATAATGAGCGTTCCCCACACCTATATAGAGCACAAATATAAGAATGGTGGATGCTAAACTCAAAGGCATGAGTTTCCAGCTCTGAAAAACTTACCATTACTGGTATCATTTTGGCACACTTTGCAAGAGTTTGGACAGGGAAGCTCACATACTTGAGAGCCTGGAGGCATTACAGATAGCAAAAAGCAATAAGCAGCAAAAAGTAGGCATACAAAGTTCATACATTAAAATAAAAATCCAACCTCATATTGACATGTTGTAGTTAAGATGTTAGTCACTGATATAAGGCAATATTTATAAACCGGAGCTACAGGATCCAAAACTTTCTTGCTTGCCTACAAATTAAAAAAGAAAAGCCAAAAAGGGTTACATAAAACTTTAGCAAATAAGTATAAACACAAAGTTGGTGTTTTTAGCTAGTTTACCAGTAAAGCACCAGCAGAGACAGCTGATGTAGTAAGCCGATTGCAGAAAACAAGAAACAAAGAGTGCTTAAAAAACTCCTTGTTCACTCCATAAGGAACTCTCATTATCTTCTCCTACAAAACCACAATCACAAAACAAAAGAAATTTGTAAGAAAGGGGAGACATTTCACAGAGAATGGTATCATGAAAACAAGACAGACCTGAAGAACACCGTAGATTACAAGAGTAGACATAATGCCGGAAACTGCGAATACACCTTTCCATAATTTGTTCTCTTTCACTCCTCCGTTTACTAATTCTGGCTCAGCCATGGACCATCCACCTCTGAACACAAAACCCACCATTAATGAACCAAATCTAATCACACAATACAAGCTCCGATTTTGTAATGTAAGCGTGAGAAATCACAGTGACTAGTGACTGTAACACACCTTTGAGCTCGGAGATTTCAAGCTAGACGACGGATTGGTAAGAGTACAACGGCTGATCCGGTGAGATCGGAGAAAAATTGTCTCTGTCTCTCTCTCACGCTCCTTTTGTAAACCGTTCTCCGGCGACTTCTCCGTCTGGATCCGATTTGCTCCTCCACCGTCCTCTTTCTCTCAATTCCTTTATTTCCGCCCTTTTTAAAGTTGTGTTCGTTGATGTTTTCCAAGTATAGGCCACGTCAGCAATAAGACAAAGGTCAAAACCTTCTAAAGGACCCAGAGGGTTTCCGTTTATGTGATAGTTCTTCATGATCAACATGTGTGGCCCATGAGAAACACCAGTTAAGTTAGTACGATGACGACGAAAGAAGATAAATCCTAAACTCGTGGTCGTGATTTTTTTCCCTTCCAACCTTAAAAATATGTCTGAAATTTTAAAATTTTCAGATTTTGGTTTTGTGTTGAGAACAACTCCAAAGAGACGAGAAGCAGCGAATCGTACGAGCAGAGAGATATATGTTTCATTACGTCGATGATGGATTCTGCTTTATATCATCCTCGAATCTTTTTCGCTCACAGCTTCATCAATGGCTTGTATAGTTCTCCTAGGTTTGCTAATACTTGCTGGAGATTGGTTAGTCGTTCAAGTTGGGAGATCAAGGCTAGTGAGAATAGTGATCGCAATGTGTTCGATGAAAATCCTGTTAGGAAAACCGACGGGTCGTTGTTTGATTCTGCTTCGTTTGAGACAGTTGACGCGGAAATCACGCCTGAGACTGATGATTTCTTCGTGAGTGACGCAGAGGGTGATCCAGATTGTCCTACTCAAGGTTATTCCTCTATTGAACTTGCTCTTCAAGCTCTACGCAAAGGAAAGGTTTGTTCTTTGACGATTTTCTTGAAGACCAGTGATTATGATGATCTGTTTTTACAGTTGTATAGATTTGGTCTTACTAAAAAATTGTCACTTATGTTTCAGTTTGTGATCGTTGTTGACGATGAAACCGGAGATGTTGAAGGGAATCTGATCATGGCTGCAACTCTTACGAGTCCAAAAGACATAGCTTTTCTGATTAAGAATGGTTCAGGTATTGTCTCAGTTGGTATGAAGAAAGAAAACCTTGAAAGATTAAGCCTTACACTTATGTCACCTGAAATGGAAGACGAAGATTCCTCTGCTCCAACTTTCACCATCACTGTGGTAACGATTTGGATATAGTTCTCAAGAGGGTTTCATTGTGTCTATGTTCTGATAAAGTTCTTGGTTACAGGATGCAAAATCTGGAACATCAACTGGAGTATCAGCTTCAGACAGGGCGATGACGGTTCTTGCACTTTCGTCTCTCGATGCTAAACCAGATGATTTCAGGAGGCCTGGTCATGTATTCCCTCTCAAGTACAGAGATGGTGGAGTTTTAAGGAGAGCTGGTCACACCGAAGCTTCAGTGGATCTAATGATATTGGCTGGTTTACGTCCCCTCTCTGTTCTTTCAGCTATTCTTGATCAAGAAGATGGGTCTATGGCTTCACTGCCGTATATGAAAAAGCTTGCTACGGAACATGATATCCCCATTGTATCGTTGACTGATTTAATCAGGTTAGAGAAGAAGAAGACCATGTATTGAAAAGATAGAAAACACTGGATACAAGTAATTATCTGAAGTTTTATATACTTGTAGATATCGAAGAAAGCGAGATAAGCTTGTTGAGAGAATCACAGTGTCTCGTTTGCCTACCAAATGGGGTCTTTTCCAAGCTTATTGTTATCGATCTAAACTCGATGGAACCGAAAATATCGCCCTCGTTAAGGTACAAAATCACGACTTACTTCTAAATCTTGATCAATGTGCATTGGTGTCATCTCAGAACAACCAACTGGATATTCGAATTTAAGACCAGTCTTGTGTTTGTTTCTGTCTGAATCGTGACCAGGGAAACGTTGGAAATGGTGAGGACATTCTGGTGCGAGTGCATTCAGAGTGCTTGACAGGAGACATTTTTGGCTCAGCACGGTGTGACTGTGGAAACCAATTGGACTTAGCCATGGAGTTAATCGAGAAAGAGGGAAGAGGAGTTGTTGTGTATCTCCGTGGCCACGAAGGAAGAGGCATTGGCCTTGGTCACAAGCTTAGAGCTTATAACTTGCAGGACGAAGGACACGACACTGTTCAGGCCAATGTTGAACTTGGCCTATCCATTGATTCTCGTGAATACGGTATCGGTGCTCAGGTTAGCCATATTATATCGGTTTGATTTGGCTACATTAAGGACTAACTCATAGCCATTGATATGATTGCTTTCTCTCAATTTTATTGGTTTTGGAATGGCCCAATGTAGATGCTACGAGACATAGGAGTGAGAACAATGAGACTAATGACGAATAACCCTGCCAAATTCACTGGTCTGAAAGGGTACGGACTCGCTGTAGTTGGCCGTGTGCCGGTGGTGACACCAATCACCAAGGAGAACAGAAGATATATGGAGACCAAACGCAAGAAGATGGGTCACATTTATATCTCTGATAACAACGATCAGCCATTAGCTTGACCCAAAAGCTTTTGATAGAAACACACACTTTTGAATTTTGTATTTATAAATTGATTCATTCTTATGTAATCATCAACCACAATTACTTTTTTTCTGGAAGATTTGACATAAAATCGAATTATAGTTTTATATAGAAGGGACAAAAATAATCACCCAACAACTTATAAAACTGCTCGTAGTAGTAGGAATCTAGAATCTTGTAAAATGATCGATTCGCTACTCTAATCTCTGCCTCTTTCCGGTTAACATCGATTGATCGATAACCAAACTCGAACCGAACCCAAAACTATTAACCGAACCAGAACACGTCATAGAATCACATTTACTATCAACATCGGACCCTCTAAACGAGATAGAAGGTAACTCAAAACGCTGCGATTGCGTTTGAGGCGGCGGGTTTATCCATTTTGGTAGCGGTCCAGCCAAAAGAAGCGTTTCAAGAAGCGGTCCAGCTTCAACCACCGCTTTCAAAAGCTTTCCCGTTTCTGGAAAAGCTTTCCCCATCACAAGAACGTCTAGAGGATCAATCTGCTGATGATGATTATGAGCCGTTGGATCTTCAAGATTCGTCAACGGCTGAGGATGGATGTTGAGGAAGGTGGAGAGTTCTGAGGAAGAAGAAGAAGATACATCTTGAGAGTGAGAGAAGCTGTTTGATTTAGTGAGGCTTCTTGAATTAGGGTTTTGTTGGGTATGGAAGATGAATTGAGATAACTGTTGTCTAGCTTCGTCTCTTTCTTGCTGAGTGAATTTGAGGAGATTGAGAAGTTGGTTCACTTCTTCTCTGTGTGTTCTTGATTTCTCATTAGCTTCCATTTTCAGTGTCTCTAGTTCGAACAGAGTGCTCTGTAGATTCTGCCTCATCTCATCAATGCTCTGCATTTCAAAAAGAGTTTCATATGAGTATATATATTAAAGAAAAGTAATGATGATGATGATGATGATGATGATGATGATGATGATACCTCTTGATGAAGCCAATTAGAAGAATATAAGACATCCATTGATCAGTGTCTGTGTTTTGTTATACTCTGTTGTAAGACTAAGAATGATCCTTTATAATGGTTGCTTGGACCCTATATATAGTATGTGCATATACATAAATGTAATCAATGTAAAATATCAGTGCTTTGTTTGATTTTTGATCAAACAAAAAAAAAAAGAGAAAAAAATCGGTTATTTTTCAACGGAATGTCCTTTCAAAAGTCGTTACCCCATGTGACAGAAAAAAAGATATGAAATAAAAATGTAAAGTGGATGGTTGAACTTTGATC
The DNA here is from genome assembly GCF_000001735.4 of Arabidopsis thaliana. NCBI lineage: Eukaryota > Viridiplantae > Streptophyta > Magnoliopsida > Brassicales > Brassicaceae > Arabidopsis > Arabidopsis thaliana. The sequence goes on from NC_003076.8 coordinate 24,076,686, forward strand.
TAGTTGATTAACAAAAAAAAAACTTTGATTTAGTTATATTAAGAAACATTGCCGACAAAATTTTTTTAAGAAACACTTAAGTTCTTAAGCTAGCTATTTTTTGCTTATTTAAAATTCTCAAAACTATACATGTATGCCATATACTACTATACTTTATTCATACGCAGGGCTATTTTAATTATTGATGTTGTTTTTACCATATACTAAAGATTCTAATTAGAATACATATTTTTCGCGGAAAAAAGTTACATTTTTGTAAACATTATAACATTACTATATATCATTTATTAATAGTTTCTAGGCTTAGATTGGCAGATATATGTAATATTTTCATGAAAATTAACGACGCATCAAAGCAGCTTACGGGAAAGAAAATAAACTATTCTATCAATTATGCATAGTCACAGACTCACAGTAATGCTTCCATTATCATGATCTTTTCCATGACACGAGCTAAATAAAAATTTATAATGATAATGGAAGTATCAGTGTATTACTGTGAGTCTGTGACTAAATGGATATTTTTGTTTTCGAGGGGGAAAAGTTAAGTCTTCTTTTTAGTAGACGTCAAAACGAGTCCCATTTTTTATTCAAACCATATAAACTAATAAACTCATATTTCTCTCGCGACACGACTAAACATGATTACAAGTTTCGAACTAATCATAAGGCAGGCTTAGAACTGGTAGATCGTAATTAAAAGAAAAAAGATTTGAGAAATTGCCTTTGATAGTTATATATTGAATTGACTTATTACACATTCCCAAACACATAATAGTATTTTCATTTAGTTACCCAATAATTGTAGCGGATTCTCGTGAAGAAACTTACAAAAAGATAGGTAAGTTTCAGACAAGTCCAATTTAGGGTCGCAGTATATTTTTGTAATGTATGTATGTATTTTTGTTTCTATGTAACTTAATTAATACTTGTACTAGATTGGCTTGTGGACTGCCCAATACATTTATTTGATATCTTAATGTAGCATAATTTGTTTTTCCCACGATAAATGTCTAGCTTTACTTATTATATGTATCTTTATATTCCTTACATTAGCTAGCTTTAGTTTAGATCGTACTCTATATCATTTTCATGCAAATATTCTTTACGCACATAATACTCAAAACCACTATTATACAAAAACATTTTATCGAGCTTCGTGGTATGAATTTCAATGTTATTTTTATAAAATAGTTATATATCCCACGATTTGCTCAAAAAAAAAAAGTTATATATCCCACACTACTTCAAATATTCTAATTTTCACTTAAACGGCTCACGGCGCAAAATATGCTTTATGACGTTACTCTTCTTAAAGCATGCATATAGATAAACTACGTTGACTCTTGAGTCTTGTCATAACTCATTAGTTAGCTTAATATTGCCTCTTATGATATAAAACAATCTCTTTAGTTAGCTTAATATTGCCTCTTATGAGTTAATGCAAACTTTAGGATATATATTACTAGAGAGCAAACTTTAGTGGTATAGAAAGAAACTCTAATTTTTTTTACACTAGCTAGTGTTCCACAAATAAAAAGACTTGAGAAAACCTGCGAATGAACTTAAACACAAAATATTTATTTCCTAAAATATATACTCAATATACAATTTTAGAGAAGTGAATAAAACACAAACCATAACATGACAAACAGAAGAGACCTTAAGACTTGTATATCCCCTAATCTATATACAAAATCCAACAAATAAACTATATATTAGATCATTTTCCAAAAAAATTTGTGAACTATACTGATGTGTATTAATAATAAGTTTTAGTTGGCCTATCAAACTTATGGAACTCGTGATTTAGCATTTTCTTGGACGGCACATAGCAACAAGTACAAGTCATGTATAGACAACACTCAACTTTCATGACTTGTGACCTTAAATTGAAAACTATTACACGTGTCTTCACTTGTGAATGATTCGTCTAAATGCTCTGACTATCAAATCCAATCAATTTGAATATATCTTCAAATGTTTTTGTCATAAATCTACTTTTCTCGACCCTCCTTAGTCCTAACGATCAATCGTTCCATTTATAGAAGAATGGTCATGGTCCACAACAATTGCACAGTTTGCTTTCTGTTTCAACCATATTTTTGCTGTCGGATGGTTCAGTCTCTAATGATTGGCTAGCTATTAGAACGATTTCATCTACCGAAACTATGTTCCATCATAATTCATTTTTCCTCTTGATTTACTATTTGCGAAAACGTAGTAGCTAGGTTGCTTGATCTTTTGGTTTAGAGTCTTGACAAAACCTGTTGCTGATTGTCACTAGATCACAGATCAAAAGGACTTTCAAAGTATAATTAATGACAAAATTTCTAAAAGAATAATCGAAATGTTTCGTTATTTTCATGACTGGTTCCGGCCAATAAATGAGAGAACTTTTTAACAACTCCACCAGAATTAAAGTCGGTCCAAGGGTTTGTTTGAATGCCTTTTTCTGTCCTCTAGAAATTCTCTATTGATAGAGCACTTTTTGGGTATTAATTGCGAACACATACCTTGAGGTGCACGAGTAGTTGACTGGTACTAACAAGCTGCAGCAGAGGAAAGCATTTTTGTTTCATTAAATTTAAGATTGAAGGAAAATAATTGGGTCGTCGTCGCCCAAAACCAAACTAAACTAGTTTGACTGAAGACAAAATATCTAATTTTAATTGAGTCTAGTAAGTGAATAGGTAATGGCTCAATAATCAACCCATTATAATTACTCCATTTAAAAAGCTTTGGGCCAAATTTTTATTTTCAGTTGTTATGGTTGTTTAGACCAGAATATTGTGAATCACAGATGAGATACATATATGTAAGATTGAATGGAGTTCACATTCTCTTTCTCTTGCCGTGAAGCTTCTTCGATTTTCCAAGCTTAGACTTTCTTTGTTTGAAAAGCTGGAGATAAAGCTTCAACCAAAGGAATGGGTAGACCAAGAGGACGGCCTGAATAAAAATGACATGGAAAGATCAGCATGGTTGACCTTTTATGAAACAGAATCCAAAAATGCTGCTAAAAACATAAAAGCTATATATCCATAAACGATACTTCAGCCAAAAGGATTTTGTTGAAGGTGAAGAAGAAGAAGGAAGCGATGAACATACCCAAAGGAAATCGTAGTAACTGAAGGGGAAAACAGAGAAGAAATTAGCGTAAAGATTCCTTTCTTTAACATATGGAAGTGCTTTGTACATGATCAACACTGCAGAAACAATGGTCAATATCAACAAGAAGAAATGAAAACAAGAATTCTAGCTTTAAAGCACTCACATTCACCCACTAGTCCCGTTGGATAAATCACGATGAATCCCGTGTACCTGGATGGTCAAACATATCACGCAATCCATTCAATTCGAAAATACTTTCTGTGATAGGGAATGTTTCAGTTCAAAACAATATACAAAGTATGATGCAATACCTGAGGTAGGTTAGCCAATAGGGACATCTACCGAGGCAAGTAAAAGCATAATGAGGATATCTGATCATCTACATCCAAATACATCACTCAGCTAACACATTTGGTGGTATACAGCTAGTTGTATATAACATCATCAACCACCTAGACAGTAATCTATTCTGCTATAAAAAAGTTCTCTTGAGATAACTAACATGTTTCAATTCAGTAGTCACAAACTTGTCATTGGCATTTCTCTGTTTTATTATTGTAAAGATTAAACTTACCTCACCGATACACCAAGCCACAAGTGTTATAGACAGCCACGGCGAATCCTGGACCTAAAAAGATGAATGTAAAAACAGAATCACACTGGTGAAAACACTTTTGCTTAACGAGTAACACGCTCTAAAGAGTAAAAAACACACAAACCTCCTTGATCTGTCCAACAATAGCCAATATGAAGTGAGTTCTTCCACTCCATTGCATCAGTGGAGACAAGAATCCACTCGGGACAATTCCTTAAATTTCACAGAGAATGATCAATGAATCAATCACTGTTTGAATTCATAATTCATATAAAAAGGAACAAAACATTCAAATACATTCCAATATTTACCAATAGCTCCATGAAGAACTTCAAGAATAGCAGCAGTTTGAAACAGACCTGAACGGAATCATAACAACAGAGATCATGTTCACAAATCGATCAAACTTTGGAGTACAATTTAACCAAATTTGACTACTCACTAATCAGGAATCCAGCAGAAGCGTAAGCAGAAATGATCGTCTTGTTCGATAAAAAGCTGTTAAGAATAATCAGAAGCGAAATCGCCCTGCGGAGAACAACAACACAAATCTGATGAACCTAAACGAAGAAAATGGCAAGAGAGTGAAAAACGAGGAAGGAGAGAAAGAGTGAGATATACCATGCAGAAGCTTGGAGAAAATTGTAACTGAAGAGATAAAACTTCACAAACGGCGACATCTACTGTTAAGGAATCTGGATCTACGGCGGCTCGAGTAGTGGTTGGTGGCTGCTTCGTCTGAATAGCATTTTTGACGGCGGATTTAAGATTTCGAGTGACGTAACAACTTTGTGTGGCCATGAGTCACTCGTACAGTAGTAACTACATATGGTTAGGCCAATTAAATAAAAACAATTATTATTATTTCAAAGCTAAATATTAAAATCTATGACACATTTTTATATTTTGTATTATTATTTTTTACAATTACAGTAATTTAGTTAAATAAAATGAAAAATGTTTCAAAAATAATTATGCGTTTTAAAGATTAAGGGGTGTATTTAATCATGTATTTTGAGTGATTTGTGTTAAAGTAACAAATCTAATGTTATTTAATCATAAATTTTAAAAGTTATAATGAAATTCAATGTTATTGAAATAGTGATTTAAAAATATACCGAAAATTTTCATTTTATTGACAAGATTTTAAGGACTTAATTTTTGACATACATTCCAATTCGGTTAAAGAGTTTGCTCGATTGGCAGTAAAAACCTACGAATTTGTGATCTCATTTTTTTTGTAAAAAATACTTCTTTTATTGAATTGAGCTGATTATCAATTAGGCTCCCTTCTTCTACACTTTTAATTGATAAATAGTTTCTCGGTTACTTTAAGCAGCCATCCTTTTCTTCTTTTTTGTTTTTTTTTTTTTATTGAAATTTTAAAGACAAAAAGTTGAAGTTGTAGTTAGTGGTACTTGTTCATCATATAACAAAGAAAAAAAAAAGATATCTTACCATAAAGACTAAAGAGTGGGAACTGATCTTTTATCATGGATTCATTTCTTAAACAGAAAAAAAATCATACTCGATTTGATCAATAAGATGATAAAGTAGAAGAATACATTCTTTTTTCACAAAGTTGGCTTAAGCTTTACAAGTCAAACCTATTCTCTTGATTATTTAGCAAATGAATATGCCTTGTTCACTCATGCATGTTGTTACTTGCTTATTCCATTTTTCTTCCTTCACTCTTCATGGTTTTAATAATGAATGAATACTCAAAGACTTTTCTCATCCATGCCTTTCTGATGGATCAACATTAATTTCTAACTCATTATATATGTTTTCTTACAAACTTTCACAGAAACTTCAAAAGTCTATTTATTTTGGAAATAGAGTTCTGACTTGTATTACACATCTTTTCACTCACTCTACAAACTAAACAAAGGCATAAGATGATGACTACTTATGAGATTAGTACAGTGGGTGGTGATTTTTGATGTAAGTCATAGGAAACTACTACAGTCGTCGTTTGATAACATATATATGCTGCACATATAAACATTCCAAATGAATCAAATCCTAGACTAAAGGCGACCACTACCATGTTCAAAACTTAGAGGAAACTGATCAATAGCAAAAGAAGACATCTTACTTTCATCTGCATCCATGTTCCATATAGATTCCAAGGAACTTTCCCATGTTGGAGAAGCCAGAGGAGGGAAATTCAAGTAACAGCTTTGCTCTGAGTAGTAGTTGTCTTTTACCGGTTTAATAACGTTTGCTCCAGACTGATCAATCTCTCTCCATATGTCATCCATGGAGTAGTACCCGTCTTCGCATTCTTGATTCATTTTCCCGTTGGAGCCTCCAGTGTCTTGACTAGTAGTAGTGGTCATAGATGATGAGCAACAGTTTGAAGATGAGGAAGTAGGAGACATAGGTCGCTTCTTCTCTTGAGCCTTCTTCCTCATATGAGTCCTCCAGTAGTTCTTTATCTCATTATCTGTTCTCCCCGGTAATTTCCGGGCAATTTTTGACCACCTGCATATGAAAGTATCCAAAAGCTCAAACAACAAACAAAGAACATTTTTAGGGTTAAAAAAAAAAACATTTTTAGGGTTTCTCTGTTTCTTGAAGATTCTTCTGACCTGTTTCCCCATTTGGCGTGAAGCTCAAGGACTAAACGCTCTTCTTGTGGAGTCATCTTACCACGTTTGAGACCAGGATGCAGGTAATTAACCCACCTTAACCTGCAACTCTTTCCTGTTCTGTTTAAACCTACAACCAAAACCAGGTCATTTCTTTAAATGGAAGGTCCTTTCCAAAGACCGCCCATTTTTCCAAAACAAACCTATACCTATTCTTATGTTTCTCCCTCCACCTTCAAACCTGAAACTTTCGCTACAAAATCCCATCTTCGATCTCCGAACAAGTGGACAAAGTTGACCAAGAGGATGTCCTCCTGTTCTGTCCACGGTCCTTTACGGTATTCTTCTTGCACAAGTTTCATCTCTCTCTCTCTCTCTCTCTCTCTCTCTTTCTCTAACTCTCTTTCTCTCTGCAATAGAAAATTTTACTTCTCAGCTGGTTTATGGGAACCTATGGCATTCCTCTTACCAATATTTATATAAGCCAACTTGAATACTGTGTTGTGTCTACGCGATATAACACTCACATTATTAAAATTCTCTAATGATTTTCTTTTTGTTTTTTGTTTTCTAATCTTTACCGTCCATATGGGGAGAGATTATGCTGTTGATAATGTGGGGTCTATTGTTTTGTGATGCCATCAAGCCATTAGAGCATATAAAAAATATGGAAATGATCGTTAATAGGGCGTTTGATGTAACACACCCATTAATTCTGCCTTTTCTTTTGTCTTTTTGTGTTGCAATAAGAACACTTTCTTATATTTTCTTTTGGCATGTCCCAATAGTTTCATTTGCACTATCTCTCGTGTCAGTGAAATATCAACAGCATCCAAATATCAAACCAGAAGAGAAAATAATGTAAAACCTATCATTGCAGTTTTCTTATATCGTTTTAGTTTTAACAATGTGGAAGAAACATACATAAACGTGTGTGTGTGAGGGAGAGAAGGCTCTAGACATTTAGTTTTCTACTCTTTTGGTGAGTTTATGATTGCAGTGTGTCTCTTGACTTTATTAAAGGTTAATTTAAATATCACTGTAGAAGCTTATAAAAGGCAAATAAAGAAGAACAAAAAAGGAGATTTTTTTTTTTTATAAAGCATATAGCAAAAGGGGTCGAATTGTTTTGGGTGTGTGATAAGTGGCTTTTTTGTATCTAGCAACAGCACTTGAGATTGAAAGTTAGATACTTAGATATTATTTTTAGGATTTTGAATTCATTTTAAATAATAACTAAATTATTTGTTTAGATGAGAAAGGCCAATTTGATTTGGCTTGACTTTGGTTGTAATTTGCCTCTTGGTGCTCTGTTTTTATGAGAAAGTTTCGATCTTTTAGTCCATAAATCTTTGAAGAACATAAGATTAGCCGTTGATAATACTTGTTTTAAGATATAATATAGAAATTCATTTAGTATCACATGGTTTATTGGAATTTCAGTAACCTTACATTATAGTATATTCTCACGTGTGTAGTTTATGTGGCTTACATCTTCAAGATGTGAATTAGAGTAGGGTACAGAGAGGGTTCTTCTGACTCTGTGTATGCACAAGTACCTGGTTTGCTGGTCCGTAGAAGCAAAGAATAAAACATTTCTTCTTTTCTCTGAATATATCTCTAATTGGCAAAGAGTTCCCAAGATTCTTCAAATTGGTTTGTTCTGTGGAAAACTCTGAAAAAGACCTACAAGAATCTGAGAGAATTATACTTGGATTGATGGATGTTGCAAAGTCTTTATGTTGAAGCAAAAATATACCGATACGCTTAAAATTATTCTGAGTTTCAGTATTTTTATTTAGTGCATTTGGAAAATAACTCAATGTGGACCCATCGGTCCAACCCTATTGAAGTTGCGGTTATCCTATTCTTAAGGCTGTGAAAAAATCAGTAATAATTTTAAACCGACACATATAGGACTAATCCGAAGTTAAACCGGCTTATACCAGACCAAGGTTAAGACTAGTTTAAGCTTTCCTCGCCCATGTAAAAAAAGTTCTTGCTATGTTTTTTTTTTTTCCTTTTAAGGTCTAAAGGATTATGTGGTTGTGCTTGTAATGCTTTAAATATCATGGTTGTAATAGATTCGGGGTTCTGATTTTTTTGCCTGTTGCTTTCAGACTATCAAATTGCCCATTGTCCAATAGCTATTATAAAATTCTACACACCACAATCCGAAAGCTACTGCATATTTGTCATCTTGATCTCAGCCATCGATTAATTAGTAGTTGGATATGATCACTTAAATTAAGCGGTAAATAATGAGTGTCAATTAGATTAATACATTTGGAAGAATATGATTAGTAGATGATTCAAGCAAAAAGATTAAATAAGTAAATATTATTCTTGTGATTAGTTGGGTTTGGTCATCATATCCATTGTTCTCAAAATAGCTAAAGCTTAATTGGTTGTTCAGAGACAGCTTATCCCCTAAACGTCTAGACGCTTATTAGAATTAGTCTTTTTTTTTTCTTTTTTTTTCTTCTTTTTTTCAAATTTTAACATATTTTTATTTTAAATATTTTGTGTTTATAAAGATTATGAATGAATGTCTAGAGGGATTAATCGGCTGTCCGTAGACATGATTTTGTTTTGGTTGATTTTTTCTTTAACCGGATTTCTAATAGATATTGTTAAAATTGGGTATCTTGATAAGCGTCTATGCGGCCGAATTTTATAACATTTTTCATATCTAATCTTCATTAATGGTATATATTTAACTATATAAGTATATATTCTCATGAGAGATCAGTTGTGTAAAATGGGTTCTTTTTCAAAGGTGTCTTTGTAATGGAGGACCCAAAATTCTGAAGAGATTAGAGTGAAGTAAGCAGACAGATATGAGACTGTGTAACGTGGACGCCACCACTTCCTCTATGGCCACTCCACTAAGTAAGATTTTTTCCCCTTCCATTCCTTTGGCTCGTGACTTGCGAATGCAAACGCACTTAACGATCAAGAATTTAAGATAAGTCGACCCCTTTGGTCCCACACTTACCTTTCTTTTTCACTCTTACATCATAACTTCATCAGTATCCTATGATCTGTACTTAGTTTCAATTTGTTTTGATTGCATTCCATTTGTCTCCACTCTCAATGTAAACATTCGCCATGCATATCTACATGCATGCACTAGGCCCCTATTTATCTTTGATTTCAATTTGCTTTTAGTAGAAATGTTCTTCGCATTGGCATAATTATTAAAAACATGTTAACCAAGTGGTTATAGCTGTAATGATAGATTATAGCATGTCTATTCTTTGGTTAAAGAGTCGTACATGGATGAATCATACATGCACAAGCTAAGTGTTATGTCAAGGTTCATGGTTTTCAACTCAAGGTTTCCTTCTCAGATCTCTCACCTTGCACTTGTTCCGTGCGCAGAACTGGACTATAGCACATGAACATATGAAACATTACAATTGAGCTCCCATTTTTTTTTTTTTTTTTTTTTTTCTGCAACGATAAGAATACTTTATTTTCTTAATTTAAATGAGGCCCCGGATTTCATTGATCCGGCTTTGTCCGTGCGTAACTGATAGATCATCATGAGCCATAGCACATACTAACCTCCAAAACCTGAGTACTGGATATTCTTGTCATTTTAAAACGTTCACAATGGCCTATGATTGAATTGCATTGGAATGACTCAAACCCTGATCTCCTAACTTCAAAATTAGTTTTTCAACCATGAATCATGAAACCATATTCATATTTTTTTACGTATGACTTCTCTACAGATAAGATGAGGATAAGCCTACTTATTAAGAGCATCGAGGACTCTGGATATTCATTCTCCTGAATCCTGATCATTATCTCGTAACGTTACGTACGCCATTAATAAAGATCCATCTATCTATGGGAATATTATTACACCAACAATAAAATAATGCTACTTTAGGAAAATCACATACAATAAAATTCATTTGTTTTTTTGGTTAGTTTAAGAGATAAGATTATTTATTTTTATATAGCGACATCTTGAAAACCTTTCCACCGCTAATTATGAGACTCTGTCTAGTGAATATATATGATTTTTATCTTCTTTTTTTTAATTAACTCCACTAATTCACCATGAATAACTCCACCCCACACATATCAAATTATCTTAGATAAATATCGCATTATTTCAAATTAATAATTATCATTAGAAATGTTGTTCTTGGTTGAAACGGTCAATCCAATATGATTTCTTGCAACCGATTTAAAGTAGGTCCTGACTTTTAAAATTTAAAATCCAAATTTGTTTTCCGTCAACAACATATAATATACAAATTTAAATCTTAATGATAGCATATGCTAAAACAAACCAATAGATTACAATTTTTAGATTTATGATTTTTGTATTCAACATGTAGCTGATTTCTAAACTGTAAAACCCAAACATATGATTTACACATCGTTGAGTCTCCTATAGACGGACCTTAGGATATTCCTTAAATTGTGTAATATAGACGGGATCACGCCATCGTCACTTGCCATATTAGTAATGATAATCTATTTGTTAATGAAATACTATAATGAATAAAAAGGTGTTATCCAATTAAACCAGTCACTAGCTTTAGCTTTCGTGATTAGGTGGAGAGATAACGCTTTCATCAGCCTTATTCGTATACGATCAATTAACAAAGACGCGTATACTAAAACGAAACTCTGTGTCTGTGACATGTACTACTACTTTCTTTTTTTTTGGTTTGTTTTTATCTTAAATCATATATGTTCATGACTAAGCCCATTTTAAGCAAAAAGAAGCCCACTACTATAACTATATCTACCCGTTAACTTAACGGGTCGATATTTACCCATTTAAGTCTGATTAATAAATGTTGGCAGCTACTTTTATTTCTTGCTACAAGTATCTTTGCTCTCTGAATCCGTAATAATTATGCTATATCTAAAGTGTTATGTGCATACACACCATAATACAATATAGTAAACAAAATTGAATCTGTTTGTTTAGATTTTTGTAGTATCATTGTCTCTTTTGATGAAAAAAAAAGAAGGTAGACATGAATATTTCTGAAATAAGATTTGTGTGATAAACAAATTACGGGATTAGATACATCGAACTCAGTTGCTATGCAACATAGAGAGACTTGGTGCGAAAGCTATGCATTTTTGTCGTTAACTTTATAAGATCACTATTTAGCTTTTGTTTTCCAAAGCTTTCCAAGCTCGCATACCAATTCCAATACATCGCATTTTTAGACACAACCCCAAACACACCCATGCACACGACTACATTTTTAATGTAATTTTGATGTCTATTTAAATATTAAAGACTTTGAACATGTCTCCACTATATTGAAACGTGTATGTAATTACCATCCAACAGTTTAACCATACTGTTTGATTTTTTACTATCTGCATTACTGTTTTTTTCTTATATATCTGTTGTAACAATTCACACCAAGAATCTCTGTAGTAAAAATTATTAACTTAATAGAGTATATATCTTATAAATTTATAAGTTCTGAAGTTTTCGTGGTTTCTTTTCTTTCTTCATTTATTAGCCCAATGAACCTGTCATACTATAACGATTAATAGAGAGCAATTTTTTTTTTGAAAAAAGGGTTTGAGGCAAATATTTCGTTCCATTATAATTCAGTTTCCAAAATCTTTTTACATCCTCGATTGGGAATAAGCTTGGTATCTTGTTTGACACTTCACTTACCAGGGAACTGGTGTTTGGGGCTAGCTAGAGTAACAATAAATGGAAGAAATAAGAATGTATTGGATGTATCAAAACAGTCAAAATGTGGATAAATAAGCAATATGTATTATGTATATGTTTGAACCCCCACGTGAAATGGAAATAGAAGGGGTCATGGGTGACTTTTATTATTTGGCCGTTAAGTTGGACGACCGACCGCATTTTTGTCAGCTTTCATATTCGTCACCTCCCTAAAGCACAAAAAAAAAACTTTGTAATTCGAAGTAATATTTCCTACAACTAAATTATTAATGCTTCCTAAGATTATCTAAAATAACAACCAACTGACATGAAAAAAAAAAATCAAAAAGAATAAACACACATGAATTTCTAAATTGATGTCAAATGATGCATCAATGGTTCTATTGATCTATTAGAGTTCTTTTTTTTCTTTGGTCGTATGATTACCATTTAGAGCCATAAAGTGTACTTATTATCCAAATTCATTGAAGAACATAAAATGACAAGAAAAAAAAAACAAAATCCGAAGAAAAACAAATGTGGTATGTTTGTGTATTAATAAGCGAAACCTATTGATATCTCTCAGTCATAGCAGGAGAGTCGTCGGATGAGTGGAAGAGAATATCTGGATTTTATGAGCGTATCTATGTCCAGTCACCGTATACATTTACATTTTGCAGGTGATGAGATCAACTTCTTAAATTTGATCTCAACCGTTCATCACAAAATCTCTTCAAAGGACCACAATTATCTCGAGTGTCCGTGAACTCCTGTCATGATACCTCATGAAAAGTAAACAAACAAAAAAAGTCAAACTATAACCTTTAAGACATAATCATTCAAATGAAAAGGGCATCCAAATAACAAAAATAAAATTGGATTTATTTCTTGTCAACAAGTTCTTTTCTATTAAATTCATTTGAGCCCCGCATAAGAAAACGTAGGTGGAACAATCAATTCGTGGTGAATATTAACATATCTATTATAATTATCTATTGTAAATTTGTGACCAAAACGTTATAAATAGCCCAAGTTATCATTAAACTGTTTTATACTAATAAGCAAGCTTACTAATTAACGTTAAAGTCTAAATTTTTATGCCTACCGTGTTTTACTCCGTAAACACTTTTTTTTTATTACTTTACAGACTTACGAAATGTGTGACACATGGCAAAGGCCCGAGTAAAACAAGTTTATGAAACGGACATAACATTTAAAATCATCGGTTTCATATTTCGTAGTCAAAGTTAGGTATGAAGAGAAACTACGTGGACTCGTTTAGTCAACTTGATCACCATTTTAAAAATATTTACTCCTTTCATTTATTGTACGCAAATCTTACTTACATATAAAAATTTTAGACACGAAACGACGTCGCGCTTGACTCAATGTTTGTATTAGTGTAATAAATTAGTTTTTTTTATATTTTTGTTGTTATTCGTAAACTATACATAATTCAGATTAGTTTGGTTTATTACTTTATTCTATCCTTCTTTCTTCTTTGGGGTAAAAGGCTCGTACGAATACGCAAAATGAATATTGATCTCCATATACAAACATTTTATTTCGTATTACTATATGTAACTTAGAAAATTATAAAACTGACAGGAATTCAAACGGAACAGAAGTTTATAAGATCATTTACTTGATGATATTTTGATCAAAATAGAGTATATGAAAATACAGAAACTTCCAACTGACTTACACAAAAATATATACCAATATTTAACAATAAATAGACCAAAATGGCATTATTATCCAATTCGTTTTGAAAAATTGAGCGTTATTCTATTGAATACCTAAAGTATAGTCTAGTTCAAAAAAAAAAAAGAACTTAATAAGAATCTCTACCAATCTTATAAAATTTTCAAAATTTGAAAACATACTCCATAAAAAGCCAGAAAATAATTCAATTAGTCATGGCCGAATTTAAATAAAATTGACTTTGGTTGGAAATGCTTTTTCTACTGGCGCAAGTAAGAGCCGATACATGTTTATATCAGAAAAGCCAGAAGAGAGAGAGATTGAGAGCAAAGTTTCATTTGTTGTGTAGCCCTTTGTCTCTCGCATCCTCATTTTTCAAAATCTCACTCTCTCTTTCCTCTCTGCTTTCATTTGCTTTCTATAAATCCAAACTCTTAAACAAAAGATTTTGTCTTTCCATCAACATCAACTCCCTCATAAACTCCCACAAAGACTCTCACTTTAAAACTCCTTCACTACTTCGTGTTCTTCGTCTCTTTTTCTTTTTTTCTTTCACTTTTCCATAAGCAAAGAAACAAAAAGGATGAGTTCAAGAGTGTTCAGAGCAACACCAGATAACAACTATTTGGTCCCCAGGAGATCCAAAGACCAACAAGACACCAGTCCCGACCGTAACCGAATCTGGTCTGAGCCTCGTCTTAAACCCGTCGTTAACCGGAAAGTCCCAGTCGTCTATTATCTCTGCCGGAATGGTCAGCTTGACCATCCTCATTTCATCGAAGTCACTCTCTCTTCCCACGATGGTCTTTATCTCAAAGGTAATAATAAATCAACCCAAAAACTGATGAAAACGCTTTTTCAAGAAAGTAGCTTTTTGAGTTCAAAAGGTTTTCAAACTCTCTGTTCTCTTTGGCTTTTTACTCTTTATTATTTCTGAAACATAACAGTGAAAAAGGCGGCAAGTTTTCGAATTGTATCTTTATTTCAAAATCAAGAACTTCATTGAGCAACTAAAAAAGTTTAAAACTTTAATTTGGTTTTTTCCAAATTCTCAGATGTGATAAACCGCTTGAATGATCTAAGAGGGAAAGGCATGGCAAGTCTCTACTCTTGGTCTTCGAAACGGTAAACGATTCTCCTCCACCGTCGGATCTCTATAAAGCCTCTTCCTTTTAAAATCTCTTGACATTTTTTTATTGTTCAGGAGCTACAAAAATGGATTTGTCTGGCACGATTTATCGGAGGACGATTTCATCTTCCCTGTTCAAGGTCAAGAATATGTTCTCAAAGGCTCTGAGGTTCTTGATTCTTGTCTTATCTCAAACCCAAGAAGCCTCCTCGAAACGTCGTCGTTTAGAGACCCAAGATCTTTAAATCCAGATAAAAACTCCGGCGATGATATCCCGGCGGTGATAAATCGACGGAGGAACCAGTCTTGGAGCTCTATCGATCTCAGCGAGTACAAAGTGTACAAAGCAACCGAGTCAAGCGCCGAGTCAACTCAAAGACTCGCTGCGGACGCTTCTACTCAGACTGACGATAGACGACGGAGGAGAAGACCGGCGAAAGAGGAAATAGAAGAGGTGAAAAGTCCGGCGAGTTATGAGAATCAGAGTACAGAGCTGAGCAGAGACGAGATATCTCCTCCACCGTCGGATTCAAGTCCCGAGACATTAGAGAATCTGATCAAAGCCGATGGACGGCTGATATTGCGTCCTAGCGAAAGCAGCACCGATCATCGGACGGTCGAGAGTTTATCCAGCGGAAGAATGAGAGCTTCGGCTGTGTTAATGCAGCTGATATCGTGTGGTACGATGTCGTTTAAAGAATGTGGGCCTGTTTTGTTGAAAGATCAAGGGCTGGCGTTGAACGGGCGTAGCGGGTGTACGATAACGCGAGGAGCAGAGGATAATGGTGAGGAGAGGGTAGATAAGGAATTAAAGAGTTTTGGAAGGGTACAATTGGAAGATAAGGAGTATTTTAGCGGCAGTTTGATTGAGACCAAGAAGGAGCTTGTTCCTGCTTTGAAAAGATCTTCTTCTTACAATGCTGACAGGTAAAAAAATAAAACATCAAGCAGTTCGATTTCTCTTTAGATGAAACGGCACGTAGTTCTATTTTAACTTTTATGAATTTACCCGTACATTGGCAATTATTGGTTATGGTGTGTTGAACTGTTGATTGAAAGAGCTGAAAATGGTAAAGTTTGTAGAAGTACATTTTGGGGTGTCTTTCAAACGTCTTCTCAATTTTTAAAAGTTCTAATAGTTTTTTTTAATGAAATGAAAGGTTATAATAATTGATATTTGATAAATTTTATTAGGTGTTCAAGAATGGGACCAACGACGGAGAAGGATGAGGAAGAAGCGGTTCGAGCTAAGTGCATTCCGAGAAAACCAAAGCCGGTGGCTAAAAGGAACAATGGTGGGCAGCAGTAACAAAAACGGCACGATGAGTCTAACAAGCTTATTTTGGGTTTAAGTAGAAGAGAAAAGTAGAATAGGGAATGATGAGTTTGTAAAGCATTGTGAATTGTGTAGGTAAACTATAACAATTCCTTTGCATGCTAAAAAAATTAAGAGTTAACATGATGGGTGAATATATAATATATAATGTTGTAGTCTGAGCCTAGGTGTCTTTTGAGGTTAATTTCAATCTGGTTTTCTTTTATAACCCCAATATTACTTTATCGTAGTGATTGGGAACCTAAATTACAAATTTCAGTTAGTTTTGACCATTTTTCATACTTTTGGGGTTTCATTGATAGCTCCTTTCAGTTTAGAGTAAAATATCAAATGATCATAGGAAGCTTCTTTTTCCAACATGCATAGTAGTAGTACTACTAGTAACCATAGAAATTAAGGTGTAGATATTTACGATTTTGGACCAAATACATAAAGAACAACAAAAATATATAGATTTGTAGGGAAAACGCCCTCCAACAAATTGACTTGGCGTGATTAGTTTACAGAAATTACCAGAAATACATCGAAAACATTTATTTATATACTATTGAATACTCCATTGAAATGTGGTAAAGTGATAGTTTTCCTTGAAAGTGTAAATAGCTTAGAGTCAATGTTGGGGTGGTACCTTGAGGCTACAAATTATTCAGGGAAAAGTCTCTATGCCCTTTAATTCTGGCCTATTTGGCTTTTGTGGCGTCAACTCCAATATCAATTTGCAGCACGTACACAATATTTTAAAAATAATCGTACCAAAAAGAAATTTCAATAACCAACAACAATGTTGTCTTTTGACTTTGAAATCTTAGAAGTTTCCACTTACCCATTTCTAGAAGTCTTAAATAGCACTGTTATTCAAAATCTTTTTCATTGTACATCATTAAACTCTATGCAAAAGGAGAAATACATTATAAATTCCCACAATCTGCATTCATTAGTATGGAAACCAGACTTTTAAGAATTTGGTTTATTTTGTCAAAGTTCCACATCAAAAAAGGAATTAAATATAGAATTACACATACAAAGCATATGATAATTCACTTATTGATATTTGCTTTTGAGTTAAAAGTAAAGGTTGACAAAAATAAGAAAAAGGTTAAGACCAAATTCAAAATAAAGTACACTGTATTATATTTGACATATATCTAGTCTATTGCGGTACATTCAAGGATAGATATAGAGATAATTATATAAATATACATAAGATCTTGCAGTAGGTGACTGACTTCATTGAAGTGAATTCATACATATTTTGGTAAAAAGATCTGTGATTGCGTGTACACGTTGTGCTTCACAGTTTTACTACAGTTAACATTATTTTTTCTACAGTTTCACAGCAAAAACCGGTGAAGAGAGGTAATTATATCTCACATGGAATACGATATAATTGTCATATAAACCCTCTCAAGTCTCAATCCAAGAAACCAAGGTGAGCTACTAGCTTTAACCGTTAGTAATAACGATGGACTCTCATAATCGAAATAATCTTGTAAATTTCTATATTATACTCGTGAGAACCACTTGGGGCGTACACAAAATGTTGATTTTCATTTATAGTTAGATTCATACTAAGTATTTGGCGAGTATGTTTAACGAGGAGAAGTTGTTAATACAAAAATTAGAGAGGAAGCACACAAAATCATTCTTAGACAACCATTTCACATCAAGCTTGGAATTTTGAACCATTATTTACACCTTACTACAGACAACTTCGAATTTTAAGTCCCCAAACTTAATATGAGCACTAACATACCTGCCCGAATAACCAAAATCCGGTTCACACCGAATATGAAATTGAAAATTTTGGAAAAGCCGGTTATTTGGGTCAGTTATAAACTAGACCGAAGTATGAACTTGAACAGACTACCGACTGGAATTAGCTCTTGTTAACCGTAAACTAAATTGACAAACCTAGTTCGGTTAAGAGCGGTCTTCGATCAGTGAAACAAATGCCTCGGACCATGTATGTTTAACCAAGCTAGAGACATTCGATCCGCGTACATTCGCAGTGAACATGTTTCCGCCGGAACCGGTAAGAACCCACTTTACTTTCTTCGGTGGGTTTGGGTCAATAACTTCGCTCTGAAATCTGATACCATTCCGGTTCATCAGAAGCTGCCACAGTCAAACCGTTACAACCTTGTATAGAAATGGTTCATCTTCTTTACCTCTAAATGATGTAAAGCTTAAAATCAAACTTCATCTATCTTTAAGCTTAGAAAACTTACAGGAAGCCGCTCCGAATGCACCATAGAAACCGAGTCAAGTGTAATGTTCCCGACTGATATCAAGTATCTCTCAACGGCTGCCATGGAACGGAATTTATTCCCTGTTCCTGGCTCAATATATGACTGCAAACAACAGTACTAACGGTATTGAACGTTTGGACTATATGACACAAACCAAATATAACCAAACTACCTAAGTATCAGATATGTACCCTGTCTATATGACTGGAACTTCTTCGCGGTTTCTCCTCAACGATCCATCCATCAGGTAACCTGAAATCTTTGGAATGGCCACGGCGATTCTGTAAAACCCTAAGCTGCTGCTCTATAGAGTTCCGGGATTCTCTTAAGTATCTCTCAACGGAAACAAGAGAACGGAAGCGCTTTCCTGTTTTTCGCTCAACATAATACTGCAAAGAACAATACTAACGGTTTAGCCAGAGATTCAATCCTAAAACCACCAATTCAACGTATCCTTTTCACATTCTGCTCTTCTCACATCCCACATTTAACCGACCTCAGTTGTTAGTTATGTGACTCAGTAACTTATGCATAGGGTCTAAAATAGCTATAGCAAGTCTCTACATTAGTACCTTATCAATATAATGAGAGTTTTTCCTCGGAACCTCCTCAACGGACCATCCTCTAGGCAATCGGAAACCTTTGGAGGCATATTCAACTCCGCAGTGATCCTGCAAAAGCATAAACACACTGATTTTAAGTATTTGATCCAAGAAGAACCATATGCTTCTGTAATTTCAAATCAGAACAAAGGACCTGTTTGGTTCTTGATCCTTCATAAACCCTTGTCTTGTCCTGGAAAAAGGATCCTGCTCGAGTCAAGCGTCTGTCATTTACTTCTCCAGCCAAGTGTCTGTGAATAGCTTCTAGTGATGAAAACTGTCTACCAGTCCCTGGCTCGATAAAGTACTGCCCACAAAACAAAACAAAAACAAGTAAAGATGAGACTTTTCAGAAGAGAACCACAAGATCTATCTTCAACTCAAGCATATACCCAAAGAAACGACTCATAGACCTCTCAAGCAACAATCAAGAGCTCTGTGGCAACACAATCACTAATCTGATCCAAGCATTACACTTTGGTCATACATATCCATTGCACAAAAGACATAAATTAGCTCTAATTGTTCAAATTCTGAGAAAAAGCTCAAATTTTGTTTCACATTTGCTTGATGTAGCTCATATTTACCGTATCAACAACACCGTTGTTGCTAGATCGCGGCCGATTCACGACGGTCCAACCAGGCATAATCTTGCCGCAAAACGAGGTGGGATCCGCGATCTGCAACTGGGTTTCGCGGCGGTGGTTAGCCGAAGGAGAGGAAGAGGATCTCGTCTGCATCGCTTCGTTGCCGGGTCTAACCCAAAAGCCCGAGACGAGAGTGTGGTTTTTAGTTTGGTCGTCCAAGCCACACACACTTCTTATTTCTCTGTCACTGCTTTCACGTAACGACACGCAAAAAGCACCATATGTCCACTTGGCAAATTTTTACCTTAATACAAATTCTGTAATTAGAAGATGATTAATGAAAAATAAAGTTAATAATCACATGCAAATCAAATATGCTAATCACAAAGATAATAAAAATAATCAATGTTTTTGGTTTACTAGCTATACATTTTATTTTAGGTAATGAATTATATGATGCCGATAGTTATTTGTTAACATCAAAATAAAATTAAACTGTTTTAAGAAAGAATGTGTTTTAATTCAATTTTTTTTATTTTTTTTTTGAACATTAAAATATTATCCAAACATATAAAATGATTCATAGAAGAAAAGTGAGAACGATGAAGTAGAATGAAGAATGAGGCTAGCTTGAAAGTTGGACGACGATGGGACTCCTAACGTAATGATGTGAATCAGTCCACGTCAGCTCTCCAAAAACGTAGCCTGAAGGCGTCACTGGCAAGGGACGAAGAGTCATCTGAAATATCTTCACTTCACCAGTTTTGTTGAACGTGAGCTGTTTTGGCTCCACGGAGACGCGAACTCCAAGTGGCTCTCGGAAACGAGCGTTGTAGGTAGCAGGTGGTCCAACGTTTTTGAGTTTTCGGGTGACGGTGATAGAGCCCGTGAGGTTTGGGACAGTGATTGAAGGGTAGTTGAAGTCGAGAAGATTGGCTCCTTGGCGACACGTGTACTGTGGGTCCTCGGCAAAGAGTTGAACCACGGTGTTGTTGTAGCCAACGGCGCAGAGGAAGTCCAAGTAGTCTCCTGTGGTGAGATCATAGACAAGACCAGGATGGGCGGCTTTATTGGGTTGGACATGGCCTGAACCGTAGCTGAAGGGATTTGCTTTCTTGAAGGATTCATCAACCATGGGCTTACGTCTGTTGTTTCTGGTTCTTGAAGTTGTCATGATGGCTGAGCGGATAGCTGCAGGACTCCAATGAGGGTGAAGTGTTTTCAAAAGACCAACGACACCGGAGATGTGAGGACAGGACATGGAAGTTCCTGATTCGGTGTTGAAAGGAGTTCTTCGATTGTCAGAGTCTAAGTCTGTAGGGCCCGTGGCTTCCGTGAAGGCGGCTATGATGTTGACACCGGGTGCAGTGATGTCGGGCTTGAGGATCCCTGGTGTGATGGTGTTTGGTCCTCTGGAAGAGAAAGAGGCCATGAAAGGAGCAGGCTTTGTGTTCAGCGTAGCGGTAGGTGCTTTGATGTAACCTTTGGGATCTTTTGTGGAACTTAGGTAAGAAAACAAAGTTTCACCATCTTTGTAGTCAATTTGTGAAGCAGGAAGAACATGAGCGTCTGAGATGATTTCGTTTCCACTCGCCTTGTCGTTGCATAGAACCATTCCCGCAGCTCCAGCAGCAGCCGCTTGCATTCCCTTGTCCACACGTGCGTTGTCTCCTCTCAGACACACCAAGATCTTCCCTTTCACCTTCTTCGGGTCTAGGCTACCTTTCTTGCATAGCAATCTATGTAACCATCACTAGTTAATTAGTACTTACTTAATTATACACATTCCAAAAAATAGATATCAAGCGTTTACTTACGCATCTGTCACATTTCCATTGGCTACATTAGCATCTGCAGCACTGATGAGGCTATACATCTTTTCTTCAGGCAAAGGCTTTGAGAGGCTTGTTCCCTGCTTTTCAAAATTAATTACTTGTAGCACAAGAAAGAAAGGAACCAAAAGTGAAAGAAAAAAAAAAGAAGACGAGGTCAAAGTATCAAACCTTGAAGCTTTGGCCGTTTTTGAGCTCAACAAAAGCTTGAAACTCCCGATCCATGGAGCTAGCACCGACTGTAATAACCCATGGTGCAACGTTTGAGACAGTGCCAGACTTAGGACCTGAATTTCCAGCAGAGCACACAACCGTCACCCCGTTTTTGACGGCGTGGAAGGATCCAATGGCTATACCATCGCTCATGTAATCTCCAGCATCTCCTCCCACTGAAGCCGAGAGAACATCCACGCCGTCTTCGATGGCAGCCTCAATCGCTGCCAAAATATCAGCATCAAAGCACTCCGCGCCATCCACAGGGGGCCAGCACACCTTGTAAGCCGCGACTCTAGCTTTAGGAGAACCACCACTGGCTGTTCCATTCCCGATACCAAACACATTGGCTCCGGGAACAAAGTTACCAGCCGCGGTGGAAAGAGTGTGGCTACCGTGACCATCGTGGTCACGACAGGTTTCATAGGAGGCGTTAGAAGGAAGGCCTGTGTAAGCTAAGTAACCTTTGTTGAAGTATCTAGCACCGATGAGCTTCCTGGTTACATGTAACGAATCAATAATCACATTCTCTGTATATTTCTATATTTGCAGAAAGAAGTCAACTAAATTAAGATGAGAACCTGTTGCAAGGAACATCCTTGTGGCATCTACCTTTCCACCTAGCTGGAACAGCTCCATACCCTTCATCGCTGAAGCTTTTTGACTCAGGCCACACACCTTCATCAACATACATATTTTATATCATTCATAACTATGAAAGCAATTATGATGACCAAAGCATACCCTTGTTTTGAGATTTACCTGTGTCTAAGTTAGCGATGATTGTATCCTCTCCGTATCCTGCTTTATTCCAAAGAGAGGACTTGTGAACAACACCATTTTTCGCAAGGAGCATGAAATTCCATGAATGAGTGGTATGAAGTTTTCTTCCTTTGTTGGGGAATACAGAGACTACATCAGGATGCTCTGCATACAATTATTTTAAAAAATTTGTTAGGTTAAACTAAAAGGATTGAGAAGCATCAAAAGCAGAATATGAGGTTTGATGATCTCACTGGCGATTTCTGCAGCTTCATTTTCGTCAAGAATTGCGGCGAAGCCATTGATATGTCTCTTGTATGAGTAAAAGATGGCTTCTTTTGCATTCTCATGGCTGCAATAGAGAAGGCAGTTAGTTTCTTGGTGTGTGTATAAGAAAACTCGGACTAAACCGGCCGGTCGGACTAGTAAACCGGCAGTCCAATAGTAAGTAACCGGGGCATTGCACTAAACTCAATTTGGGTGAAACTAATAATACTTTTTAAACCTAGATTTTAGTCCCTCGCTTAAACCCGGGAAAAAAACAATGTCCCGCAAAATTTCCACGAACAGCCTCGTACGTACCAAATGAAATCCTAATTTTTTTGTTTCGGTTTGAAATTCAACATTAAAAATGATTATTCTAATTTTTCTTTTTACTTACCTCTAATTGAGTTTGGTTCAAGTTGTGTTTTACTAAACACAGATTACTTTTTTGTTCAAATACATTTAACAAAGATTTTCTTACAAAAAACATCAATGTCATATTAGAGATCCAGCGATTTGAAATATTTCCGCAAAAAATTCAATGTTATTAACCTAATATGTCATATTAGATGATCCAGCAATTCAAAATACTTCCGCAAAATATTCAATGTCATTAACCTAATATGTCATATTAGATATTGATCCGGTGATTAGAAATACTTCCCGGTTTGCTATTTGATCAAATCTTTAAAACATTGGTTTGGCATAAATAGGAGTAATGGTACCTTCCAACGAAAGAGGCGAGAAAAGTGCGATGTGAGTGAGCAACACCATCGAGATGGGCAGAAGAGATTTGAGGAAGATGGGCGTGAGATCCCAAGTACACTATGTAGGACTGTAACACAGTAGGAAACAAATTAATGCATATCGATCTTACGAGCAATGTATATAGAAAGTGAGTTACATAAGAAAAAAGAGAGAGAGGACCTTTTTAAGAGCAAAAGCAGGAGAGAAAAAGAGAGTGACGAGGAGAAGAAGAGATGATAAACTTTGGAGGCTCATTTTGTTTGAGTATTGAGTACTCGAATATCTTCTCGTCATACTCATATACAAAATACTAGTTCTCCATAAATCTCCCTCTCTCGCTATATTTGCTAAATAGATCGAATCACGCTCAGTCTCAGTCTCAACTTAATTACTTTTAAAGTTTGTTGAGTGATTTCAGCCAGAACTCTATCTCTTCCTTCAACTGTTATCTAATTCGAAAAAAAAGGTAAGAGGATCTTCATAATCTTCTTTCCATATTTATCTCCCTATTATTTGGAATTAAACTAAAATTTTGACTTTGTGGGTGATTTGTTTGACTGCAGCTGTAGAATTTTGTTTATATTAATTGGTTGTAGTTGTAAGTTTTTGAATATAGATATTTTATTCTATTAAATATGGTTTGTAAAGTTAGTAACTGACAGATTGTGCCAAATGTAAACTTTCATGATCAGATGTTTATTATCTCTTTATGTGGTATTGCAAACTTACACTTATGTTTTATTTTAAAATGTTTAAAGCATGTAATCATAAGTGAAAACTAAATTTTTTATTGAAAAATATCTTATAGGATTTAAATTTTCAATTACTTAATTAGAAGTTAGTATATTCTTAACTCACTTAAAATTAGTTTGCATGAAGTAAACTAATGTGTAATTTATCTACATTTTTAACCCTACGAACGGAGGTGTGTTGAACCTTTTAGGCTCGTAAAGAATATAATTTGATGATTTAATCTTAGTATAAACAACATAAAACGTAACTAACTTAGCTATCTTTCTACATTTTAACCCCTATGAACAAGAGGTGGGTTGAACCTATTAGGCTATTACATGTGACCCGCTAAATAGCCAAATGTGGGTAACCACCTCAAATCACTACAAGGCTCATGTCAAACTCTCATTACCATTAATATCCGGGAATCAAGTTTATCAGAAAATGAGATTGTCTTGCATTCAAACTAAGAAAAGAAAAAGAAAAAAAAGCAAGAAGCAATGGAGATGAGTAACGCAATGAATGAGTAATAGCTCAATGTCTACATAATTGGACTCGTACATATGAACTCAATAAAATAAAGCAAATGGACCCGATTTGAGACCAGTAATGGTTTTGAAATCATATATTTCCAAGCGTACCAAAATACACTTACGATTAAAACTTGAATTTTTTTTGGCAACAAACGAATTATATTTTTGTTAGTATTAATTATTGTATTCAACGAATTACATTTGATTGGCCGTATACTCTGGAAGTGTGTAAGTATAATATTTTCTTTGGCTTACAAAGCAAAACAAAAATTTGATGGAGAGAGTCAAACAAAAAAACAAAAGAAGTAGGTCATATGTTTATCCATTCATACGTTGGTTGGTAATCCTAAAAACCAACAAACAATCATATATGTATACTTGTCCAATTATGTAAACTACTCCATTGATAATATAATTGTTAATTATTGACTCGACTTATCTACTGATTATGAAACTACCAACAAATGAAGAAAGTAAAGGGAGTGTGAAAACAAGAATCTTAAGGTATAACGAAGATTTGTTCCGCGTGGAAAAGGCATTAAAAGTGCCACGTCACTCTCTCTTTTTATTTTATGATTTTCGTATCTCTTCTTCTACTTGCTTCCCACGTTTCCATCAAGTTTCCGTACATATCTTCTTGTTATCTGATCCACGCGATCTTTCAACGCGTACTTTTCACGTATTTGTGTTGTCATGCCTTTGCTGGGATTGTGTTAGATGCTCATTGCTGACGGTAGTTTTTAGAGAACATTCTAGAAAGAAACTATTTTTCTAACAAAACCACGAACTTTGTTTTCTAGTTATTCCACTTTCTAGAATACACCTGACCAAATTAGAATTCTAGAAATGAATTTTAAATAAACCAAAACACCTAAACGAAAAGCAAACCATAGGTTTTTGGTTTTAACATATTTCAAATTCATAAAAGTGAAACCAACCTACACCATATTAACCAATATTTATTAGAGTTTTTATATGTTTTATGATATTGTTCAAAACTTCAAAAGAGATTTATTCATATAACATACCTATACCATACCAATGAATATTAAAATTATGAATTAGTATCCTTATATTATATGAAGTCAATCAAAAAACTTAGAAGCATTTCAAACGGAATCAAACCATTCATATATGAAGTATTATTATTATATCTAGAAGGTGTTGATTTTAAACTATTCCGTATAATATATCTAGAAGACGGCTCCGCGCGTGGGGAATGCATCAAACTCAGAGAGTTTAATAGCTTTTTTTGGTTGACGTCAACTACTCAAAAGAGTTTAGTTTTTGATGTGTATATATCCAAATAAAATATCTTTAAAAAGAAAATAATAATAATAAATGGTTTCGAGAAAACACGAGGAAGATTCTCATCCAACCGAAACGACTCTTTCGTTTTTAGTAGTCTCTTAAGCTACGCGGTGTCGCAAATCGTGACCACATAACCCGTTTTTTCCTTCTTTTACCCCTTATCTTTCCACGTATTTACGTTAATACCTACACTCTTCGCTGCCACTTCCTTACCCACCAAGTCACAAGGGTATATTCGTCACTTTCCACACGTCTTTGGTCCACACAAACTCGGTATCTATATATAGTTCCCAAACGGACACGAACACATCATCACAACTACTATCACACCAAACTCAAAAAACACAAACCACAAGAGGATCATTTCATTTTTTATTGTTTCGTTTTAATCATCATCATCAGAAGAAAAATGGTTGCGATATCGGAGATCAAGTCGACGGTGGATGTCACGGCGGCGAATTGTTTGATGCTTTTATCTAGAGTTGGACAAGAAAACGTTGACGGTGGCGATCAAAAACGCGTTTTCACATGTAAAACGTGTTTGAAGCAGTTTCATTCGTTCCAAGCCTTAGGAGGTCACCGTGCGAGTCACAAGAAGCCTAACAACGACGCTTTGTCGTCTGGATTGATGAAGAAGGTGAAAACGTCGTCGCATCCTTGTCCCATATGTGGAGTGGAGTTTCCGATGGGACAAGCTTTGGGAGGACACATGAGGAGACACAGGAACGAGAGTGGGGCTGCTGGTGGCGCGTTGGTTACACGCGCTTTGTTGCCGGAGCCCACGGTGACTACGTTGAAGAAATCTAGCAGTGGGAAGAGAGTGGCTTGTTTGGATCTGAGTCTAGGGATGGTGGACAATTTGAATCTCAAGTTGGAGCTTGGAAGAACAGTTTATTGATTTTATTTATTTTCCTTAAATTTTCTGAATATATTTGTTTCTCTCATTCTTTGAATTTTTCTTAATATTCTAGATTATACATACATCCGCAGATTTAGGAAACTTTCATAGAGTGTAATCTTTTCTTTCTGTAAAAATATATTTTACTTGTAGCATTGGAGATTTGTTATGAGATTATCTTACTTAGCATTTAGTGAATAATCTATTAGCCTATTTTGCCGACGTGAAAATACCATTTTCTATTTAATTTTGATTACTTATCAACTACTATTAAGCTGTTATTTTCCCCCATCACGAATAAAAACAACCCAAGAAATAGATATTTATTTGAATTTGAAACTTACCTATAAATTTAGTTGAGCTAATCAAAATTAAATTTTAAAGCATGATCAGAAGTGGAATTCTTGAGAGTGTTGTTTGTGATCTGTCAACATCTTCTGTCCAAATAAATGGATTCAAAGAACATGGTTCAACACCATCTCAGTGTCACCTTTGCGCATGGCTCATGCTGCTCCTAAGGTAATATATGCCAATCTTCGAGCAGCGAAGATGCAGAGCTCATTGGTTCTCCTGTAAGGCTGTGATCTTGGAAAAGGTACCATAATGCAGTCTTTATCTCTTCCCTAAACCAATATGAGCACATCAAAAACACTCTATACCAAATCAAATGCTGAAATGCTCAAATATAGAAAAGATATGTCCCTATAGGCAAACAAGATGTATTGTTAAGGATAATATGTATCTCCACACAAGTAGTTGGAATAGCGCGCCGAGTGACTGTGAGGCTAGCTTGAAAGGATTAATAATTCCAATATCTTTACTATCCACTCAATTGTTATTTGTTAACTTAGCTCTTCTTCAATCCAAGTAAAGCATAGCCCACCGTTTCGTTAGTTCTAAATGCATCTTTTATAGTCAACAATTACCTCAATATTGTAGAAGCTTCATTTGGATTGTTGATTGCATTAGCTTCAAAAGCAGGCAGCCTATTCACAAGGAATGAAATATCACATATCTTCAAATCTGTATCTTTTGTATTCAATTTTTTAGCCGACGTAAAATCTTTTACGCCATCAATTTCGTTTTATCCCATTTCATTTTAGAGCTCATTAGACGAATACTTTTTTACTACTTTCATATAATTCGAGTATCATATTAGCCCGACATTAAAGATCATAAAAACCTTGGGGAAGTTTAGGTACTATTTCACATAATAACTAAACTTTAAATTTTAGCATCATCAATAATATTGAAGATATCATCTCTTTAAAAATGTTGTTTTTGTTTCATGGTGAAAATTTGATAAAATAGTGAAAATTTGATAAAATGAAAAGAAGAAGTTGGTGCCCACAAACTCTTAGGGGAGATGAACGGTCACGATTAGACATCACTCAACACAGCGTAAGATAAGCCTCGTGGAAACCGTAACATCAGATCATGCGATTTTTGCTTTATGCTTTTTTTTTTAAAAAGAGCCTAGCTGAAGCAAAATTCGGGTGCTTCTCGCGCACCGTATATCATCACATCCTTCTCCGTTACTTTCTTCCCCGGAGAAATTACCCTCTCCCTTACCGGCGATCTAGTTTCCGGCTATCAATTCAGGTAACCAATCTTCTGATTTCTCCAATTTTCAGCCATTCCAACCTCAAGGAGCTTTTTATATTCGTTCGCTTTCAGAATTTTAACACTCTTTACTTAGCGATTAGGTTTCAATTTCAACAATCTATTTCTGTGAAAAAACAGTTTTTTCAGCTAAAGGTTTGATTTTTCGAAATTCGAATTTCTGGGGAAAGTAGAACTCGCACTCGCACTTGCTCCTGGACAACGTGAGAGATAGAATCGAATCGAAAAGGACGAAAAAATGGTACAATTCTCAACTTTGCCATTAGGGTTTATGTTTCCTTGCTAATGGGTTTTAGAATTCACTTCTGATTTTGGGTCGATATTATTTATATTGTTTGCAGTCATATGAAAGCAAAGGTTTTTGGGTTATGAAGAATAATGAGCATACAAGTGAGGAAGATTCAGTGTATGATCATTCAACAAGAGATGATTCAAAGCGTCCTCATCCTTGGTTTGTTGATTCTTCTCGTTCAGAGATGTTCCCAAACAAGAAACAAGCTGTGCAAGATCCTGTTGTAGGATTAGGAAAATCAAATGTTGGTCTTCCTTTGTGGGAAAGCTCATCGGTTTTTCAGTCTGTTTCTAACCAGTTTATGGATCGGCTTCTAGGAGCTGAAATGCCTCCAAGACCTCTTTTGTTTGGTGATAGAGATAGAACGGAAGGTTGTAGCCACCACCACCAGAATAAGAGTATAGCTGAGAGTTATATGGAAGATACATCTGTTGAATTGTCGATATCTAATGGCGTGGAGGTTGCTGGGGGTTGTTTTGGTGGTGATGGAAATAGAAAACTTCCGGTTAGTCGGGTTAAGGAAACGATGAGTACACATGTTGCTTTAGAAGGTCATAGTCAAAGGAAAATCGAGTCGTCTTCGATACAAGCTTGTAGCCGGGAAAACGAAAGTAGCTATATAAATTTTGCACTAGCGGGTCATCCCTATGGCAATGAGGACTCTCAGGGGATCACATTTGGTGAAATAAACGATGAACATGGTGTTGGCTCTACTTCCAATGTGGTTGGAAACTATCAATCATATGTTCAAGACCCAATTGGAACATTGGATATTGTTTATGACCAAGAAACTGGGAGTTCACAAACCAGCAGCGGAGTTGTAAGCGAACAACAAGTTGCTAAACCGAGTTTAGGATCACTTCCAAAGACCAAAGCAGAGGCCAAGTCATCAAAGAAGGAAGCTTCCACAAGCTTTCCTTCAAACGTCAGAAGCTTAATATCAACCGGTATGCTCGATGGTGTTCCTGTGAAGTATGTTTCTGTCTCACGTGAGGTAAAAACTAAATACCTCAGCTCAACTGTTTTGTTTCAGTACACCATTTTCCTTAAGCCTTGGAATTTGTTATTGCATTGAAACAACTTAAAATTAGGAGCTTCGAGGAGTCATCAAAGGATCGGGTTATCTCTGCGGATGTCAAACTTGCGATTTCACAAAGGTAAGTCAACAAAAAAGTTTTTGCTTTCTTTATCTGGTTGCGGAACACTCACTGGTTAATACTTTGCTTTGACTCTTAATCATTCAAGGTGCTTAACGCGTATGCATTCGAGAGGCACGCTGGATGTAAAACAAAGCATCCAAACAATCATATTTACTTTGAAAACGGGAAGACGATTTATCAGATAGTTCAGGAACTGAGGAACACTCCAGAGAGCATACTGTTTGATGTGATTCAGACTGTATTTGGTTCTCCTATCAACCAGAAAGCATTTCGCATATGGAAAGGTACAATCTTTTTCTTTTTCTTCATCTTCATTGATTTGCATTTTCTTCAGACTTTTCTATAATGTTCTGTTTTCGGTTTGGTTCAGAATCATTCCAAGCGGCGACTAGAGAACTTCAGCGGATCTATGGCAAAGAAGAGCGTTCCTTCTGAATGTATAATATTATGTGGAAAATGTAAGATTATTAACATTTTTGCTGGATCTTAATTTTATCAACTTTTCTTTTTGCATAATTTTGTGTTGTATAAAGGGATAAGCTTTAAGAATTGATGTTGTAACAGAGAATGCAAAAGATAAGAAGAGACTTGAAGAGTTATGCGTAAAAGATTAACAATTCAGTCACAGATTCAGCTTCTGTGACATCGAATCTGTCTGAGAAGGAAAAATTTCTTAAAAGATTCTATTACCCTCATGAACAAACTAGAAGAAGTCAAATAAGAACAAATAATCAAAAGAAAAAAAAATACAAAAGCACCCCAAGATAAATCTGTTTTTCACTTCACTTCAACTTTGGAGCCTTTTGGGACTGATTAACTTCCACAGCATGCAGACTTCTGTGTGGCCTGTCCGGCTCCAGCAGCCTGGTCTGTTTGGCTGATCTTGATCGTTGCAGGCTGAGATGAACGATTAAATTGTTACAAAAAAGTTTCTTTTAAGTTCTTTGGACAAAGAAATGTTAAATGAAAGAAGAGCTTTAGGAAAATGTAACAAGTAACTAATAACCTCTGCTCTAGAGTCAGTATCAGCGAGTCTCTGCTTTATGTCCTTTGCTATGGAGAAGAAAACTTCTTCCACATTCAGATTAGTTTTGGCACTCTGAGATGTGAAGTGACTTATTAGCTATGTAAGCAAAATGAATACGACCAATGTGGTTTGAGTTGTTCGCATAAGATTCAAGATTTGAGACAATGATTCACTTACTGTTTCAAAGAACTTGATTCCATATTCGTCAGCAAGTGCTTGACCCTTTGATTTTGGCACAGCCTGAAAAATGTGTCAAGAACCAAAACCGCTATTAGTTTGATTAGTTATGACTTATGAATCAGGAGGTAGGGTAATGTCTGTGAATGAACCATCTCGTAGTGTAATTACCCTCTTGCTCTCGTCCATATCAGCTTTGTTTCCTACCAAGATTTTGTTGACATTATCTGAAGCGTGCTGTTCAATATTACGAATCCAGTTTCTAATGTCTGCAATAAGGTCAAGAGAAAAGATCCAGAACAAAGCAGAAATGTAAGACTAAAGATGTTATGTATAGAGAGACAGAAGAAAATTTACTGTTGAAGGATGACTCGTCTGTGACATCATACACCAGTAAAATCCCCATTGCCCCGCGGTAATAAGCTGCAATAATGCCAAAGGAAAAGAGTAACTGAATGTTGACTCTTCAATCTAATGTTGCAATAAAAGAAGCTTATCAATTTAAAAAACTATATATCCCCAAGCACATCAACTGTACAAAAGCATCAGCCACAAAAGATAAGAGCATCAAATTGTGACTCTTAATCCTCTGTGAGACAATGTATGTTAAGTACACTGTGAGAGCAAGCAGCTCATATGAAAAGAAGATCTTCACTCACCAGTGGTGATGGTTCGAAAACGTTCTTGACCAGCAGTGTCCCAAATCTGAAGCTTGATACGTTTGCCATCAAGCTCAATAGTTCTTATCTTAAAATCAATACTGCATCAAAAGCCAAAAGAGAACAGAACAAACTCAGAGACAGAGAAACATACATCACAGTCTCTAATCTCTTAAAATGGTTATAAAATACAAACCCAATGGTAGTGATGAAGCTAGTGGTGAAAGAGCCATCAGAGAACCTTAGAAGCAAACAACTTTTACCAACACCTGCAACAAGTAATTGTGAAAACACATTGCTAAACATCTCAGAACAGAGATCGAGAGCATGTAATCAAATTTGCCAGACGAATACACACACAACGATCTTTAGCAATGACCAGATTGATTTCGACAGAGTAATTGAAAATGAATAGATTCAGTTAATTCAAAATTTTATCGATTGTATCGCTTGGGATCCGTAAGAGAGAAGACGAACCGCTATCACCGATGAGAAGAAGCTTAATGAGATAATCATAATCGGCTCTAGCTCTAGCAGGTGGAGCAGCCATCGAATCTAAATGAGGAAAACAAACAAACAAAAACTCAGAGATCAAAAACCAAATTGCTTTGTGTCATCTGAAGACAACAGAGATCGAAAATTGAAGAACCTAAAGGAATCAGCGAAGAATGCGTACCGGATCAAAATGATGCAGAGAGGAGAAGAGAAGAGAAGAGACCTTGTTGGTTATAGTAAATGAGCAGAGAAGAAACGAGAGAGAGCGATGGAAATGGCGGACGGCTAAAATACGCCAGTCCTGATTTAACTTCTCTTCTGGCCTCTTCTTCGCGTGCACGATATTACCTCCAGCGTAAGTTAGCAAGATCATAGTCCGATGGCCCAGAAAGAATGAAGCCTTTTATTGGCCTTTCTTCTTTAATGAGTCCTTGTGGGCCTTTTCTGATACGCTCGTAAATATAAATCAATCTTATGGACTAACCAGAAATAGACACGTGGTATGGATAGTTATAGTTCCGCAAAATGAAAGTCAAAAACTCAAATGTCACACAAAGCATATATGGAAAATAAATGGCAACTTGGCTGAAGTATATACATGCTTATAAGCTACTCTTTGCCAACAAATTCGCAACAATGATTTCTAGAACTATAATCAGTTGATGGGGGAAGAAAATGTTGAAAGTTGTACAATGAATCAAGTTAAAGTTAAAATACTTTTTTCCCGATTCTCTGCAGGTTACATATATGTGTATATACACAGTATGTGAATGATCAAAAAGAAGATTTAATATATCTAAGCATGCAGACAAAAACCTATTGCTAAAAAGATTTCTAAGAACCGGAGACCGTTTACCAAACAAAATATGAAGTTGAATTCATCCCATTTGTCACTCGATTAGACAAGATTCGTCGAACGAAGATATCTATTAACGATCTACTAACTTTAGTTAAATCGTGACAAAACACACATCATTCATATTTGATAGTGAATAAGTCGGTGGTCCATCGTTTTAACTTTGATTGATATCCTTAAAATTGATGCATAGCTTTAAACAACCAATACTTTCTTATGGATTGTTTTTCTTCCAACTTCTCTAAGGGTTTTATTTTAGAAAATTGATTATAAGTATTAAATGAAATCTAAGAGAAAAAAAAAAAAAAAAAGAGGAGAAAGATGTAGAAGTTCCCATGCCTTTAGATTCGGATTACGTGTGTCACTCTTTTTATAGCTTTAACGCGATGGTCGCTCAACGTGAACGACATTGTCCCACTAAGAAAAATAATGATCATTTCATGTGTATTTTTTCTTTATCAAATTTTTAAATTATATATACATATCTAACTTTGATAACAACAACAAGAATCTGTAATACAATTATACAACGGCACGCAAACAGCAGAATTAGTAGATATTCTTTAAAGCAAATTTACCATATTTGTAACATTTCTATTAGTATGATATGATACAAAAGTTTGGAACATGATTTGATAGAAGCTAACGTCAATTCCATTTCTTTAATAAATGGTAAAAGGTATATAAACAGAGTATTAGTCCTCAAAAACATTGTAAACATATTGTTTTAAAACAATTTACCAGTATATATTGACAATAGTTTAACTGAATTGACGTGCAAGTCAATATTATTACCTTATTAGGGGGCGTTATTGGTTCTTAATTTACAAGGAATTTAGATGATTTCAATCACATTCTATAAAGTATTTTAAAGTATTGTTAGAGAGTTTTTTATAATCTTGTTGATTAGTTTTTCATAATTTTGTAAAGTTTTTCAAACAATCTCTCTATTTTAATAATACTTTTCATGACTTTCCATGACTTTATTTTGTGAAGAAAAATGTAAAAAGTCATGAACCAATAACATAATAATTGAAATCATTAACAATGAGAAATTTTTTTGTTTTAATTGAATAACACAAAACTTTTAATGACTTGAGTATGAATCCAAT